>NW_008709715.1:0-156436 GCF_000327385.1 Lottia gigantea | reverse complement strand
AAAAAATAAGAACTTAAATGATAATATTGTTCATAGTAAACTAAAAACAATCAGTACATAACAGATACTATACTTCTCGCCCATCGGGCGAGTTATTTTTTCTAATTTCAGATCAGAATAAGAACAGAAGAAAACCCAATATCAAGACCCTTAATCCTAATTTCTAAATAAAGTGTCTGCTCCACCCTAGGCCTGTACATTTGGGAGAATCAAACCCTCCCTTCCCCGAAATCAGATTTAATAAATTAGATGTCCCGTTTTGGTAAGGATTTCAACAATAAAGATGCACATGCGATCACATGCGATTTCTATCACCTTATTATTATTATTTAGACAATATAAATTTAAGAATTACGTTAATTTTATTTTTAGATGAAAGTAGTACTTTGTTTGACCCTTGTCCATTTGGTAAATCTATGTTACAAATGAATGGAAGGCCATTCTACTGTGGTCGTGGTGTCAATAGTCGTATTTGTCCACGGTTTACAAGATGTATAGCAGACCCTATGGATAAATTTGCTGTTTGCTGTTGGAGTAAACATCCTGAATACGGTAAGTGTACAATATAGTTGTTTGTCAATAACAATAACAACAATCTTACTTTAGATTTGTTCCTGTTTTCTTCCGTTTTTGTTTCTGTTCAACAAAAGGGAAAACCAGTAGCACGTACCTGTCAAGCTACATAGACACTGTAAACATCACATAGCCTAATTAAAATAAAAAATATCCAAAACGGCATTTACCAAAAACGTAAGCCAAAGCGAAGCCAAAGCAACTTTTTCGGGCATGACTCTCATAACTAGGTTAAAAGTTCGGGCAACCTCAGATATTTCGCCCCCTCTCGGGCGTCAACCTGGCTCCGCCAATGTGCTTTAGGCTAAGCTTACAATTAGCATGTAATGTCTTTGTTTGTTTAAAGGGACAGGGGTACCATTCTTTTTGACCAATCATACCACAATCTCAGAAACGTGATTTTTTTTAGCTTAGCCAATCACTGATAGTGTTCGTCGAAATTTGAGCCTTCAATCCATATGCATCCAGAATTATCCGCGTTTGAATGTTAATAACGACTCGTCATTTAAAGATACTCTGTGATATATAGAAAAGACACATATAGAAATAGTGAGTAAAATTCCTAGTTTGAAGTATTTTTAAAGGAACTATGCGATTTTCGTACATTTCTAGCACGTCTGAAGATTATTTTCATATATTCAAGACTCAAATCAACCTCCCAAAATGGCACACCTGTCCGATAGTTTGGAAAGTAAGATATGTTTGTGGATTTCTTTTTGATCCTCACTGCAATTAATAAAACATGAAATTTGTCACACATTAAATATTATTTAATATAATTCATTTATATAAATGTATTTTAACCATCGTAGTATCTTCCTATTATCACAATTCAATAAAGGTGGTAGTTACATAAATGTCAAATGTACAAATTGATGGATTATAAACTCGTGTTTTAATCCCATTTTTAAACAAGATTTGCAATTTCACATACAAATGTCAAATTCAAGGGTATTATTTCCTAACAAAAAACAACACATAATATTCATTATTGTATACATCTGACACATCGTATGTTTTTGGTGTAATAAAAATATCTAATAACTTCCACATTTAGTCATAATTCTTTTAAGTTTTGCTACGTAATGATTTGTTGTAGTTAATTTCCTTTCAGATGTCAAAAAATAACTGATCTGGTCCGTCATTGAGTAAATACTAGTAAAATGTGATAAAATCACAAAAGGTGGACATGGGAATACAACTCTTTAAAAAACTTTTCCTCTGATTGTCGTGTTGAAATGATGTAGGCTGCGTTATTGGAAAAGATATAAAATACAATACTTGTATTAAGCATGCACTTAGAGGAATTCTTTAATTTGACCGCTTACTGCAGGTGTTTGCTTACTGAAGTGTCAGAATTTCTAGTGATGTTTCACTTCATAACTGATAGTCTGATTTCAGACAAAGGTACACATAGATCAGATCATTTTAATGTTCATTATCATGGAATTTATACACTTTCATATAGTCTTGATGGAATACCCATTTTATCTTTCAGATTACCAAGATAAACCCTCATCAGATACATTAACTTATGATGGTATTTGTCCTCTAATACCACCACCATTTTCTATTGGTGCCTGTGTTGATCAATGTAGTAGCGATTCAGAATGTTTAGATGGTTTGAAGTGCTGCAATACTGGTTGTGGTCATATGTGTTTAGAAGCAGAAGCACCAAGACCGAAATTTGCATGTCCGATACCGACAGAATCTCCATTTGGTTTATGTGTGGACGTTTGTACGTTTGAATCCGACTGTAAGCCCCATGAACGATGTTGTAGTAATGGTTGCGGCCATGTTTGTATGTCAGCACAAGAGGTTTCACTAGCTATGACATCATTTAAAACTAAAGCGTCCATTCGACCAGGGTATTGCCCAGCCGAGAAATCCATACGTTATATTGAGTGTAGTGAAAAAGAACAATGTACCAAAGATAGTGATTGTTTTGGAATTAGAAAATGTTGTTTTAGTGAACAGTGTGGCTACATATGTTCGAATCCTAGGAAAAGTCAACTCTTTGTTGATAAATGGTTATATGAATGGAAAAATAAATGGTATCAGTGAATTTAAAGATGTGTTTCATCATGTTGACATAATTATTGATTTGTTATCATTCTTGTCAATATGCTTATACATAGGGTAATATCATTCAATATTACGGAATCTGTAAATCTATTATTGATAAACGCACGAAGCAATTAGCTTTCTGAAATTAACCACTGCTGCGTTTCGGAAACATTTTTCAAAATAACTGAACTAACTTCACCCTCATTTTATCCGCTTAATATGTTAAACGAGTCACAACGAGTTCTCAATTAAATGCGCCCCCACAAATTTACACTTCATTGTCCATGAATTTTACTCGATTTTAAATAAAGGGGAATAACCCATTTTAAAGATCAACTGAGATGAGACTTAAGAAACCGCGGTATTATATATTGTGGGGAAAGGGTTGGACACTACCCTCTATTGAGTCGAGACTTATCTAGTCGTCAATTACATTTACATCAACTGGAAAATCATCAAAACACACTATCGGAGCTCAGAGCAACAGTGTTACATACTTATATATACCTAAAACCTTTCTTCCAGTGCCTTCTGTTGGATAGAAAATGTTACCTTTCAGCCACCCTAATCTCTCCTAAAGGGATTATCAAGAGGTTTAAAAACGTATGTGGGGGTCACTGCTGGCATCGATGTCCGCCATTCCAATTGTTAACCAGAAGTCTGTGGTTCATGCAATTCAACTAAAACTATGCGTTTTATGTCGTCGTATCCCAAAGATCCTTATATATATCAATAGCAATTGCAGGAACCACAGAAAATTGATAATGACTGATAATTGGAATGGTGCAAATCGATATCCCATACACATAAAAGGTTTAAGAAACCTCTTTATAATCCCTTTAAGAATTATATAATATTCTAACTCCGGAGAATCTAGTAAACATTTAGCGATTCTACCATAAGCTATTCTGACTAAATATTGTCAAACAGGATACAATTCTAGAATTAGCTTCAGAAGTGGTAAGTGCAAATGTTATGTAAATTATCATCACACATCGCACCCATTCATTAACCTATATTTACTTTGTTACATTACCTATGTATTAACACATCAAATATACAATGTGTACAAAGTTAGTGATTCGGTAGGAAAGGGTTAAATGAATGAAGCAGCCAATTACTGTTGTTCTTTACTAGTTCTACTTCCGCAAACAAATGATAACCAAACATTGACACATTTTAACCTACTAATTTACTTTTAAAACAACTCCAGTCAAATCAACTATCAAATTTCAGAATGTTGGAATATACTTTCACTAAGGTAAAAAGCTTTCCTTAATTATACTTACGCAAGAAATCTACAGAGCACCAGATTGTGATTCTGCTCCCAGAAGCAGTTGCAATATCCAATTACGTAGGTTCTGGAGTAAAGGGCATGCGAATCGAATATTACATCTTCAAATGGCTGCATATCATAGTTAGTTCTTTGAAACGGTTTTGCAAATCATCTCCAGGTTAAGATGCACACTTCTTCATATTTAACTCAATGAAAAAGACAAAGTTCTACATTGAACACAGTTGATTACAGATAACAGTTGTTAACTGCAAAGGTTTGGTAAATCGCAAATGTTTCGTATGGGGTCCGTCTGTGATGATATAAGTAAACACATGGAACTTTAATTTTAGGCAATAATAATGCTGCTTATATGCAGAAGTTATACATTAGATTACCCATGCAATGTAAGTATTCTCGTAAATTATAATTGTGGGCATCAATAAAAATCGTTTACATTTGGAAATCGAGAAATAGTAAGGGAATGCCACTGTCATTACTGAAGTTTTCCACTCGCAGAATTCTTGCGTTGCCTGTCTTCATCAGCCCAATAAGCATCGCAGAAAAAATGATTTCATTAAAGACCATTTCATTTCATTACGATATGTAAAGTTTTCTTTTACTATCCTGGGGAATGCATTTGAATAATTTGGATTATGTATCCTGCTAGCGTATGGAGAGTTCACGTATATTTGTTTTACTGAGCCTCCTTTGTTGAGATAGAAAATAGTTAAGATTGTTATTTCCCTTGAATAAATTGTGCAATTTTAACTCAAGTTCAACGCTTCCTGGACGTTTTATTTGAAACAAAATATATCCTAATAAAGGTCATTGTTTAAAAACAAACTTGTGTTACCCTTACCACATTTCGTCTGAATCGTCTTAAATTACAGACTCATTCTAGATGGAATTACTATGTCGTTGCTACGATTTAGCCGATTGTTTTTTATGTGGTAGGCCTATCTGACAAATTCAATATAAGTTCCACAAGAAACTTGGCCGAATTTTTGTAGAATCTGCATGGATTGTATTGTCTAGATTGTATATTTATTATAAAGAAATAGGCTGATTTACCTGGTGTCCTTCAACCTATCTACTTGAAGCTGTTGAGCCCCTCTACAATAACACTATTTTGTGTGTTGTTAGCAAGGCAGGATGTGCCCACTCTTCCGAAACACATTTTCTAAACCATTTCGAGTCCTCGTGTCTACTGTCTAATACTGTTTATTGTGTTGTATAAATATTGCTCTCCACCACTGCGATATCATAAATGAATAAAGTCGTTGTAAAACTGATTATTTCTCTGTTTACAGAACTCGAAGTGCGGAATAACAGAGATTTGTTATCCTGTTGCTCTTAGATGTCGTAATGGAAATTGTTCTTACAGAGATCGATGTCTGGGTAGGTTATATCTTCTTACTTTAATTGAAAATCCCTCGAAGTAAGGATAAGTCAACTTACAGATGTACTGGTTACGCTTGATTTTCAGCGACTGCAACTCGCAACATCTGAGATAATTTGATCAATCAATCCACTACCAACCAGTTGCCAGCTTGAAGTAAAGATACAATCGGCTGCAACAGTTCCAGTAAGACACTATGAATAGACGTTTACCCCCTTGATTATTTTTGATATAGAAAGAAATAAGTTAAAGAGTCACTGCCCATATGGTAACATGTTAATAAAGGATGATGAAACACCATACCATTGTTCTGGTAATCAGCAATGTCCTGGTCAGACTTTCTGTCATGTCAACGATAATGTCTGTTGCTGGAAACAAGACAAGGGCCAGAACAAACACCAAACTCAGGTTCTGGCTAAAGGTAGGGCAATATACAAAATCCCTTTTTTCTCTTTTACTTTCACATTGCTACTTGTCCGACCAAAGGTATTTATGAATCTAATTTTGCCTGGCATACCATAGAGATTCAAAATGATATTGATTTTTAATATAAGAATACTACAGATAATACAGACCCTTATTATGAACTGAAAATCTCTCTCCTTAAACTAAATTTCTAAAGACCCTGAGCAGCTATGGTCATTTTTAAATATTAGGAGTCCACAGTCGAGATATCGTGACCAAAATCCATCTATAGATTTAAGGTTGATATAAACTAAAGATGCTTTACGTCTTACCACCTTTCACCGAGTGTTCATTCATAAGACTGATGGAAAAGAGATAAAAGTAATGAACATATATGAATGCTAAACGTTGTGTAAATCTTTGTAAATATTTAACCTACAATATGTTAGACAAGACAAATAGGTCACCCGGAAAAATATAATCAAGACAAATTATAGTATACATATTTTATATGTTATATGACGCGTAAAATACTCTCAATTTTCTTTCTGTTTTTTGCTTTTGATAGATAAACCTAATGATCCGTTACAGTTAGCGCATGGCCAGAAAGCACTAGGATCTTTCAATTCTTTGAAACTTAGCCAAAATGAGTCTTTATCAGTAAGTCAGTGAACTTTCCTGGTATCAAAACTATACAGAATCCCTCTATAATTCGATAAATCCGTGAAACTAAGTATTAATTCATTAAACTAAGTAATTATTAAAAGTGCCTAGAAACGTTTTCGTCTTATATAGAGATTCTACTCTTTAGTCATGGTACCTTATTGACCAAGTGTGAGACTTTACATGTTATGTCCATTCTAAGAGGCAGTATCCTTTAACCTTAATGTATCTGTGTGCAATTGGTATCTTTCAGCATCAAGAGAAAAGACACACATAGCCTGCCCCTTACCCAATCCATTTGCAAACTGTAATAAAGATTGTGAAGACGATACTGATTGTGGTGGTGATCAAAGATGCTGTTACAATGGCTGTGGAAAGTCATGTATCACAATAGACAGCAAACAGAATCAGAACAGAAAATCAGGAGTATGTCCAGTTGACAAACCCCCGATATTTCTTTGCAGCATGAGATTGAGATGCTATACTGATAATGACTGTGCTGGGAACTTTATCTGTTGTCACGTTTCGGGATGTGGAAGTATATGTCGAGCACCTCCACGTGGTAACACTCGCCGAACGTTCACCGATTCATCGGCACAGAGAAGCTCCGGTAATCGGAATAACTCTTTCCGAAGAAACAGGCCATTACAAATAAAACCTGTTAATACTGCACGAAATCAGCAGAATTTCAATCCTCAAAGAAAATCTACTGTCTCACAGAGAGACAATTTGCGAAATGCGCCTTCTGCAAATTTAAATTCTGACCTAGCGCAGTCGTTTCAGTTTGGTTTCAAAAGATGTGCTTGGTTCCAGGTTTTATACGGTGGCTGCTGATTAATGCTGGTGTCAATTGGGGGCGATTATTATTTTATCAATGTTCAAAGAGTGTCACAATACTAAATTGAAATATAAATATGTTTTTAAACCGTGTTGTCTTTTAATTTCCCTCTATATCTGTCCAACTTAAAGACAGTATTGTGGCAAGCATATTTGAAAATATTGCCTTGAATACAGTGCATCAAACATAGAAACAATGTTTTCAAATGTATAGTTTATCATAGAGGCATAGCTTCTATATAATATGCACCACTCCAATTACCCGACCGACGTTAAAATTAGACAGTGGTTCCTTTAATTTCAGAATAAACAACCCAAGTACTAACGATCCGAACTGCAACGAAACTCGAAATCTAAAATAATATTTTGGCAATACATTGGTTGTAGCAAATGAACGTTGCTTATGCCTATATAATGTTTTGAAACCAAATGTTTTAGCGATGCTTGGTATCAGTTTAATATGGTCGCTATAACTATAATTAAATTGTTGGTACTTCAGATCAGTTGGTCTACGTCAGGGCAAATATATATCATACCTCATACGAATACGAGTTCGTTTGCTAGTACCAATGTATTGTCAAACTGTTTCAATGACGGGATTCGTTTTTCTGTTCGGATCGTTAGTACTGAGGATTTTTTATTGACACATTCAGATCATTTGATGAGGTAATGATTTATAGAAATACACAATAAAGGACACTTTAAGTAAGTCAAGTTTTGTCCTCTATAGTTCTTAAAGGTTATTAAGAAAGTACTGACATAGAAGTGACAATACTGATGCGTATGACGTATGCCATTCATCAGGTATATCCATTATGGTGTATTATCTTCATGTGTTCATTATAACTAGTCAAAGGTGTCTAGTTAAAAAATAACATCTCCATCCCGTTTTCTACACATTTCAATCATATCAATACAATTTTTAATCAAACTTATTTTTGGAAGTTCGACCCGGATCAACTCCGTTAATGCATAGGTTTGGTCTCAAGTAAAAAACATCAATCATAGTAATAATATGTCATGGTTTGTTTTGTACTGACAACTTCTTTGACAAACCGTTTTTTTTCTTACTATACCTGATGATAATTGATGACGCAGTCCAAGATAAGCCATTTCATTGGTCAGATTAATTTCAACAACCAATAGAAAAGTTTTTCCAAACAAGATCCTGGAAATGAAATATTATAAAAAGCTTTTGAATTATTTTTGAAACAAGTTACAATATTGCTTCAAAATGATGTACCAGAAAATTTGTATTGTTTTCGTAAGTATTGAATTATACAAACGGTTTCTTACCCTACAGAGTGGTCTATAATTTTAGTATTTTATTTAGAAAATATTTAATTGTCTGTCCTGTAGTAAATCTATTGTATTTGGTAATAGTGTTAACCTATAATATTGAGCTAATTTGATAAGATTTCACTCGAAGTCATTAGCTGATTATTACTATGTTCAGATTAGTTCACCTCTTTTCTTACCCTGTGTCAAATTTCCTCACTTGCTATTTTATCCTCGGCGAGTAAAGTTAGTTTCAATCTGCAAGCTTTGGTTTAGAAGTTAATTCTATGTCCAACAGTTAGTGCTTTGTTATGCAATCCTTTTTATTACTGTAACCCTTTACAAATTTCATAAGGGTTTGTTTTGTTTACATTATAATTGTGTATATTTGTAGGTGTTATTTATATCTGGGTGTTTATGTTTATCATTAGCACCACCACACCTCAATCCAACCAACACTAATAATCCATGCGCTGTAAGTATTATTTTTCTAAATCTACCTTTTACTGCAATTGGGCGTCCTGACGATGTTGTTAAATATACAAAAGAAGATATTCTTTGTGAAACGCAATCTAATTAGATTGCAATTTTGTTTCTTTCTTTATCTAAAAGTTGCGTCTCCATTGTAATCTTAACAAGTTTCTACCACATTCTTGTTCTAACAACATTTCTTTATCTAACTTAAGCATGTTATGCAGAACCCGTTTTCTGATTGAATTGGGTGGGCTGACAGTAGTTCAACCGGAAGCTCTTTTTATTTTCTAATATGCTTTTTTCTTAAAACTGTAGTGCGTGATTAAAAATCGTGGTAACGATTCCTTCATTTGGTGTCTTTTTCATAGGTCAGAACGTGTCCACGAGGAACTGAATGTCGATTACAACAAGTTTTGTGTGTTAGACCACCATGTTATCTTCAATCTAGATGTATACAACGTAAGTTACGATTTTTTCTAAGTATTAGATGGAGATAGTTGTTTTAAACTTAGGTTCGTTGAGGACGCTATTTCATTTGAACAATTAAAATGTGATTGAATTCATTTATAAATGTATGTGAAATTTGAAGCGATTGGTGAATAATCTAATATTTGCTGTTTCAGCAAGACCTTCCATCACAACATGTCCCATTGAGAAACCAGTACTTAGTGCGAATTTAAATGATATTGTTTGTCGGTCGGATGCCAGATGTCCCAAGGGCACGTACTGTCGACAGCGAAGATATGGACGAGGTGGTTGTTGTCTGCGAGATGTTGGTCCAGGTAAAATATTTAATATTTCATACAATATTTTATACAATAGCAAACAATTTTTACTGTTGAAATAGTGTCTAATAATGCATCATTCAGAACAGAAACGAACGACTCTCATATATTCAATTCTCTTATAGAGCCATTAGAAAAGCCGGGATACTGTCGACCACCAACATTGGGATTTGGAGGCATCTGCATTTCAAGATGTAATGATGATTCTCAATGCCCGGGATTACAGAAATGTTGTAGCAATGGATGTGGAAGGACATGTCAAAATGTATTACATCAGCAAATCGAAGTTAAACCAGGCTCGTGTCCAGTTATCATAAGACGCCGTAGCGGACGTTGTGGTCGACCATGTTCATCCGATTCAGATTGTTCTGGATCACAAAAATGTTGTGAAAGTGGTGGTTGTGGAAGACTCTGCAGAAATCCTGTCAATGGTCCCGGAATATGTCCTTTTTGGAACCCCAATTGCAATTTACTCCAGTAAATTTATATTGCTTGCTATTTAGTATTTTTTAATAAAAGAATATTTTTTGTATAAATTTACCTAGTTATGGTTTAAATTCAAAAAGGTGTGTTCACTGCAATTTACTGCAAGTACAAAGCATGTACCTTATAGCTCTGAGTGTGTGTAATATTTAAGTATCAGCATTCTCAACCTTACTCTTTACCAGAAAATCTAAGAGGATCTTGAAATTTTGGTCTGAAACATGTTGGAATAGCAATGATCTTATCAGAATTTCAGACTAGTCGTGCCAATTGTAATGGTCGTTAAACAAGTTAGACGGTTTAAATATTGAACGATCATCAAGATAAGTTGTCAGTCACATTCATGACATCAGATTGTTTTGGACCATAGAAAAAAAATGAAACAGGGCTATTCTTTCGGATAAAAAAAAAATAGTCTTGTCACTGGCCAATTTGATCAAGGGAAGTAACTCAGTAATCGCTTGACAACAGAAGACAAAATAAACCCACAGACTCCCAACACGTCAATAAAACGCTATCAGTTTCTATCACAGTTTTTACTTAAACTCTCTGAAATGATATGACCCAAAATCAGAAGCGTATTTAGAGCGGGTGAGAAGGGGGGATTTGGGCCTATGGTCCTTCGTGAAAATCAAGCGCTGTAAGTACACAAAATTGATCTGAAATCCATTTGCCTTTTGGCCTCACAAAACAACAATGGCTTTATTGCTAGCATTAAAACTTGTTAATGATTTGTTAATTATTTTCATCTGTTCTTAGACCTTCGGATCCCGTTCAAACTTTTTCAAAGGCCAGTGGTCGCCAAATTAACATTTTTTATAGGTCACTGTAGGGTCAAAGTCGGGAGATGGATTTTTATGTTGAGAGGGCGATAGTAATGTGTTTTTTTTATATCAGCGGTTTGCCATAATAATTAGAGGACTATGTACCTTTAACACTGCTTAGGGATGAATGACTCTGGTTGTTGGGCGTGAGTTTTGTAGATGAACATTTATATCATAAATTGTGAAGGTGGAACATAATAATTCACGTCAACATTCGAGTAAGTCAGGCAATAGTTTTGTTTAGACGGCATCGAGAATTCAAATTTGGACAATTATTCCAATTTTAATATTTGAATTCCCTTTGCAATGATGGTTATCCCGAACACTGTATATCCATCTTATATAGATGTATATCTATGTAATTATCTGACCGATAAAACTACTGCAAAAAGTTGTAACTTTTTAAAATATACGCACAAATCTGACACATGAGCTATAAATGACAACTACGTAAAAACATACTTGCTTCATCATATGTTTGACCATAAATCATGGATGACACATTCGTGTAAAATAAACTTGTATCCAATGAATGTTAATACTGAGATTTACCATAGGACATACCATTGTATTTTCGTGGAAGTAAATCGTTATGTTGAAATCGGGTATCTATCTAACCCTGGTAAGTATTTTAATCTACTACATATTTTGCATGCCAGGCATAAAACTCCATCCAATATAAGTATTTGGTGTACATATTTGAACACAAGCATATCTTCAAAATGGTATTTTTAAATCCATGCATTGTCTGGTATTTCACAACACTAGGGTTTTCGGTCCTATAAATAAAAGACGTAACACATCATTTGATTATGTTACAAAAGCAATATATATTTCCTTTCCTTTAAATTATACGTTTATGCGATGCACGTACTTTTTCATTCATCTACCATCAACCAACATGTACAGCGCATCAGAAATATTTAAATGGATTCAAAATTGATTTAAAAGTGGTTTTCTGTCTTTTTTCTATGTTTGAGGACACATCCATATTGATATCCCGTTCAAAACTTCCTGTGATTCCTGTAATTCTCAAAAAGAAAAAAATACCTGGCCAGCCATTATTGCCAATACGATTCAGTCTAAATGTACAAAATAGATGCGAGTAAACCTCTTTCGAATATCTTTATTGCCCATAATCAGACTGTTTTCTTGAGATATCCGCACTGGTCCCTATCCAAAAACTGTCTACAACAGATGAAAATGAACCTAAATTGCCAAATATAAAAATCAATTTAGTTATCCAAATTACTAACGCGTTTCCGGTCGTATGTCTTAGCAAGTCTAACTTGTTTCTTTATAAAGATATAATCATATAAAGATAATAAGAAAATTTGGGAATTGCATACAATATAAAAGTGACATGTTTTCATTCAATGAAAATTAATCATTCCTATGTATACTTATCCTCGCTTTCAGTTGAATATTAAAACAGTTGTAGATAAATCAAACAACGTCGAAAAAAAAATTGGGTTATGCCCTGTAAACGTGAATCTTCAAGATAAAACA
This sequence comes from Lottia gigantea, assembly GCF_000327385.1. NCBI lineage: Eukaryota > Metazoa > Mollusca > Gastropoda > Lottiidae > Lottia > Lottia gigantea. The sequence goes on along the minus strand of NW_008709715.1, from coordinate 143,863 downwards.
CACCACAACATACAATTGCTGAGTTCAAGTTAAGAAGAAGGAAATGACAACACTATTTACATTGACATGAAATGACACTGTCTTTTACAATCATAAACACTCGTCAAAATTCAAACATTGATACTACTTAGAATATCTGATGCATGGATGGATAACAAGTCGTCCTCGTGGTATAAATGACATACTTTCTTTGCATTGAATTTAAGACAATTATTTGCAAATCTTAGAAGATTCTGTTAAGGTAACTTCACGCCATAGAAATAACCAGTTGCGTATGAATGCGAATAAGTATAGCGGATATCAGTTTCGTTGCATCCGGAACTCATGACCACTTTCATTATTCTCAAACATACGCAACTGGTAATAGATCTGATGTGAGGGTACAAAAATATAATCAAACGAAAAGTAATTTAGGAGAATGAAATCATTTTCAGAGAAAAGGGCCCGAGAAATCGTCGAATTTTAGATAAACTGTTTGTCTTCCAGAAAATTTCAGAAAGCGAGTTAAAACAAATCAGACTGAAATTTATATTTACTACACTATTATACTACATTAAAACTTGGTAGAATATGTCCTAGTAGTTTCTCAGACAAACATCGTGCAAGTGTCAGTGTAACTTATATAACATATTTAATATGCACAGCAATAATTATGCATAGCTTCTCTGAGTAGAATGTCTGATAACTTTCTAAGTGACAGGTTGACTTTCCCATTCATAAAGTACTGTAGACGCACACCATTGATTTGGTCTACTTATTACATGTAATAAAACCTCATACCATGACGGAATCTGTCGCCAAGGGTCACGAATATTACATTGTTAATGTTTCTACTCTCAGACTTAAATCACTAAATCATATTATGATAATGAACACGTGACTATTCTGGATATTTTAATACAGAAAAGATGAGATATGTTCTTTTGTGATAAAGCCTAGGCATTTCACACATTCTCGTGAAAGTCGCTTAATATCAAACTTTTGAGATCGATAAAATACTGAACCAATAACATCTTCGCAATGGTAAAGGTATTCTCGTCTTATACCTTGAGTCCTTGATTACAATAGCCACTGTTTTTGTATCACGGAAGTTGTGATGCAGTGATCTGATTGGATTGTACGCTAGTGGATAGAGCCAAAAAGATCCTTAAATAATAAGCAATACTGCTTACAGTCTTCATTTATAGGGCTCTTATTGACTCTATTGGGTGGCATAGAATCCAATCAAATCGTTGCATTTCTTGATTTAAAATCATTGGCTTTTGTAGGAATGGTATAAAACAAAGTTCGTAATACCTCGACCATTGCGAAGATAAAATTCTACCTATTTGGGTTCAGCATCCTACTGGCGTGTAAGGAACTTCGTTGGTAAATTAAAATAACCCATGAAAATTATATCCACTATATTACTCTTGCATGCACCACAATACCAACATAAATCATATGACATTTACTTTCATGTATATCTGTAGTTGTCAAGATTCACACGAATACACTTTACTTTTAGAACATCAAGGGTCTTTTCGTGTGATGTCTAATTTCCTATTTTTCAGTTAGTGTGGTGTTTCAGTGTAAGTGGGACTATAATTTATCCTACTCGTGGCAACCATAGAACATGTAAGGTAAGATATAGTGGTCTTTACAGATACATTTCACATGATTATTTCATTAAAAACAGGAACTCATGAAGATCTCGCCCCTCAAAGTTCGATTCATATATCAATTGAAGAAATGAATGAATCGATAATTGTATCGATAAAGAGCGGTTTTCATTGGTTAGCTTATATATATTTTTTTTTAGATATTTTGTAACTCTTGGTATCATTTTGTACTAATAATAACCTTCCTTAGGTGGTGTGAAAATGAAACAACCATGTGTGTAATGTATATATAATGACGAAAGGTGTAGCATAATGTCTTGGTCAAAGGACTTTAGTCATTACATAAACGGATGCGATGTTTTAATTTCAGACTTTAATTTGTTCTTATGGTACAGTTTGTGTACAGAAAGTACGGTACTGTTTAACGTCACCATGTATACAACCTAAACCAACATGTGAAGTTGCTGAAGTTGAAAGATCGGATTCGTGTGCTGTAATTTCTGTTTCTTATCCAGATTCTTTATCGAATTACTTTCAAAGCTGACATAATTAATATAAATTACGTAAAGGATATACTTTCAAAACTATATGAATGGTAGTCATCAGTGCTGGGTATCGCCAATCGTGCGATACGTATCGCGATACATAGTTTCACCGATATATCGTACCAGCACTACTAATTAATTATCTTGAATGAATAACTGATCATAACAGTTGTATATTTTTATGCTGCCATAATATGGTCTGTTCAATCATCCTTTAATCAGAATCTATCTGATCTGAGTGAATCATTTCCTCCAAGGAAACACTTTGAATTTCCAATCCATTACATTCACTAAGTAAATGTTGATTATGAATAGTTTTTTGTTTACAGTTATTGAATTGTCCCCAAGGCACGAAATGTAAGCAGGAAGTAAGACAATGTGTGTCACCACCTTGTCAACAACCACCACCAACATGCATCAGGGGTAAGTAAGCTTAACATTGAATAAAAACCAGTAGTTTTTTTTTATCAAGTTTATCATTTTACAAGAATCTATCATTATTAATAAAGGCAACCATTACCATATTTTGCCGTTTTTTATGATAAGAACTTACTTATTGATCAATTTTATTCATTTAAGTTTCAACACCATCGCATCCAACACTGTGTCCACCAGGTTTGAATCCTGATCTACGCATGGGAAGAACTAAAAATTGTGTTAGTGACGGGCAGTGTGGTTCTGGTTCAAAATGTTTTTCAGCAAATGTTCATGGACCGTTTATATGTTGTTCAGAAAAACCTGCACAGGCAACACTTCCCTCTCAACCACAATATAATTATCCACAGCCACATCAGCATCATATGCCAGCTTCACAACTAGCTATTCAACCTTTACAACATCCCGGTCAACATCAGAATCCACCTATTCCAAGAGTCAAGGCACAGCAACACGGCATAAATCACAAGCAGCCACCTCCAACCCATTATCAGCACGGCCCGCCAAATCAACCAATAGTACAACAACATCGTCAGCCGATGCAGCAACTGCCTAGTGGACAAGTGAGGCATCATACACTATCACAGCCACAAGCAAAACCATATGCATTTATGAATCATCATCCCAGCCAGAATTTTCATCGAAGTCGTAATATACAGCCTCCACAATATCAAACGAGGCAACAGGAATATAACATCAATCAGCCTTATCTTCAATCAGAACCTATAAACCAACCCCAATCTTATACACAACGGGAAACAGTGTCTCGTCGATATCCTGATCCGTGGAGCAGACAACAAAGAGAACCAGAAGTAGAAATTGCAAATCCTCGAACAGCAGAAATCGAAGTAAGAAGGGCCCCATCAGGTAAAGACATATGTTTAACGTTTAAATATAAGTGAATTCATATTTACAGAATGTAAATTTCACCATGACGCTTTCAATAAATACTAGATGAGTGCTTCCTCATGTGTACTATCTTGAATGATCAAGGCTAACTTTTTGACTTATCAATTATGTTGAAATACAATTCAAGACTGTTTCTGTGTAATCTATTCAAGACACCTTAGGCACTATTTGTTTATAATGCGGTAGAAGCCAACACACCATAAGCACTGTAAATGATAAACAAGGTTTATTTATTCTAATGGTATTCTTTTTAGGTTATGGCCCTCCATCATCTCAAAATTGTCCTGTGGGGCATATCCCTGATTTCCAAAGAGGACGAGAAATACCATGTATACAAGATGCACAGTGTCAGTCTGGCTCTCATTGTATGTCAGGAACTGGAAGACGATATGTTTGCTGTGCTAAAGAAACTTCCGGTCTGGTACACCAGCGTCCAGTTAAACCAATGCCGACTTACAGTACAAATCGTCAACAAATTGTAAGTTATGGAAACAGAAGACCCGCACCAAGGTTGAGTTTTCCATTACCTGCCGAAACATTACCCGTAGTGAATGATTCACCACACCGACAACACTCTACTAATCAACAATGGAAACCAGATCGAATATCTTTTAACAGTCAGTATTCACCCAAAAAACAGCCTAATTTACCTTATAGAATGCCAGGTAGTAACATGCAGCAACAACAACAACGTAAGAATTTAATTAATCCTTCACAAGTACGAATCATGTGTTTATGTTGGTCTTTATATCCCCTAATTTACGCAGTATGCTTTATATCAGTTGTGCTTTAAGATACAACAAGACTTTATGGATTAATCTGTATAATGAGGTACAACTTCTTAGTTTCTATTAGTTGATTAATGCAAATTGAAAAGAATCATAAGATCTGGAATTAAAACTTATATTACAGCTAAAAAGAAATCTGTATCTGGTCAAATGCAGGTGACTTGTCCTTCTGGTTACACAGCTAATCAAGTGAATGGTCAAAATATGGTATGTGCAAGTGGTAGTCAATGTCCAGAGGGTTCAGAATGTAAATCAACAGGACTGTTTCAAGGTTCGATTTGCTGCTCGAAATCAACTGGTAAGTAGATCTACACATTGTGATGCTACGTGGTATACCAAGTAATACTTGAACTACACAGTCTTTATAATTGTGCCGCTTTATCATTTGATATGCCCAGTACCCTGATACGTTCCCATGCATCAGCTTGGACGGGGTGTATGGGATAACATCACATAATTATGTTCGTGATAACAAGGTTTAACTAAAATAAGATTTCTGGTTTGACATTTTAGGTTTCATTGCATTTCATTTCATTATGTTTGACGGACCTAATCCGGTGCTGGGGTGGCATGATTATTGCTCGTACATTTTGATTATCGTTATTGTATCTTTCAGGAATGGGACAGAATATGGGTTATAGACCACGACGATAAACTGTTTTATACCATCCAAACTTAATACATGTACATGTTCAATTTAAACGATTTAACGGGCGTTTTTAAAGTCGAGTTTGTAAATACGGTGGTTGTACCAAATAAACAATATAAGCTATGTGGACTCTCTGAAAAGAGCAAATTGTTAATTTTTGTATGTTTTCTGTGAATAAAATTAAGGTAATTATCTTTAATTGGTGTGTTTTAAAATAAGTACGCTGGTAAATTTCGTAAAGTTGGTATTCTCTGACATCTGCAAATTACTTTCCCTGATCCGTACAGAGCAGCAATTTTACACAAGCAAAAGATTGTTGTTTAGTTTCTGACAATTAAGTCAGTAAGACGTTTACAATTTTACAAGTGAACACAAATATATTTTTATCAAATAAAAAACAATATATACAAATGAAATGGGGTAATTTTTGGCACCAATATACATAAAATTGTAAAATCTAAAAGGCAATAACCAGTCCTCTTGGTTCTACGCATGCTCGACGACATCCAAGTTGACAACATTTTCTTCTTCCACGGCACTGATTATCAGAAAAACATTGTACATCACAGCTAGTGATTCGGTTTACTCTTGGACACCTGCCTGGTTTTTGACCGGATTGGTTTCCTGAAATGAAAATTATCAAAAATTAACAATCGATGGATATGGTTAACTTAAAGGGATTGTAAAGAAGTTTTCTAAAAATTGTATGTGTATGGGGGACACTGATAGCATCAATTTGCACCATTCCAATTTTCAGACGTTTCTTGTTCCTGCAATTCCACTTTAACTAAGTGTGTCGTATAGAGCGGAGAGCCTTATGGGATAAAGCATATTTTACGATTTTACGATATAGACGTTATCAAACATTCATTTTTTGTGGAATTGAAGGAACCACAGACTTGTGATTGAAAATTGGAAAGGTGTAAATTGATGCTATCAGTGTCCCCGATAAACATGAAAAATTTAGAAAACCTCTTAACAATCCCTTAAAGTAATTTATTTCAAAATGTATGGTCACCCACTAGTCTTATAATAGACTAATCAAAAATGGAACGGACATATGGTTACTATAAAAACGGTAAAAATTCAATAAGAACTCACTTCTTCTCGAACAGCATACGCCACCAGCAAATCCAATTCCATTGGTACAGAAAAAACGTTGAGATGTTCCACATTGTCTGGATGAGAAACAGCGTCGACTTCCAAACTGTACAAAACCTCTCGGACACGAATTTCCTATTTGACCAATAGCTGAAAATAAAAGAATGAATTATATCCTAGTTGTATATGCATTTAATCAGCCCGAAAAATCTAGCCCAATCCGTTTCTCGGACGGATGGGACATCGGCACCTCCATCCGTTTAACATATCCGGGGAAGTGGAAAGACCAAGTTTGTTCGGCTAGACTCTTTTAAGGATTGGCGTCATGCAGTGTACGTTTTTTTTTAGAGATTAATCCATACAGGGTAACATAAACAAAACCCCACAAAAAATCTAATTCTCATTTATATTTTACTAGTTTAGTTTAAACGTATTGTGATTGTGATTGAAAAGAGCAATATGCGTTAGTAACTCTTAAATCTTTGGAATGCATGCTGCACCTCATCTTCACAATGTCAAGCACTACCTTTTTTGTATCACAGACGTTTGTAAAAGCAGTGATTTAATTAGATTGTACGCTAGCGAGTACATCCAATCAAAGGTATCGACAGAAATTCTGTAAACAATTAGTCATAATGATTACAATCTTTTAGTCGAGGGCTCTGATTGGTTGTATTTGGTAAAGTACAATCCAATCAAATCGCTTCATTCTCTGATACAAGAAAGGTGGCTATTGTAGTCAAGGTCTAAGACGAAGTTCGTAGTAGTTTGACATTGTGAAAATGCCTATTTCTAATTTTTCCGTACTATTTGGCCAAAGTTATGGATGAAACTTTACAAAAAATTGCATCAATTATTGTTGAAGATTATGAAGGCGAATATGAAGGTGCTGAAGGTAGGTATCTAATGCACCGTGGATGAAGTATATAATAATAATATATATATCAAAAAACAAACTTACATCTTACACATCTTGCTGGTTGTGATCCCCGATCTCTACAAACTGAACTAGGCGGGCATCGCAAATCCTGAACAATATTCAAATGAAAGTGATAGCTTTACACATTTATCAATTATCTTTAATTATTTTAAAAGCTCTTGAAAACGTTGATATATAAGAATGTATACGTCAGGGACAAATGAGACAATTTCGCTACCTGAGAGGTTTAATTCTTTATTATGTTATTACATGTGAGGTGACTGATAATATAGATCAAACGTAAGCATGTTGTTACCTGACATGTTCTCCTTTGACACGTTGGTCGTGCTTGTGGACAAGGTGCTCTAAAACAAAAGATTTGTGATCTTCTACAGACATACCCACGGGGACAGTTATTCCGGTTTGGCTGAAAAAGGCAGTATCGGATTAAACCAACCAACTATACGCAGATAATAATTCGTCGAACGCACATTCCTTTAATGCAAAGCAAAAATTGGAGACCTGCAATCACCCATTAACAGTGTGATCTTTCAATCAAGAACGACTATAGTAGAAATAACCCAATGGAATTTTCGTCTAATTTTACCTCTATTCCTTGGTTAAGTGATGCAGTCGCCCAAATCATATAGTTGATCTCTATCCGATGCGAAAACGTTTAATATGCCCAATTGCCCATGAAGTAACGACAGTTTCAACTCTTATTGTAAAGTTTTGTAGGAAAATCATATTCTGATATTGATGGCTTAAATTAGGCTTTAAATGCTAGTAAAGCAAATATTGAGACGATTAAATTTGTTTGAATTCGTTTGGTCCGTCTGGCTAAAAAGATCAAACAAGTGTTAACAAGCGCCAACAAAGCGGAATCAATGACAATCAAATATCGGTAAAAAGCACATACAAACATAAATATAATTAATACAATATTGGATTCGGTTGGTATTTAACGGTGCTTGTAATATTGTAAGAGGGTGAAAAAAAAAATACTTACTGAACATCTTCTGCGTACGCTGGTGTCCAGTCTTTGAGCACTTATCACAATCAGATTCAAAGCCTATAATAAAATGATTCTTATAAAAATGTATTCCACCTATTTTAACTAGAAACTCAATTCAAATTAAACTTCAAGAGATGTATCGGGAACACCGGTAGCAGCTATTTGCACCTTTCCAATTTTCAGTCAGACATCTGTGGTTCTTGCGTATCCACCAAAGATAAAAAGTTGTTTCTTGTTTCCAAAACGTTATTGCAACTTTTTAACTTACAAAGAGTAATAAGATTGTCTTCATTTGAATAGTGATGTATCGTCGCTGATTTGTAGAGAAACATGAACCCAATAGACAAATTACCTTTTTATTCTTCTTCAAAACATAATTAAAGTCAAATTTTACGTAGCAACTCAATCAAATTAAAATGTTTTTTTTTTATCTTAAAACGTTATGGAAAATTTGTACTTACAAGTAGTAATAAGATTGTCTTCATTTTTAATAGTGATGTATCGTCGATTTTTAAGAAAAAATGAACCCAATAGGCAAATTACCTTTTTATACTTGTAAAAATATAACAGGAAATGTAGGAAACATTTTGGCAGGCGAAGTTGACTAATGACTTGTCAATCAATCTCAATCGACTTATCACAGTCTTCTTGCACCAGGAAGAAAGAAAAAGACCTAAAGATTGTTTTTGTATTCTTGTATAACCAACCCTTTTTTCTTTTTTTTAACCCCAAAAATGATCAACTATCTATCATTAGTTAAGATAAATCATATAGTGGTTTATTATTGACACTATTATTAATCTAATTACATCAAAATGACGTATTTGAATGACGCCTTTATTACAATCACACTTTCATCAAAAGTAAACATTCCGTGAACATGTGTTTATGATATAGACGATTTGATTTTGGTTAATACGAAAAATCGCATAATTCCTTCAAAAACATATCAAACTAGAAATTTCTATCGATGTATTTTCTATATAATATGGCAGTGTCTTACGAAAAGACCAGGGGTCTTTTTAACACGGATAATTCTGGACACGCATGGACTTGAAGTCCCAAATTTCGGCGGTGAGCTCTGAATACTATTACTGAAGAAAAATACCGTTTCTGAGATTAAGGTATAATGATTTGTCAAAAACAACGGCACAGCTAACCACTAGTGTAATTATCCGTTGTCGGATACCGTTGCAGTGGCTATCGTAATACGTCCACAATTGAAATGGTCGCCCAGGAGGGTATATCCTAGGGATTACAAACAATCACACCTAGTTTCATCAATATCCATCTTGGAACTAGTTCTCTATCGTGTCCACAACGCTTTCTCGAGAACAAGGGCAATAACTCATTAATTTTTTTTAGATTGGTCTAATTTTCATTAGTGCTCGTCCTTGGGTTATTACAAACAGACACCAAGAAACCAGTTCTCTATCGTGTCCACAACCAATGTGGACAGACAGGGGCTATATACAAGAAAATGCGTATGAAAAGGTGAACAGGGGGTACCCTTTGAACCCCAATGTATTTTTATCAGCATGGTTGAGTAAATCCCTGTAACCTAGACCAACATGTTCCTTTACCAACATACAAAGTGCATTTATTGACCTCTATCAAGGGTTTTAATCGCTAATGATCAATAAAACTAGCAGCAAATGTTCCCAGAGACACACTGACAGCATTTAAGCCATTCTTAAGCGTCTCCAAAAGATGTACATGTGTATTTCAATAATTAATTTCAAAAAGTAATTTACACCCCACACAAATAGTGCATTTTTCTAAAAGAAAGGGGGGGGGGGGGGGGTGGAGTAATATATCCTACATATATTGGACGCCTGCGGCATATACCATAAATAACACACAGTATGATTTCGACCGTGGGTAGGTAAATATAAAACAGTATATTGCAAACAAGTATAGGTTTATTAGAGATCATATTTTTAAAAAAAATCCAAGCACCGAAGTTACTTACATTGTAGATTGTTGCCATCTACGTAATCCATGACAGAAAGATGAGGGCTACAAATTGGTTGAATTGTTCCTTCTTGTACAGAGTACAGGTAGTACTCATATATAGAAAAGTTTTACATTCGGATGTATTATAACAGAAATGTTTACAGACATCAGCAGAATTGGTAGGTTAAAATGCATAGCCAGTAGTAGCGGAAAATTTGGAATTACATTAAGCTTCAGTATTGACGGGAACGCTTGTGTTCTCAAACTATCCATTAGGTAAAGTTTTTACTCGATGTTACTATTGTTACATTTCGAAGGGTTGCATTTGTAACATGATGCATCAATGGGTGAAATTTTTTGGTTTAGCCCAATGTTTTTCCAATTGGCGTGGGAACTTTTACCGCTACATCCTATCCTTTTCAAATCCAGATAATAGAAATCACTGACGTTATTCATAATATTTCTCAGACCTGGTGGTACTATGCGCAAACACGTAATAAATATTATGTAGGTTTCCTAGGTTATAATGGTATTTCTACACTTTAATAATATCTTGTAGAGTGGCACTTTCATCTTTGTAAAAACTTTACTTGATTCAAATGTACTTTGATCGCATCCTCCAGTATTGCTTACGTTTATAGAGAATCCTTTCCTTGGCTGAAATTATAAAAGTAGTTATTTAACATATTTTACTATATAGAATATAGGATTTATCATATCTGAATATATTTTAAATTCTTATAAATGATAGACAACAAATTACTAGGCATTGAAATAAGTGGAATCGATGAAATCTCCATAAATTAAGTTTTAACTACAATATTGAATACTCACAGTGTTTTCTATTATACAGCATAACAGTTTGAAATCGTTCAATTGACTGCAAGTTAACACACCACCATGAAAGACCACTCTGAACATTAGTAATTGAACAGGATCTGTGATTCCAATCGCTATCAATATTATCATCTACAACACGCAATGAAGATGCATATTCATATGTTGAACTTTGTCCTGTGTTTTTACCCAATGTCAAGTTCCTCGCAGAAAGATCTAAAATTGTTTTAGGCCTGTATACGCGTAGTAAAAGGTATTTATATGTAGCCACAATGTGATCGGTTAAAAATAATGGTATTAAATACTGTGTTAGAAAACTTTTTAAATTACAATTGAGACTAAAATAGAAAGGAATTTGTATTGTAATTCTAAAGGGACAGAATCGCCATTCGTTCGACCTATTGTACCTTAGTCTCAGAAACAGGAATCTTTAGCTTAATAAGATTAAAAAATAAATAATTTTGAAATAAAAACTGTGATAATTACTTTCATCTTGGTGACCGGTTTTCACAAGTATCTCATTGTAGAATCAGGAACAGTATGAGTGTCCTCCACTTGTACATGAAAATTAGGTGATAATTCGTGTAATTTTGAATTAAAAACTTTAATTTTCACCTAAAATGAGACGCTAAAACAATATTTGCAGGTGTCACTGACTGTATACAATAAACGTTCTCCCTCATTCGGTGGTCGAGGGGACTTACATGAAAAAAACCGAACCCCGTCTGCAACTATGATTGCTCGACTGCAGTTGGAAATCGAAAAAGAGTAGACCGCAGCTGTCCAGGTAAAATTTTCCTCTTTAAACACTGCATGGCGTTGCAGAAAAGGTGTAGAAAAATACAAGGTAAAACTCTATTCGTTTCATTTTTGTTGTCCAAAATAATCTGTAGAAGAGGCTTTTATCGTGAAATAAGAGCAACTCAAGCCTACAAACTTAGTAATGAACTTTGGAACGTTTGCTTCAAATATTAGAGTTAATAAATCCTTGAATTTTAAGATATATAAAATCCCTCCAGGAAGAGAGATGATGTCACCAGGGTTATAACGTTATTTAAATCCCACTTCTCTGATGGAAGTGAGTTTTTATAAACCGTCCATGATTTAATTTTTTGTTCGGAAAGACAAAAAAAAAAAATAATAATAATAAAAAAAGGCGACGCAACTCGTACCTTCAAAGTCAGTTCATGCAGCAGCGACCAGTGCCTTAGATTATCTATTTGTTAAAATCTTGAAAATTCGGAAAACTATTAAGAGCAAAGGATTCGCCCCATACTCTAGAAACGAAAGTTTTCCGTGAGAGTGACCGAAATAAGCTTAATTCCACTCCATCTGTCATAAAACGATAAGTCTCACAGCTGGGACCGGAATTAAACCAACGTTATTATAAACATTCTATATTTGCGTGAAAGGGGTGCAACCTGTGCCTACAAACTTGGTCATTTGGTATAATTTCCGGGAAATATGGAGGTATTTTAAAGACGCGGCGAATAGCAAAGACCAAATCTTCTTCGTATCATTTTATGAGATCAAAAATCCCGACAGAACAAAGGAAGAAGTAAGAAGTTTATAAAGTCGGTTAATATAAAAATTCTAGTTCTACAACAGTGTCAAATCGAATCCTAGACGCACCAGTCTATTGATTTAGTTGTCTGGTTAACAGTAAACAAAAAGGGACATAACTCTCAATTGTTTTGTTTTCGATCAACCCCGAAATAAAATGTAAACATATTTTGGCCCAGGTTGCTTATTTATTACACTGGAAAGGATGGATTTGGAAAGCTGGAGAAGACTACAAAAGAGTCCTAAATGGTAGAGTTTCAATATACACCCATTTTTCTTATTATTTGACATACTGAATGCTAAAAATTTCAACATAAGACGGAACTAAATTGAACTGCCTGTAAGTGGCAGTGTCATCCATGACCATAACTGACATAGCATAAAGATATTTATTATTGCAGCATTATTATTAAATTTCTACCTACTAAGAGAATATTTAAATAAATCAATGCTTCATAAATCATGCTTCCGTGCACCTTACACTTAAGCGGATGAATATAACAGATTCAAAATAACACAAATTGTTAATATCATATCCTCACCCTGGCCTCTTTGGCTTTGGACAAGCTTACACATAAAATCTTTTGTGTTGTTTTCTATTATACTATACATGTTGAACACAGTCATAAGCTTCCCTTATATCCTTCAATTTATAATTACATCCATTTCAGGAGATTAGAGTTTACAATATATCAAGGTGATATGGAAAGTTTTGAAAATATTCTGGACACTGAAACAATTGATACAGCCACTATCTTGGAATGTTGCGCCACTGCTATTTATGAAAATAGTATGAAATGTTTGAAATATTTAATCGAAAGAGCCAAATGTATTAATATTGATATATTTTTAACTTTCCCAGAAATTATAGCCTTCTTATTACATTGCGCTATAGAAGTGGGCTCTATAGAAGGTTTAAAATATCTTATTTCACAGGGAGCTGATGTAAATAAACGATATTATGAATCAACATTGTTACATAAATCTGTACTTGATGGTAGAACAGATGTTACAGAATTCCTTGTTAGTCTACCTCAAATCAATAAAAATCAGGTCTCATCTAAAGGCAGGACTCCATTAATGGATGCTGCATTTTATGGTTCTGCTGACTGTTTACAAATTCTTATCGAAAAAGGCTGTAATGTGAATTTTACAAATGAAAATGGCGTTGGAGCTATACATTGCTGTTTTAGTGAACTGGTGGATGAAAAGAATAGACTCAAATTATTGAAAGCTTTAGTTCATGCTGGAGCTTATATAAATCAAGCTGATAGTTTAGGATGGACACCATTACATTACGCTGCTTGGAAGAGATGTCTAGATTCAGTTTCCTTTCTTATTTATTATAACTGTGAGTTAGATATGTTGTGTGCACCAGTTTATGGCACAATGTTGAAGACCAATCTATCAACGCCATTTCTTTTAGCTGTAGAAAGAAAATGTATTGATGTAGCAGATATTTTAGTTCAAAGTGGCTGTATCTACACCAAATTCTATTGGGCCAAACAAAAATCGTGTAAAGATGAACTGGTATATAAATGGTTAAACCAATTGTATGGAACTGTACCAACATTAAAAAGTTGTTCTAGAAAAATAATTAGAGGTACTTTGGGATTGGGAATACATAATAAAGTTATAAAGTTACAAATTCCTGACAGCCTGAAACACTATATTCTTTTGAAAGATGTACTAACAAAAATAGATAGCATAGTATTTTCTTAATTTTGATGGTATCTGTCTTCATTTATTCTTTATGTGTCAGTTATGTAATTGTTTTTGTCAAAGCTTTCACAAGCAGCAATTCTTTTGATACTTTTTACAATTTAATTTCATGTTTATTATCCTTTCTAAAGATAACATATATATATTTTGTACATTTTTTACTTTTGCACCATAAATTATCATTCTTTCACAGTGCCTTGTCGAGTTCATTTTTTTTATAAGGGACATAACTCCTCCATTCTTGATTTTGTTCACTACCTGTTTTTGAACCTGGTTATTGTTTTGTATATTGAATAGAATAGATATTTATTGTTATTGTTTAAAGTCATTGTTATCATTAAAACCCTACCTTCATCCTTTAGTGATTTTTACTTACTGTCAGCATTGATTTGCTTGTGTTCGGAAAAGATCGTGTTCCTCTGTAGCAATGGTGTACTACGTTATTAGATGTGCTTAAGGAACATGCACAGGAATGACGAATTGGGCTTTGTTTCGACTCCATTTTGAAAGAAGTAAGCCCTTAATTTCTGCGTGCAGCAAGTTTTAAAGTTTATGAACTATTTCGCATCTGAAAGACACAAGCTAGGTTTGATGTTTATTTTGAAAGTTCACAGAAGAAGTGTTCTCTTCATCTCTCTCTAGACACTATATTAGTACTCGAAAGGTTAGTTGTAGCATAGACTACCTTTCTTCCTTCCTTCCTTTCTTTCTTCCTCGAAAGAAGTTTATAGAATGGAAATTAATCAGGAACGTTTTACTGACTGGAGCGGAGGTCGTAGATGTTTCCGATGCACGCATGAAGATAACAAAAAATCTTTTAAAAGATAAATTTTGATCACTTTAAGAAAACCATTATTATTCTAAGGTTGCTATTGGAAGTATTACGAACATGTCAATATTGATATACCATTTTACAGAAATTGATTTGATCTAACCGCTTTGTTTTTCATAAGATAATTTGACATCAGATTCACTTACAATTCAACGGAAACCTCACGTGGATATATTACAGTCATAGATCAAAGTAACGGCCTAAGAGAATGTTCATCACATCCTGAAGGTGGCCTATAAAAATATCCGATTTTGTTATAAAATTATTTTTAATGAAATATCAATCATTTCTTTCATCAAAGAAAAAATATGAGCACCTTTTTTTATTCCATGCTGGTAAAAAACGTGTTTATGTGTTAAAACTTTCTTCAGATGATTAATAATTATTAATTAATTATAGAAACATCCCAAGTTGAAATGATGAAAACACGTTTTACTTCTTTCATTTCAATATTTATTAAACATCAAAACAGTTCCATTTCTTTTCATGTTCGACTTATTCTACAAGAATATTTGGCAGAATATCTGTCGAATTGACGATATTTACAATAACGTAAGACAATTTTGATATTAAGAGAACACTGAAATTTACAGATGAATGTTTTTCAATCAGTTTAAAATCGATTGGCGACTTGACCTTTCAGAGGTTATGTAACATTAACTGACAACTAAATTCCTATGGCACTGTCCCCGTATACGTATATTTGAAACTTGCTTATGACAGTTCAGATAAGGTATGTAATCGTGGTAGGGCTATCTCTCTAAAAGACTGGCTTTTAAATAGTAAAGGTCACAGGGTACAAAACTGCTATCGGCTAGTAATATTCCTTTCAATAACCTGTCACTTTGAATACATGTTATTGATAAATGTATGATATTATACCATTATATAATACCCACACAACATTTCATTGAGGAATCGGGTGTATGATTAAGATGTTTGTTACGTCTATTTGATTCTATTGTCTGATCAGTTACTTCTACTTCCACCAGGCATACTAAGGCAATACAATTCATATTTCTTACCATTTGAAGGTTAAACACAGATTGAAGTGTATGCTGTCGGGGCTTTTGGAGCTCAGTCGGTAATTCGACTACAATTATTCCTATAAATTCACAAGTATGCAATGATGTCACAAAAGATGATATAATAACGATTCCTTCAAAAATACCCCAAACTAGGAATTTCACTTTAGCGCATCTGTAGGATTGTTTCTGGATTCCTGCAAATGCTGAAAAACTAAGGCCATTCTCTTCCTTTATACGACTTTAACTAGTGTAGTCTGCTTTAAGAATGTGAAATTTTGTACAATTTTAAATGTTTATCTGTAAGGAAAAGAAATAACACTCGGGTCAAATGACGTCTTGTCCTATCGTTCTCCAGATGCATACTACGCACCAAGGAGTATAGCTATGCACAATGTTTATGTTACGTGTTGTAAGGTTATCATACAAACTAAACCTACGGCCCATGTCCAATTACAAATCTACCGTCACTAATTATAATTCTCAGGTTGGCAACAATAACCACCACTGGGTTTTTAATTTGATTCTACCAAGGTATAGATAAAATAACTGCGGATAAGAGTGGCAGGTGTCATGATCTTTCAGACAATACGTCATGATTTTCAACAACAGCTAAATAACAACTGTATATGCAAATTAGGTGTCTTGGTTTTGCAGAAAACCGACTTAGATTAATAACACTATAGCTGTGGTGAAATCAAGAGATTAAGAAAACCGCAATTCTTTTGAACTGGGAACTTTAGATCTAGAAAGGTTTCAAATTAATTGATACTGTAAATAACCACAAACACAGAAGTATATACCATCTGTCCAAGATAAAAATTGGTTGGTTGGTTGGTAGACGACAAGTTAACGTTCGCTTCCAGTGGATGCTGATATCGAAAACTAGGTAGTTGTTGGTATAGTCATAGTAATTGGTAGTTGGATTGGTTCAAACTGGATGATTCTGTGTTGTTGGTTTGGTTGTTGATAGATAAGTTGGAAATGTACATTCATATACCACAGGTTATAGCTTGGGTTAGTAGCAGTGACGTTTATATAAAACATTAGTTATAGAAACCAATTAGCGGGGGCCAGCCTAATTTTTGGAGAGACCATGTGCTTGCTTCTCCCTGTCACAGCTTCAAAAAGAAAAGTCAATACCCTGTAACTTCTTCATTAATATTATCTAAAATTTCAATTTGATTAAATTATATCACCAATATTAGTCACATCGTGATCATTAAAAAGGGATATTAATTTGTAGACAATAAGAAAGTGAAATGTTATGTACAAACAAGAGGTTAAGCTACGAAAAGTCTTACGTAAGACGAACAGGAATCCTTGTAAACTGAGCTTAAAAACGTTAATACGGGGATAATATGATATGCCAAATTGGTTATTAGCAGTATTTGAAGTAATCATGGTTTTGGACGGTACTAATAGGTTGGAATTGAAGAACTTATATCATAAGAAATATTAATACTAATAAGAACAATGATTCCATGCCCGAAATGAGTGTATATCTTTTTCAAAGAAAAATATATTTTTAAATTGACGAAAATCTGTTTTGATTAGGCATTACGCTTTTATTTGTCTAAAATTAGCTGAGAGAGCTTATCTCATTTGCCTGTTCATGTTGATAGGATAATAGATTACACCGTCATACGAATTTCTTATTTCTTCAGTTTCAATTTAAGAAAAGTACACAAAACAGTTGTTTGTGATGTTATTGCGTAATATCAAACCAATGTTATGCTAAAGATTCCATTTTTTTCCCCGGAACTTCCATCATATACATTAAATTAGTTATTTAAGCATGTTCGTCGTCATCATTGCTAAAGGAGCGGAAATTGAAATCACTTTTAGGGAGGTTCGTCCATTTGGCATATCACGTAAAATATTCTTTTACATGCATTTAAGACTATTATGTCCTCTTGACTTTCCTCTTCATCCTATTTGAATTGGAAATAACAAATTTATTTTATGAGTTTTGTGGACTCTTCAAAAAGGAAGATGCCTAATCTAATCAATTATTTTGAGTGCCAAGAAGTCGTAAGAAGATGAACACCCTGTTTCAGTATATTTCTGTATATTTTTTTTATATCTTCATATTGTTCCATTATCATTATGATTTCACCATTATGATCACTTTAAACTAAATGGTCCGTATATATTATATGTTAAGCGTTTTAGTTTTGTTTCGGTATAGCTCTCTGACATCTTCCACTTTCATTTATACTCTCGAAACTTATGAAAACGTTTTTTGTCATTATCCGTTGAATTTCCAACAGATGAGTTCATGGATTGAAAGTATTAAATAGAAAATCTACTATTTTGAATCTACAATGGTGAAGACGCACGAAACTGCAACTCAATGGTTTTGAGCAAAGAATATAATCCACGGCTGCATATTATTCCCATGTGACAAATTGTTCTTGGCGAGATAATAAACTGCATTCCAATTGTTCTTTCCAAGATAATAAAATCCATTTCATCGTTTGCTTGAAAAAAAAATACGGCGTTTTATATAGTTTATGACTTGTTGACCTTGTCTTGAAGAAAAACACAATTTCCAGTTCTTCAATGGAATTATGATTTTTTGATGGGAAGGATTTTTTTCATTATTCTGTCTTTCATGTCTGTACGAATATTTACTTTGCAATCATAAAAGAATTATTAGTGATTAGTTTTCCACTTGGATGTAGTAATTTAACAAGCGACTTACTTCTATGGTTGTGTGTAATCTAATTTGTCATGCACAATGAGATTGACGAACACTAATTCAATTACATTGAAATGGTTTCCTGGTTTTATTTTTAAGATTTTTAAAAATAGTTTCCACCTACCAAAATCAAATCAATTACAATCATTATCTGGCTCTGTTGAATGGTTTCTAAATGATACATGAAAGAGGAGGCCCAAGATCGACACAAACCGCTACCTTTAACATTTGAGAAAAAAAAATAATGAAATGAATGGAGATTTCCATCATCATTTCCACACCTGATTTGGATAATGAAGACTATCATGCAGTGTACAATGAGGATATTTTGCCAGGACAGCAGCATTAGTGCTTCTCATTTTCTTTCACATTGTCGAAGGATTTGTAGTTGTTCACTGGACCTTATTTTATTGTCTCATTCGAACATTTTTTTTTCAATGTCAGTCCCTTCAAAGGTATTATCTCGACCTATGCCGGGATTGGACCCTGGACCTTCAGATTGGCGTTCACTGAGCAACTGTGGCCCCATAATTATTTTGAATAAATGATAAAAGAACGTCTTTGCTTCAATGATATTGGAAACTGAAAGAATATCCACGATAGAAAAGAATGATGCAAGTATGTAAGTAACAACTTAAACATTCATCAAGGACACCTGTTTTAAAAAAATTAACATTTAACTTAATTTAGATTTAAATAGAACTAATTTTAAGCAACTGGCACACGACTTTGGAATAATAAATCCAATTGTCTGCTGCAATCGTCTTAAAAATACAGTTAATACACTTACATAAAAATAACAATATACTAATGTACCGCAATACGAAACCCGAAATCCAAAACAACATAATAACAATACAAAGGTTGCAGCTAATGAACTTCTCATATGAGAAAGTACATCAACCATAGATGGGGAGGTATTTCATGACGAAAAGTGGTATCAAGAGTCTAGAAGAGTAAGCATACCCTTCCTGGCACTACACCCGACATAAACTATTTGACTTCCAGGTTTTTAGAAAATAATACGAAAACCCTGGAATATCCATATTTTACGTCATAGTAGTGACTTAATAATCGTAATGATATGATAATCCAGGGTTCACACGCGCCTGTTGCATAAATTAATTGAATCTAATGACATTACGGACTGTAATAAAAAAAAATGTTGATTTGATGTAGGAATAAATGTAAAGCAGTGAAAGTGAACTGTTAGTTCTCGTGTTGAAGACTTAGTGTTGGTTGGTAATCGCTGGTGTCTATATTAAACCAATGGATAGTGCTAAGATGTCATAGTCATGTAGTCCTATACATATCATATATACATAGAGGATTATATCTGACTTAAGGTAAGATTATTATTTGAACTGGGTAACAATTTTTACATGAGGAGACGGATGAAAAAAGATTTATTAAAAATGTGCTGCCTTTGAAACCGATTTTACGATGTTTCAAAAATCAACTAAGTTTTAAAGAGATCGGTGAGGACAAATTTAACATTAGTGTTTTTATATAACACAAGTTCTAAAAGGTTTTGAAACAAAAATGTTAATTTTTTTTTCTTTTAACGATTCAGTCTTTGCACAAGAAGTGTCATTTTATATCCCAGAATTTTCGTACCAACAAACCTAAATCATTACTGGGCTCACAAAATAAGAAAGTTATTTTTAATTTATGCGTGTTAATACACTGGACATCTTTGTTCAAAAAACCCGATTTAAGCTGTAATAAGTGTAGTGCAAACTTTCACTTCGCGAAATATCACCGGACAGAAGTTAATCGTTAAGATTAGATACATGTATATGTATACATACATGCAACAGCGGAGAATTAATTATTCGGGTTAAATTTGTAAAAGAAGTTTGACGAGCCATATAGATTGTAAGAAAGAGATATTTGGTAGTAGACAATTTTTCAGCCGAAAGGAAGTTCGGTATATTTATTACAAACTGATCGGCCGATGATTCTGCTGATGGGCAAGACTATTCCCTGAGGTTTTCTTCAACGAATATGTATTGGTTCTGCTCTTGAGTTCAAGCCCAAACACTTTGAAACTATGATAGGTAATGTGGCAGGTGTTGTTTGATAAGACAGGGCAACTTCACTCTTCTTGATCAACTGATTGGGTTTCTCAACTCGACAGCCGAGAATCCGCATAACGTTGTGTCTGGCGTCTTTGTAACATTTTTAAGCTCTGCTGATAAAAGTATAACATGAAATATGACATTGACCATGACTAAAGGTCTTTTAATGTTGGCTGTTGCCACCAGATTTTGGTGATTGTTTACAAAGAACATTGTTCGTGCCAAAATCTAACGGTAAAAGGTTTTGCTGGAAGGGTGAACTTCATTGATTGTGGGACCCCTGTGTTACACACATTGATGCATTTGTCCCAACTGAATAAAGTTTGTACTACCAATATTGTACTCCCACTTCATTTCCCCCATATCATTTTATACTTTTTTGCCCAAATATGAATCATAACGTACAAAATCAAAATTTTCTGGGGTGAATCTCCTCGGATCCTAATGGTAGACCTGTACCTATGAGATTCCCCTTTTGGAATCTCAATGCCGTTAGTTGTCCTCCATTAATTCAGTCTGCCCCCTCTATATAAACCCAATTTCAGGAGGCTGGTACCGCCACCGTAAACTTCTCTCATCTTTCCGTCAAACTTCTTCCTTTTAACTCAGGAAGTATATGTACATATAGTTAGACAGTTGAAATTGAGCGAGGTCTTAGATGCTTCAAACCACGGTAAACTACTTAAGACTCGGATATCAAATCTGGTCTGTAATCGGACAAATATCTGGAGGGCTCTATAAATAGGGTTTATTTCTCGATAGTATGAAAATCTATATAGAGATCAGTTAAAAGCTAATTTAAGAATTCTTCTGTCTAGTAGAAAGTGAAACTAGAGAGTGCTTACACGGAAAACCAAAACGCTTCGAGAAATACTAAAATCTACCATTAAAGTTACGGATTTAAATAGTGTCTCACGGAAGTGAAGGCTAATTGTGTAGTTGGTGACGTCAGAATTCCGTTTTAAAATGGAGGATTTCAAAATGACTAACATCAAAGGGCTTGAAAATATTAAAATAGAAAAGAACAATCACTCTTAATATAACCTATGACATTTAAGAAAGTGTTTTACTGAGATTCTGGATACTTGACAGTTATTTCAAAGGAATAACTTATATATCAAGTGAGGCAAGATAATTAGCTATTCTCCGCCCGATCCTTTCTGGATTCTCCGACTTTGATTATATACATGTATATGTATACATACATGCAACAGCGGAGAATTAATTATTCGGGTTAAATTTGTAAAAGAAGTTTGACGAGCCATATAGATTGTAAGAAAGAGTTATTTGATAGTAGACAATTTTCCAGCCGAAAGAAAGTTCGGTATATTTATTACAGAGCCACATCTGATGTACAACATTGGTGAACATAGCTTGTACTCTTACACGCAATTGGACGAATCTTTTAATTTCCATGTTATTATAATGACCGAAAACTTGAAGGTTCAGGAGCACCATCCGTTTGACATATTGTACTGATTGTCTCAGAAACGTTGAAATTTGAGTCTTCACATCCAATCCATGTGTTCAGAGTTATCTGCGTCTGAAAGCAGTGAAGGCGACTTTCCTTGAGATTCCACCATATATAGAAGACATATTCTTGAAATATAAAGTAAAATTTGAGGTATATGTGGAGACATAATGCGATATTCGTGCTGTTGTGTAGTATACTTCATAATACTATTTACAAATATACAATACCCAAATCAGCCCAGAAACTATAGATTAATGCACTTAACATTTTTGTATATAAGTATTCCATGCAGTAATAAAATACAAGAGTCAGTATATAAAAAAAATGAAAGTAGATTAGTAATCTAAAGACCTCTATTAAGTTTTAAATGTAGGTCGGCAATGTGTAATTAAATACAAAGATGAAACATATCTATCAAAAGAGGTAAAAAACTAGACAACGTGCTATCTTATTTCTTAATTATATCTTGACTCTTGTTAACAAAGTGTATAACTTCTGTTTAAATTTTTAAAAGTTACTTTTTATACATTCTCTGAAAGTGTAGATTCCTATTTTTGCTCATGCAGAGAGAATACGGGACAAGCAGCGACTATTTGACAATAAAGTACTTTCAGGAAAGGCATATACACAATGTACAGAGGAAGTGATTTCTCTATTGATTTGTGCTTAAATTTGATAAGCAATATGACATAACAGGAAGTATGCCATACAATCCATTTATTTCAGAATAAAAACCGATCCAAAACAGACAACTTTCATACCAGTCACTTTTTTTCAGCACACTCACCACTGTCCTCAGAAAAGTTTCTCACTGCAGTATTCATGGGTATGTCCATGATATATATGTATATCTAAATAAGAGCAGAAAAGCTTGAAGCTCGTTTGAGCCCCTAAGGTAAGGTTAGACATAAATAGTAGCCTACCTTTTACCATTTAACATAGAGTAAAAATGGAAATGTGCATTTGCTTCCAAATGATGCCACATAATAATTCAGCTAGAAAATGAGAGTAGGTTTCGTGTTAAATGTATTTAGGTTAGACTACGTGTATATTAAACACAGTAGTAAGCTATATTATTGACTAGGTACAATAGGAATTCAATATTTTCATGACTAACAATAAACTGATTGAAGTAAATTTAGACAATCTGTCTGTATCGGCCAATTTCAAACTTGTTTTCACAGTCGGAATAGTATTTTCTATGGAAATTCAAATTGTCGGTAGAATTCTCCAGTGTTATTCTTTCTGCAAATATCCGGATAACGTTACCTTTCTGTACTATAATATGTCATATTTTTTTTTATTAGAAGTAGAACTCTTCGCCGTTATTCTTCATACGAATATCCGGATAACGTTAATCACTATATTTCATATTGCTATATTATATGCTGATTCGGGCTGTTTTTTAAGCATTCTTCAGCTTTACTCTTCCTTCGAATATCCGGATTACGTTAACTGTCTGAACTATATTCTGCTCTATCTACATTTTAACCATTCTTCTCGTCGTATAAGTCTCTGCAACTTTCTTTCATTTTCAAGCCATCTTCTTTGCTCATATCGATGCATAGTACCAATTTGTGCATAAAATGCTATAATAATCTCCCGTACATACTAATGATAAAAACCCGTATAAGCAAGACAATTCCGTTCATAAAAATCTCGTCCATAGAGTGACATATTCGAGAGATTGAAATATCAATACGGAACATAACAGTCAATTTTGGTTATACCATTGGTAAAGGATATGTCAATCAACGATCGACTTGGCAAAATATGGTCGTCTAAATATTTCATTATATACATCAACATGAAGCACTCAAGGCAATAATATAACCACAATAACCGGTAATCCTCATATTCCGAGGAACATCTAGGCCAAATTGTCTGAGACCAATTGTCGGATAATGGAAAACTTGACGTTTAAATTACTAATAATATATTGATAGACATGAAAAACAGAATTGTCGATATATTATTGAAGAATGCTGTGAAGAAAGTTCAATCCGTTTGATCAAGGGAGATTTATTTGTCCTAGAATTATCGGCAACCTAGAGTATAATATAAACAGCAATTAAAACGAGAATACCAACAAATGAAACGTAATAAAATGTTACTTTTTCAATGAAACCAGAAAAGAATTCTGTATTTGTGGACATTTATTTACATGATATCTTTCAGTGCACCAATTTCAAACCGTTTGATCCAGGTAGATTTCTGGAATTATCAGCAGCCTAGAGTATAATATAAACAGCAATTAAAACGAGAATACCAACAAACATAACGTAATAAAATGTTTCAATGCAACCAGAAAAGAAGAAGACCAATAATTGTACGACGTGCTATTATCAGCTGTCGATAAACCATTGAAATGAATAATTTGTAGAAAAAAAAAGAAAAATCAATTTCAGGACTTCATTTCCAGGATAATTTTCCTTGAGAACAATATTCCGGATGCAGCATCCAATATAGCTAAAAATTTAGTTTAACTACGCTTAAATGCAAAAAAGCCGAAGTGTAAATATTAATTTGTTACTGCATTTCTCTTTTAAATAAACTTCAAAATGATTTACTCTTAGACAGTTGTCGATACCAACGGATATAAAAGTGACAATAATATACCTAACGATTCGTTACTGCATTATGGTCTGAAAGAATTTTATAAATCAATTACTCTTGGATAGATATTGAAACCTTTGGATATAGATACATCCAATAATATACCTAACGATTTGTTAATGCATTAAAATTTTAAGATCAATAACTTTTAGATAGTTATATAAAAGCGACAATATTATACGTAATATATCAATAGGCCTATGTGTCCCTGCATTATGATCTGAAAAAAGTTTCAAAATCATTTAATTTTGGATAGTTATCGATACTATTGGATATAGAAGCGACATAAGTATACGTAACAGATTATGTTCTAAAACAAGTTTCAAATTTTATTAAGTACTTTTGGATAGTTATCGATACCATCGGATATAGAAGCGACAATAATCCACCTCCCTGTAATGGGTCATTTTAGAGGACTCTGGCTGTTTTGTTAAAAACGAGTGGTAAGTATATGTTATTTGAAGACATCCCGGTCATTTCCAGCCACTCTATACATCAGACGCTGTTTATTATATCATGTTATATTATTAAAGATATCGGTGGGAATTAATTAGAAATTTTCAAAGAAGTTGCCGACAACCACTGATCACAATTCAATTCTAAAGCTTAATATAGACACGAATCAGCTTGATAAAGTCATCTGTGGGCGTCAAAATTCTTCAGATTTCTTAGAAATTGGTCATCTTGACCATTCTTTAGTATAATAAACCAATTCTTTAGAGATAACTGTTCAGGTGTTTTCAGCTGGTGCCTACAGTGGGTGGCAAATCGGTCAATTGAAACCAATTCTACATCAATGTAGCACCAGTTATTATCAAAGTGCCATAATTATTATAATCATTATCCTCGAAATAACGACTATACGACAGGTGATTTCTTTTATTATAGGCGTTTAGGGTCTACTTACAAGACAAAAAGGCATCCGTTAACAGACTTTTTCTAAAACTAGTTGCTATTTGAAATACATTCAACTTATTATACCAAATTTATGATGTCACTAAACCCATATATTATTACATTGGACTGATATGGTATTTCTTATTATACTCCACGTTGATCATTAGATTTGATGTCTCCCCGTCTCCTTTCAATCGATCATAAGACTTGAATAGCTTTAGAGGCAATATTCTAGTTTTAAACATAATTCTAATATATTCCAAGCTATATTATTATATTCAAAAGTCGATTTGTGTTATAGGATAAATAATGAGCGCACTCTTACATCCGATTCGTGTATTGATTTGAGTATTGAGTATTCTACATTGTACGTAATTAGGTATGTTCTATTTTTTGTGCCTACTATTCTTTGGTTAATAATTTGGAAGAACTTTCAGGTGTGTTAGAAAAACATTCGTGTCGTACTGGTTCATTATTAAATAATTCTTGTAGTTTATCTGTAGCAAACTGTACATGCTGCTTTCATGATATGTTGAAACTTACACAAATTTCATAAACATTGAATTTCCTACCAGATTAATGCTTCTTTATTTAGTTGTAAAATTGTATTATGGATGCGAAAATCTAGAACAAGCTTAGAACTTTGCCTTCGTACCAAATAAAACGCTCATTTTCAAGTGTACAGATACGTACAAGTAATTAAATTTAGATCTATTTAAAAGAATTGTTTGTAATGTAACCAATTGTTTTTTTTAGGACGCCTGGTTTTTTATTTTATTTTCTTCAGTGAAGCAATGGGGAAACATTATAATTGAATGAATGAGTTTCAAGGGTTCTCAATAACTATATTTTGTAGAAAACTATAGTTAATTATAACTGATAATTATAATGATTTAGCTTTAGTAACTTCATTAAGAAGTTTTCTGTTAGATGAAGTTACCACATGACCTGTTATTATAACATTCTTTAACAACGGGTATCAGTGAAGGTTCAACCAGTCTGGCAGGTTGTTCACTGCTAGAAGTTATCCCAATCGATCACAACCAGCATCTGCCGACTCTCCAGACTGTTATGTTTTTAGTCGTTTCTATCTTGAGGCTGATGTTCCATTCCACACAAAAATGTCCCACTTCGGTGTCCTGTGTACCTTCGATAGCGCAGACATGGAATAAGGAAAGGAAGAAATATTGATAGATGGTCTTAATAAGAAAAAAGCTGAGGTTGTGTAAGCAATAAATTACACCATAAAGGCAACTTGGAAGTCAGATATAGAAACATGACTCCTACGTTATCTACTGCAGCCTACATAGTATTATATAAAATTTTGCACCGTATTGTTTTGCAAGTTTCCATCACCGCAATCATTTGTCAAACATTGTGCTCAAAAAAACCTTTCGAGCTTTTTCATTCGTTCAACAACTGGTGAACATCTGAAAGAGAATAGAACATAACTAATACCCAAATATTTCATTTTTTATCTCTTTTAACTCAATTTTTGATGAATATGACATTCCAAATCCCTGTTTTTAATATTACATTTCTAACACCACGATTCTGTGTTAATGTCTAGTACTACAGGTGGAATGCCAATTTTCAGTACATTGTAAAGCCAAGTAAGTAAATACAGGCACTTAATTGCTCGCCTATGGAGAACAAATTCACGCACCAAATATCACAGTGATCAACGGAAACAGTAGTTTATGAACTTGTTTGCCACCAGCAGGGCAAGGCATCAGATCATGCTTCCTGCAAACTGTGTGATGTACAGCACAAAGGCATTAAAAAATGGCACCCATCAGTGTGCAAAATAATTGGTATTGGCGCATATTCATGAATTATTGGAAAAGGAATTTTGTACTAGAGATAATCACCTTAATTCTACAATAAGGTCTTGGTCCAAGACCCACACACATACGATGACATCCTAGCTGAGTATCACAGTAGCGACCAGAGAGGGCATTCTTGCCATATAGAAACATATGGTGACTTAATTTGTTATTCTTTGTTTGAGTTCGACAAAGATTTCCGGGCGTTTTTATCCCACAGACAAAAGCAGACCTAACCACCGACGATTGGGCGTTAAAATAGAATGTAAGTTAAAATAGAAATCGCAAAAGTTCATTGAAAAAGTTTAAGGTGGTTGAGGGATGATGAATAAAACAGGCTCTGACATACGATCACACTTGATACCTAATATGGTGTATATCCATATAAGTTTTATTTAAAATGAAGCCTGAAAAAAACAAGAAACAGGAGACAGAAAGCGTCATTTATGAAAAATGTTCAACCTTTGGGCGTATTGTATTAAAGAAGTCTGATAATGACACTGATCTATAATAGATTATGTATGGTATCAAATTTGATTATTTCCCTTTTTTTCACATGATGAGATATGTAGTCGAATCAAAATAGCTATTAGTATCGATGACGTAGGTTTCTAATTTTGATCAGCCGTAGGTCTTTCGGTGAACTAACTTATTTGGCGGTAATCTAATTCTTTTGACATCATTGCATTAGGCTATTATGGAACAAAACAAACTTCAAAAGGGGGTGGGGGAGGTGGTGTATAACACCTTCATATAACCAAGATTGGTGTCGGTACTGAAATATTATGATGTCAATTTTTTGATTTTACCATTAATGCATTATTGTCAAACAAGGGAGTTTTCCTTGTTTCATAAACTTCATTTGGTTATAACTGTTACTAAAACAATTCCATTTTCAATGATTGACGCCGTTTTGCTAATAGCTCTTAATCATATCCTTTAAATTGGCTCATACCGCACTCTAGCATTTACTATCAGGTCAGAATCTTAGAAGCTGAATACCGATCGTCTTGGTAGAATATAAACGACTTGCTCCAACCGGAATCTGTTAATTTGGGCGGAGAACACTGTTTGTTCAGTACATTGAACTCATCGGTGACAGTTTCCGTTATGCAAGGAATCAAATTGCTAATTTCTGGCTAATTACTCTCTAGTAATCATGATTTTCGCGGTATAATCAAGTGTGTAAAAAACGAACTAATTAAAAAAGAATGATTATTTTATAATTGATAAAATAAATGTTTGAAATGAAACGCTAATTTAACCTTACCGTTCCGACTGAAGAATACCTAGGGTTAACTCTAAATTTTCTAATTCTTATGATTTACCTCTGCGAAGACACATTCAGAAATGTCAAAGTCAATGCTATCCTGTCATGTACACCAAAGTGAACCCTCATTATCTGTTTTTTAACAGGTGGTCATACGTGAGATTCCTTCAAGCAGCAAAACCATACCTTCAATACTGACAGAAACCAGGGACCCTTTGACAAACTTACACCCCACCCGTGCCAATTTACGTCTATATTTATGCTATGGGATTGAAGTATGGTATGCGCTGCCACGTAGTGATAAACGTTCATCCTAAAGCGGAGTACCAAGTACGGTTATGTTATAAAATCTGATATTGTTATATTGGCGCCCGTAATGTATGCATTGGCAAGGGGAAAAAGTTCTGAAGTTCATGTTTAAGTTATCACTCTCCAAGAATCATCATTATGTTAATGCTACGATTCAATAAAATTCTATGTCATCTACACAAAATATAAGTTAGTATAAACTTGTGAAAAAGGTCATGTTATCTGAAAAAAAGGGATGCTATTTATTCGAATTTTATAGAGAAATAAACTAAAGTGAAATGACATTATACGATAACCATGCGCGATTTTGAAAAATTGGATGTGTAAGTTCATATAATTGGTACTTATATCAGTAACAATAACCAGCTGGATTGTCTCTCAATGGAATTCTCTCAATGATATATTGTTTTTTACTCATTGGAAGTGTTGTATGTATGTTTTGACCTGAAACGATAAATAGCTTTGAGAATGAGAAAACAATTGTTTGTATTATAGTATGTAAGGGCAATGTAATTGCCAGATCGTTCAAGATGACTGACAACTTTTAAGGCTAAATGTGTTGCAAAATCGCAGAATAAAGAGACCCTCCATGAAGGAATTTATGAGAAAACGTTTTCGCCAATAACTTTTGTATGAATTGAGTTCATAGTACACAGTGAAAGTAAGTGTTTCTAAATATATTTTTACAGTCTCAAACGGAAGAGTTTGTTTTAAATCTGTAAAATCATACACCTATAAATCCGAAGACATTCTAAGACAAATGTCATGTAGTCGAAATAATAACAAAAATTCAGTTCACTTTGGTCGTAGAGTATTTTTAAATAATATGATCGAATCTATCGACGATACAAATCACTTCTACTAGCGGACAAGGAATATGCTTTCCTTTCGATGTGCTTTTTAAACAACATTGATTATAAGTTAGTGTTTCGTAAAGAATCTATTCAATATACTAGAATAGAGGACAGTGTTGTAATATCTGAGCAAGAAATATATATTTCTTCAATTTATAAGCAAAAATAGTGCGATTCTATAGGTGTACATGAAAAAGCCCACACAAAATAATAAACTCTAATGAAGTGGAATTGAAATTATAATATAATTCTTCATTATTTCTTGTAATACTATTTTCAGTACGATAGGCTACCTATACTTAGATTTATTTAATGATAGTTCTAGAGCTTGGATAATAATTAAGATAAAAGAATGGTTATATCAGATGTGCCATCAGATGTGACAAATAAACCATAAACACTTTCAAGAACATGACAACTTACAGAACTTAAAACATTTCCATAAAATAGACACTTGATTGATGATGGAAGATAGAAAAACTGACATTGTTACGCAGTGAAAGACACGAAGACAATACACTAAGGAAGAGTATGATGTAAAATAAGCAGTAGCTATTTGGAGAATTGATATTTATCTCTTATAACTACTAAAACACATCAACGATTGATATCTTCACAATGAACCTTTGTCAATCCTAGCATTTCACTTGTTAGAATATTTTTTGTCAATAAAGCTCCAAACGAACATGATAATGAAACAAAAACTCTTTTGAAATTGTTTTATCGTTAGTCGTTTTTTGTAATTAAACTTAAAAGATGAAAGTGGACACAAATATTGTTTTACATCTCCTTCCAACTCTCAAAGGAAGGGCTATCACTACCACACCCTGTATATATGCCAATTTGAAAACAAACGAAGCAAACGATTAAACATTCTTATGATGGTTTGCTTTAATGAATTGAACACAACAAGCTGTTAAGTGTTATAAGTAACTTTGAAACGACAGACTTGTAAGTGTTAATGGTGACTCTGGCACAGCAAAATTGTTAGTGATAACAGTAACTCTATAACAACATAATTGTTAGTGTAAATAGTAATTCTGAAACAACATAATTGTTAGTGTAAATGGTAACTCTGATAAAATATACTTATTAGTGATAATAGTAACCCTGTTACGGCATATTTGTTAATAGTTCTTACACAACATACGTGTTAATGCTAAAAGTAACACAACACAATATTTGCTAGTAATAATAGTAACTCTGACACAACATATATGTTAGAATTGACAGTAACCAGTACACAACATACTTGTTAGTGATAATAACTCATGACACAACATACTTGTTAGTAATAATAGTAACCAGGACACAACATAGTTGTTGGTGTAGGCTAAATATTATTACACGACACTTGTTAGTCTGAATGGGTACGTCATCTACGTCATATTACTCACATTTACATGTCTGATAGAACAGCCTCGGTCCAACTTCTAAACACTTTAACAGCGATATGTGGTAGAGAACACCTTATTTTCAACAATACATTCGATGACAGTCTTTCAATATTGTGCGTGATGTATTCTAGAGTATGTACTTCGACACCGCCATAGAAACAAAATGAATATCTCATTGTTTTTTAAAAGACGTCAAAAATAATACACGTATTGTTTAAGACATGATTTGTGTTTTGAAGAGATATTCCCACAACAGAAATATAATTTCAAATTGTCAGACGTAGTTATTCCAAGACGTTTGCCTTTCCTTAGAGCAATGTTATCATCGAATTTAAACCACTCTAGTGAGACTCAAGCATACCTTAGCCTAAAGACACAATATTATATTTTTACGTTCTTTAGCGCTGAATTGGGCCAGATTGAGCTGGGTACTCGTAACGAATTAGTTTTAAAAACAGAAAAAAGTAATAGTCATGCAATGCGTCATAAAATGAAGTAGAGGTTTTACTTCCTTGTCTGTGCTTTTTTATGACTAATGGTGTGACAGAACAACGGCATTAATGTCTCATAATGATGTAGTTTTTCGGTTTTGCGAACGGCCAGTTACCGCAAAAAAAAACATATAACGTATATTTCAATCATCACCAAACGAACATTCTAATTTAAATCATCAATTTAATTGAAAGGTTAACAACGTAAAATTTTACTCGTTACATTTTTAGTTTTTTCATATTAAAAAAGCAATGACATGTTAACGAGGAGAAATACAAGTAATTATTTATCATTGCAATATCTATTAAATTTACACGTTAATATATTATCAGCTATCAGTTATCTTGTAGACTACTTCTGGCTTTCATATACTGAATTACCAACACTCAGCCAAGCAAAACTAAATTAATATGATGAGATAGAGATATAACTGAACCAAAACCAATATTCTACCAATCAGTGTAATCATCAGTCAAACACTGGAATACAATTTTCCACTAATATTTCGCTATTTTCTTACACTTAGCTTCCAATATTATAAATTAGAAAGCGTTTTGGTAGAATTATAGTGTAAAATATAACGCTTAAGCAGCCAGATGAAGGGATTCAGAGAGATAACAAAGGGAAGTTATTAAAAGTGTGTCGTAAGTCTTTGAAAAAAGGCTGTAGAAATGCAATTGTATAGTTTTAGACGTACTTAATGCAATTGTGACAATCAATTGCCTCCCAATCATGATTTTCTAATTTCAATCAGACGATAGAATTTAATTTTAATTTATTTAGCTCTTGTGGTCTGAAAGATCTATTGAAATGTGAGTGAAAGACTACATGCCTGATACATATTGATTGTTAACGTGTAATGACATCTTCCCTTCAAAGTATTCGTTCTCTGAGTATATTTATCATATTTTCCTTCAGGCTTTTAACTATACGTTCAGATTTGTTACGTCCAGTTTTGTAACGTTGAAATTATGATTTTTTAGCTCCAGGGAATGCCCCTGTACCCTCACTGGCGCCGTCACTGCATGAACCGTACAACCCAATTCGAAAAAGGAAATTATAGGGTTTCAGACTTGGTTTACCTTTATAAAATTGTGTGTATGCAAGGAACTTATGCATAGGCATTATGTGCACGTTCTGATTCTTTTACAGAAAATGAAAGTGTTCTGATAGTGATATTCTAGTCCTTTTCACCAGAAGACGTTTCCATCATAGGGCATCCATAGCTATTATTAAGTTATATTAGTTATATTAGTCTGGATTTCGGCGTGTACAAGCTTTCCCGTACATTGGCAGTAAGTTAATCATAACATTCAATGAGACTACCGCGGCATAATGTCTCAGAAAAACATTGAAGGTTGGAGCATCTGCTTGAGGCTAAAATGGTACAAAAAGCTCATTCGTAAGTCTGGTGAAATACGCTTATGGACAAAAGAACCTATGTAAAAATACCGTAACATATCATATCCAAGTATAAAGTTGGTGGTTCAAATGTATGAAAATTTATTGACGTCTTCTTATTGTCAAAGATAAAATATATGTTTGCTATTTTTATTTGTTATCCTCAGTATTGGCTTAGATACCTTTTATACAAAACTCTTATTTCATTTCAATTCTGGCTCTGAAATATTGACCATGTTCATCAATGAAAGAACTGTTAATGAAGATGACAACATACAAATTATCCTCGGTGTATTGATAAATAGTATTATATTGAACATTAAAGGAAAAATAATATAATTAAGGTTTCGTAAAAAAAAAAAGAAAATAAGTCTTTTAGTTTTTATAAAAATTGATTTTAAAATCGATCTAACATTAGCTTAATAACTACATTTCAATTAAATATTTTAAAATATTTTCATCATATAACTGATGCTTTGTAACATATTTTACGACCCAACTTTATTCTTTTGTTCTGTTATGACGACTAACTGTCATACTGTTTCATGTTTAATTTCTGTAAATCCTATCATAGCCAATTTATGAGCGACAAGTTGGACACGGCATCATTTCTTCTAGTGTCAAGTCCATTGTAGAAGAGGCTTCAATGTTTGTTTTACTGTCAACTAAAGCTTTATGCGAAACACACTTGGTATTTCGTAGTTGATTTTTAACCTGTTACAAACGATATATGACGTACATGTTGAATACAGTATCATTTTCTGACAGTTTCCAATGTAGTAGAAAAAATAGCTCAACATTTTTGACTAGTCTAATATAACAATAGTAATTTGTGGTAAAAAAGGGTTCACAAAAGAATTGAGAAAGCCTTGATACTGATAACCATAGGGTGATCTGTTCTATAAATAGCTTTATCTGACATCAAATTACCAGCCTTACAGCCTTACCACCGTACAGCCTTTCATTATGCAAGTGGCCTATTTTAGACATTCCCCTTGCTGCATGCTCACTGCAAGTTATTACAGCGAGTAGATATTTTGATCTCCATGATGAGTACAAATTTGAAAGTAAATTAGTTTGTCTAGAAAATAACTCCTGTGAGAGTTACGGCCTATTAAATGACGTTGAAGGTGTAATGTGAAAATGGTCCAAGTTTATTATTTCGTCTATTGTCACATGCGAGACAATAACTTGTAAATGCAGGTGTTGTATTTATAGGATTTATCCTTGCAAGTTCAGTATATCGTCATTTTCAATAACACTTTGGCTAAGAGGACCCCTTTTTTCATTACTAATTAAATATCAGTCTGCATATCTGCTAAAATCTAACAATTAACAAAACAATTTTGTACTAGATTTCATGGTTCGAGCTAGACACGACTTAGTTGTTCATTCATTCGCTGGTTAACAAACTTTATTAGAAATCAAATGAAATTCCACTTCTGCTTTTCTGCATCCGCTCGGTCTAATTAAAATGGACTACACCATGTAGTGTGCAATGGGGAATTGTTTTCACCAGGACCTCATTTTTATTGGGTAACTTACTACGTGGGATCTATAACCTGTACAAACTGTAGCACACAGAACCTCGTTGTTCCACCCGAACAGCCCTTCCGAAATGCATCGCTAACGGGGAAAACAGGTTGAAAAATTCTGTAGCGATTCTGTTGGCGATTCCGCTGTTAAATAGACTTCGAAAGAACGATAATATTTAGACGTGGAAATATAAAGTAATATTAAGAGCAACGTTTCCAAAATTAATTTATCTCTCTAGAAATACCAAAAAGAGATTTAAGATGGGGGAAATGATAAACGTAGATTATAGTCTATACAAAATTCGTTAAAAAGGTAGTTCTTGAATTCTTTGATGCCTTTGTAATTACATCAATAGGAGACGTAACTTTAAGTGGCTACCATGGTCTCATTTATTCTGCCAAGAGGTGTACCAAATGTATTTGTTAACAGTAGCAAATACGGAAAGCCCAAATGTTTCTATGGATTTCACAAGTCTGCTGACGCTAATTTGGTTCGGAAGATCGCTTACTTCAGCTTAGCTGCTAATGTTGTCTTGTCGTAATGAACATGGTCACGAGGTTTTAAAACATTTGTCACTCGAACGTTTTCATTTGTTTCGTTATGTTGATATGAAGATTATGTTAGTATCTGCAAGGCGAATGTGAGCCTGAAAGTTTTTATAAATTTTCTAAATCTAAAAGTCAGTGTGGCAGAGGGTTGAAGCTGAACCCCATCATGCAATCAATAGTCTATTCAAAGCACCTTCACAATATATTAAATTTTAGAAACATACTTTGACCCCAAGCAGTGCACTTTAACTGGCACTATTTGAGCTATGTTTTAGAATATAAAGGAGTGTAGAAAAAGAAGGCGAAGTTCACATACTAATCCTATATCTATAGCGAACTTGGCATTGGTTATTTGGCTCGAGATCGAGATTAGATTCTTTGAATAATACAGGTAAATCGTCTGATAGGATTTCAGAAGAACTATTAAGAGTAAATAAACAGCATAATTATAAAATATTACTATCTATGTTGACGCTACAAAATATCAGATGATATGACAATATAATCCTAGATTGGTATCAGGTGTTTCTAGTTTAACATTAATTACTATAAAATAATTATGAAATAACCTTAAAAAATGTAACTATACGTGATTATTATCTAGAAATCGCAACTCTATTTAAGTGGTATGAAATTAGTTCAATGAAATTGTCATGACATTATAATCATAACTTAAAGTACGATAATCAAAAATAATTTGAATGCAAAAAAAAATTCATAAAATGCAAATACATTGTATTTTGTCGAAACATCGATATTGACAAAGCTACTTGATTCCATGAAGGTAAAAGCCAGATCCGCTCAGAGTCGAACTATTTATACCAGACCTTGAGTCCACGTGTTTCTATTTATAGCTCCATTATAGATCCATTATTGGAATTAATATTGTCGGCAAACTTTGTTTTAAATTCTTCTTTAAGTTTTAAAATGCTGCTTATTGTTGTTCGACGCAAACAAAATTTCATGGCTAAATATTTCTGCGAAGAGAGCGGCACTTTTTCATTGCTTTTCTTCACAAACTTTACGTCTGACCAAATGCATTGAAAACCAACATGTTGAGGATAGATTTTATTTGTCAACGAAATAATTATCGATGAAATAGCCACCGAAGAAACATAATCATCTACTGGCGTCAGATTACGACAAATTGATGAATATAACTATTTCTGTATGACAATGGCATTACCTAGCCAGATCTCTGTTTCAGCATGGTAGAATCTGTCTCTCGTTCATACAATAAAGATCAGTACAGTACAAAAAAACTGAAAGAACTCATTTATTAATTTAAAAAGCTATCTATTGATTTTTCTCCTATTTCTGACCTGTCTGTGGTCCTCACGTCGATGGTTATAAATGTTCAGTGGGTGTGAAACACTACACTAATAGCAAGTATTTCATTTTCTGGATTTCCTGTTGGCAATTTGATTTAACCAACTAGTTATTTTAAAATGTATCCTTTTTAAGAAATTGACCCAGTGGGCTAGTTTTAATATTCATCTGAAGCCTTCGTGACTTGGTCATCATAAAATTGACCCAGTTGAGATTAAATAACTGAGCAGCTATTGTTAGGATCAATCACATATTTCGTGTTTATGAGCTTGGTATTAAACTGCACACCCTTTCCCTTTTCTGTTCTGTTCCCACAACCAATTGCAACTTTGACAACAGGCAATATAACATGTTGTTATTTTCAAACCTACATGTATGTGACATGCTATAACACTAAAGGTAATTTAATAGTTCCATTGAAATAGTAGTGATCGGAATACATATCGCTTGCGTTCCTGCTACATCCTTCCCTCATAAGGATAGTTTTTGAACTTTGGTGGGACATTAACGCATCCTACCCAGAATAAACCTGGATTTTATTTTTCACTGCCTGAATTGGACACATCCATGCGTTGCTAACACTGACAAATTATTCTCTAAAAATGTCATCCGTTACAATTTATTTAACCAGCATAGAAAAAATATATATTTATGTGTACTTATTGCAGGACATATAGAAATTGGTATAGGCTAAGAAGAACAAGTTATATGGATGAACTGACAATGTTCTACATGCTCACATAGAAAGCGTTATCTTGAGAAACAAGGGAACAGTCGGATTATTAATGTTTAATTGAAATAAGGTTTGGACGAAAACCGGAAGATCTATGACATTTGTAAGGTTCTTTCCTTTAAAATATCGACTCGTTGTCGTGATCTGCCCAGAGTCTAAATGTCTACCAGACCAAACTTCGACCCAAATTACGATAAAGAATCCGAACTTTGTTAGAAGTGAACATCAATTGGCAAGTAGTTTGATAAATTGTCCCAAAAATAATTGAAACGTCTTTTAATATCGAGTATAGATTTTCACTTGGAATACCAACATTATTTAATTTGGAGAAGAAAACGAATGTTCATAAAATCAAAGATTTTCAAAATATATCGAAACTAATAAATATCATGTTTCCATGCTTTGAAATTGAATTTAGCGTATTTACCCACATTATTAGTTAACTTTACTTGACATTCAGTTTACTTGGAAATATTGACCTTGAAAATGTTATACATTGCAGTCATTTAAGTGAATATCTTGTACTTGACAATCTTTTACAAGATAAACATTTACTTGACAACTTTTTACTTGACAATATTTTCTTGACACTTGCCGAAAAAGACAATTTATAGTCAGTTTGGATTCTAATGATATACAATTGACAGGTATAGATAAATCACTTACAGTCGTGAAGAAGAGAAAATCAGATGTTATCATGGAGATCTAATTACAACTATTGATGGAAATTCGCTGAAAATTGTGCTTAAAACGGCTTCAAATGTAAAAATGTGATTTGCTTGAAACATGTCTTACATGGATCTGAGATAATTCAGTCGTAAAGTCCACTCAAGACTTAGCAATCAGTTTGAAACGTGGTAGTTGATGAAAGGATGTGAAGATAGCGAAAGTGACATTTAAATAGACTCAACAAGTAATTGTTGTAATAACATATGATTTGTCTTGTTGTGTAGAAAAGACACCCTTGCGTCGTTTATTTGTTTTAGTGTTTCCAAATTACTTTCTAGATTTAGCAATAATAATGTGTAGTTTTAAGAGATTGGTTTATTTGTTTCAGTCTTCTTCCAAATCTAATAAGGAATAGATTTGATTTTCTTCAACAAAACTGAGGGTGATATAAAGTTCATGATGAAACTACCCTCATAATTGTAATAGCACTTTTGAATACAGGGATTTTTGACGTTTAGTGTTAAAGTTTCTCGCTTTTTACATCCACGATCACCAAACCTTGATAACTTAAAAACAAAAAACGAAGAACAAAAGGAAACTGATCGAATGGTTTACGATCTGACTTACTTAAAGCCTTATCAACCCCTTTAATGTTTTCGTTTTTCTTTTATGTCCTGTCTAAATATTTACACAAATTGCTTTATCCCAACTTTAAATGTATTAAAACACTCTATTAACCACTTAAATAAACAATTTAGACTCTTTGAAACTCAATTTGATAAGTATTTAAATAGTCATGATTCTTTTGGCTTTTTGAATATTTGTGAAATCAGCATGACTAAACACTAATGAGATGATCAACCGTCTTACCGATTTACATAATTCATATAACTTACTTATTACAGAATATTCACAGCCAGATTCCAGAAATATCTTTACTCTTTCTTGTTGGTCAGTAATTTCAAAACCCATCATACGTAAACACGAAATAGACTGTAAAGAAATGATGTATTTGGCATCAATTCTATTAACAAAATGCAAGTGGCGATGATGCCCCAGCATCAGGGTTAGATGGATTCGAGGTAATTAAATATGTTCAAACCTTCGAAAAAACTACATAAAACAGGGCTAAATTTTTCTGACCTGACAACCGTCATAATGGTTATGAAAGTCTATAATAGAGGCAGATGATTCGGACTATTTGGCATCAAGCTCTTTTATAAATTTTTTGAACACACCAGATCTAAGATTTTCAAAGACGCTATCACCCAAAACAGTTACCAGTAGTAGACATATTGAAGCACTGGCTCTAAACAAATGTCACTCTCAAAGTCGTAAAATATATCTCAAACAAGAAATTTCTCTTTCTATTTCTATATATGTCTCAAGAAAAGACATGTCGTCATTCTAACTTTCAAACATGGGTTATTTTAGACACACATGGATTTGAAGGCTCAAATTTAGAAGATGAGCTATGTACCCTATAACTGATAAGCTCAGTTAAAAATAAATCCGGTTCTACAACTTAGGTACGATTGATCAAACAGGCGGTGAATCTGTCCCTTTCATATAATAATGGCGTCATAAATTAGGAATCTGAATAAGACTATCGTTAACCTAGTTTTAGACCTTTGAAAAGTCGGCACTACCTTAAGACTAATCAGGCAAATACGTTTTTCGTGATTCTCAATATTCTTTTGTCTCTATTTTCAGATTCCAGCCAATTTATTATAATTTGTAAACACTACAAGAGACAGTGGTAAACATGGTAAACCTTTCAATCAGCACGAGTTTCAACCATTAGAACTATAAGATGTGAGGAGCGATAATGTATATATATATATGACAAGTTGATCAAAACTTTGATATTATTATATTGAAAAATAAATACTGAACTAGAACATTAATCTGCCCGATACTGTTGGGTAAAGTGCAGTCTTCAGCGCAGCGAGTGGAAAACAGAAGAACACTGATGGATTAGATTTTAGCGAACTAAACTAATTCATACCAGCAATTGATGGATGGATATAATTTACCATTAAATTTATCAATGATGTGGTCTTGTGTTTTTGTAATGTGAGAATTTACAAGCTCGGTTTAAATTGTGATTTGTGTGTTTAGAATATTAATAATGGCATCTGAGTATGAAGGCGAGAGTGACTCGTATTCGGCGGATGTGTTTTTCGTAGTGGGAATTGTAAAAATAGGATTAGCTTGTTTTGGTGTGATTGCGAATCTGATAGCTATAGCAGTTCTAATAGACAGGTCCATGAGATCGTCGACATCAGCAATACTAATCAGTTTGGCAGTTTATGATTCGGTGTTTTTATTGGCGTCAGCAGGTGTTGTATTGGGACCATCTGATGCTATCTGGTTAATGTTAACAGTTATATATCCAATACGTTATATAGCTCAAATGGGATCAGTATATTCGACCGTCATTGTAACTATTGAGCGATTTATTGTTGTTGCATATCCAATGAAAGCTCGGAT
The DNA here is from genome assembly GCF_000327385.1 of Lottia gigantea. Classification (NCBI taxonomy): domain Eukaryota; kingdom Metazoa; phylum Mollusca; class Gastropoda; family Lottiidae; genus Lottia; species Lottia gigantea. Next base: position 103,337 of record NW_008709715.1, on the reverse strand, counting down.
TATATGTACATTATCGAATAGTCGGATTTTAATGGTCGTCGTTTTCATATTTTGTGTCGGCTTTAATATACCACGATGTTTACTTTTCTTAATGATCCCCGAAGTGAATTCTACAGCTAATGCGTCCATTCCATTTGATAGTGATTATATGAATTTTCACAACAATATATATGAGCGATATTTAACTACTATATTTTATTTCCTAATACCATATAACTTTATAGTTTTATTAAATATCCGTTTGTTAATGACACTCAGAAAGAGTAAAAAACGAACTATAAAATTAAGCCGTCATCACCATGATAGAAAAGCATCGAGTGCTATTAACAACCCTGCCGATAAAGAGGATAGCTTAACAACCATTGTAGTTGGAATAACTGGCTGTTTTTTCGTTTGTTGTTTCATACCTATGGTGTATAATTTAATTGTGTTATGTGAACCGACTTTAAGAAACGATAAATCAACATTCTATTTATTACCAGTTGGAGACACTATGTTATGTATCAATTCGGCTACAGACTTTATATTTTATTGTTTATTAGGTCGACGATTCCGAAGTCTTTTCAGAAAAAAGTTTTGTCGATGGCGACATCATAGACGAGATACAATGACCAGCCAAAATACAGGAACATTGTGACTTACTAAAATAAAATCAAATATAATATATTGTAATGTTTGTACAAAATGAAAGAAGTAAAACGAAAAAATAGTCTTTATGTTATTAGAAGGAACAATGATTTCTAGAAGGTATTATATATAAGAAGAATAAGCTTAAGCCGGCCTTAAAGCAAATTAATGTCTTAACATACGTCTTAAGATCTTTCTCGAATGCCAAAAGAATTTTCTTCTCAAAGTGGATTGATCTTCTAAATTTTAAGTCTTAAAGTTGTTAATGGTTACTTAAAGAATTGGATACATGTAGCATCTGAAAATAATAACGTTGACTGTTTTCTGTTAGTTTCTGAATTGATATTTGTTAAGCTATTGTTGGAAGTCTTTGAACCGCATCACAAACGTAACATCATTTCTATCATGTTCTCTTTTCATCAATGTTCTTTTTTCACGCCTGTGTTCCATGTTGATCACTAATATACATGCACAAATAGTTGGACATTAAAACTTATCATTTATTTAAACTATTGGTTACAACGTTCTGCATTCGAGAGCCCCGTTTCTTTATGGGATCAATGATAACGTCCGTCCTCAAAATCTAACCGCTTGGAATGTCTAACTGATGCAATTCAAACTGCTGCATGTATGTTAAATTTCTATTTATCAGTTAATCTGATACACCATCTAGTGATATTTCATTCATTTTGGCTTTTATGTCAAGAGTATCTGCATGAGGAACAGCAGGGGTACATCTGATATATATATCGTGCAATTATGTCATGATTTGTGGGAGCTATTCAAACATTTAAGATGGGTTCAGATGGACTGAAATTCAGAGAAAGTCATTAGACATGTGACTGTCGACATATGAAGAAATTATGACCCGATTTTAAGAAACTGAATTGTCGCAATTTCCAGCTGCTATGTGCGCCCAGTCCAAAAAAAATTTAGAAATGAGTATTTTCGCATGTCACTAGTTACTCTAACCTAGTCTTTGAAAATCTAGCTGGTCTCAGAATCTGCCAGTCGCATGGTCGACCTGAACCTCGACCCACTGAACCTAAGCTGATATAGATTTCAAAATGGTTAATATTTGAAGCTGCTGTGTTAATACTTTCCATTTTGTCAAAGGTCACTGAATAAAAATTGTAGCAGTTGGGAATACTGACCAGTAAATGACAATCGTCGGATTTTACAATCCATCTAAAGCCATTTTCTATCTTCTGATAAATAGCAAATTATCTTTTAAATCATCATCAAATTATCTTTTGGAAATCCTTTGGAATCATTGGATTCTTCCCTGAATTCACAAAGAAGGATTTAATCCAGTGCAACCATACTCAAAACACTCCTGGCTAAAGATTGTTTCTAAATTGCTCTATTACTTAAGCGTGAAAGTTATTTTTTAGAATATGCAATAATAGAACAAATCATATGAAAACATTATATACTGTATTAACATGTTCAGTTCTACAAAGGACAATCATTCCTGATAGAAGTACAAAATAGAAATGCTTCAGGTTTATTATGATTTAGTATGATCAGGCATGCTCGTCTGAAAAAAGTCTGTTTGGAAGGGGAAATTTATCGGGAAAACATTTGATTGTGACAATGTCCAGGTAAAACGTGTCTTCGTGGCGTTCTCAGCCTCATTTAACCAATCATGATATAAAAAATTAAGACCTTAAACTTCATTTCTTTTCTTCTGCCCAAGGGTATACCACAATTAAATAAATCGGATAATAGTCATAGCGATTGGTAAGTGGTAAGCGGATTATCTCGGTATGAAACACAAATCTATAAGGTAATTATACGCAGATTAAATATCAATATGGTCTACTTCCTCCTGATATCTATATTTGGAATAAATGTGGTTTTATATGGCTTTTCGTTATGACTGTAAAAACCTCCAACAATTGACTAAGTGTTTCAAGACTTCGTTTTTTGTAAAAAAAAAAAAAAAAAAGTCAATTTTTTATGCAAATTTCCTTTAAATGACCCAGAACAGATACCTTGATACCTATGGTTGAGGATAAATACCTCTATGTAGTCTTTACAAGTCCCAGAATAACAATGGTAACCTAGCATGTTGTTTTTTACGTGGATATGAGTGCAAGAGTATGTCTCTCCAGATGAAACATATTCTCTTTCAAGTATAAAAGTGTACTAACATAATAATTAGTAAAAAGCCGAGTTCCAAAATGTACATTGTGTTGTGTAAAGATGAAATGAGAATTTGAGTCATAGAAAGCACGGGCCTAGGACTATTCATTTACAAGTGCTGGTTAACTTAGTAATGTTCTGTTAGTAAAGTTTTGTTAGTTTTAACAATGATGACAAAAAATATTTTGGTGGTACCGACTTGTCCTGGTCCTGTGCTATATTAAAGAAAAAGCTGCTTGTGCTATTATTGTTTGAATCGATGGATATGAAAATAAGCAGAGACAGTAGTCAATAGTGTTCAGTAATGTTATAAATTAATATATTAATTGTAAAATCAAAGCATAATATCATAGTTATGTATGAAATTAATTAATAATTCCTTGCAAAATATATGTTTATTTTTTCAAAGGTCATCATATCAGAAATATATTGTTTTATCTGAGTTGGCATTTTTATTACGTTTCTTTCGGATCCTGCCTAAATAGTGAAATGATTAACGTAGAGCAGCCCTTGACTTTTTTCATTGGAATGGCAATAACGAGGCCCTAAATCCGTAAAGTCCCATTAACTTTTAAATTCGGCCCTTAACTGTCGCAACTCGTTTTTTAACAGATTATTGGTGTGGGGTTTTGCTACATTATAATTTACTTATAAAAACACTCCAAAAGGACACCTTGCCCTAAACTTGCCGACAATGATTTCAAGCATACTCTCCTCAGATGATGCAGTTCATGATAGACATTATCTGTCAGCGCTTCGGATTTTTTTTTTACAAATAAACCAACAAGATTACATTTCGGAAATGGAAAAGTATATCGAAAAAGGATAGGTATCACATTCGATTATAATAAAAATATACAGAGTTAACAGAAAAAAGAAACATACAGAATTTTTCAATCGTTTAACTGTCAGACAAGAATTGATTGAATATCATGGTGATTTACAAAAATGTTGCTATGCCAATTATCGGTTAATGAAACATGTAAAACATGCCAGAAAAATTAAAATCTACCACTGTGAAATTCCACAGACTATGGTTTCGTTTGCATGTATGTACATCTGCTATTAACATAAATAAACATCTAATAAATTTCAACCATGACTGTCGTTCAATCATTTCGACCTACAGTATTAATAGTGATTTTCAATATTATTATATCCATTTGCCTTTCGTATTCAAGATGTACTTTTTTTACATCGACTGAAAGCAAAATAACTGCCTAATAACAGTCGAAATTCCGACGAATATTAAATAGTTTCAGAAGAAAAGAAATGGAGTTTAACATCCTAACCAATCTTCTACATCTAATTTGGCTAATAAAGACGACAACTCCATGCAATCTGCAATAAGGTGAATTTTTATCAGGACAGCGGTATTAGCCTTCCGTTTTTTCCAGCTAAACAAAGTCCGCAGTTGTATCACATGGCACCTCAGTTTATTGTCCGATTCCACCAACTGCTCGCTTTTCTCCCTCCAGTGAGCCCTCCGTTCTCCAAGACTATAGGGGAAACCATGTGAACAATTTAAGGGTGACAGTAAAATATGCCGTCTGTTGAAATGAAACTTTACATCAATAATATATCAATATTATACTATATATTTCATATAGATACGTCAAGGTGACAAGACTATACAATTCATATTGAAAACAACCGGAGACATATTTCACTAGAAAAGTTTCTTACTCTGATTAATATTCATCAGCGAATACAAAAATAAAGCTTGAATCCGTATATAATGGCCAAACGTCAGAGCTATATAAGAAAATGACGCACAGATGCCAAAAAGAAAAATGTTTCCAATTACATGGCAACGTGCATTGTTTCAGATTTCAAACTCTATTAGCTATTGCAGAGAGTAATTGGGAGTGCCGAGTTTTAAGTCTATCTTTAGACTATTCTGACGACAGAATTAAGAACAAATTAAAGGATTGGGTTCTTTCATACTGATATGTCAACTGTCCAGAAATTATTATTTTACTTCTCACAAATATCTCAAATCAGAGAGCTTGTTTACTCCTGTCTCATCTGTCTGAACGATCCCAATATTTGTTAAGTATGGAATTTTCAGACATGCTCCATTATCGTATCACATTGGAAAACCAATTTCAAACAATCCACTTATGCACCTTTAAGATAAAAATCTAAACAAAATATGTCACTTGGAAGATCATTTTACTCGATCTTTTAGGTTCATCAGAAGAACAGTTGGGATGTCATTATAAATGAAAATGATGGATATATCATCAGAAAATATCAACCTATCCACATGGTGGTATGCAAAATTCTATAGTAATTATATTTCACATTATTATGGCTTTCAATGTTAGATATCTTTCCAGATATAGACATTATAATTTGATTTAAGATGTTATTTTACGGCTCGTCTGATTTGTTTTGCTTAGACTATCTCAGCGACGTCACCAATCCGAACATACGTGCTTAGGTTTACTTGCACCCTAAAAAAGGGGTAATAATGTAAAGTAACAACCTATTCTACCTATTCATGTGTAAAGGTAAAAAAATAAAATTTCTTATTACGTTTATACTTCGCAAATTAGTTTATAGACATATTCGTAAGCCACATGATGGTTTCAAATTCTGGACCAGCATATAAATCTAGTAGAAGAACCAACCGAATAGTAGGAGAACACACAGTAAATAAATGGATAAAAATATTGCTCGAGGTCTGTTTCGAAATCGATACGATTCTGACGTTATTTGTTTTCCAAAATAAAAAAATAAAGCCTCTAAAAAGATGAAACAAAACAATGAGAATCTACATCAAATAGAAATTCATGTAAAACCGAAATAAAATTCGATCAGATCTTAATTAACTACTATTTTTTCGAAAAAAAATTCTTGTCTAAAATTATAGTATATTGCGCCAATTTAAAAGCTTGGCGTGCCAAGTGCTGAACAATAAGCCTATAATCAGTGGCACCTGCAGTCTTATAAAAATAAACTAGGGTAATATTTAGGTCTTAATAAGTTTAATATTTGAGTAATGAGCCTTGGTTGTAAATATTATGATAATTACTGACTTGAAGAATTTCTCTTCTGAACATTTTGATGGAACAAAAACGTAATAATAGATTCTCTGAAGTCGATTACCTACAAACGATTCCAGTAATGCCAATTCTTACTCTGTTTTCGCTTATTCAATATTCAGGATGCAGGTCGGAGGGGCTGAAATGGAAAAAAGCATCTTGTTGTTCAGATGAGGCCATTAAACAAGGCCCATGTATGTGCATGTTAAGGCTGTGCATGTTAAAAATCCCTAACCGTGGAAATCGGAAAAGAGTAGGCCAATGCCACTGTCCCGGCACATTTCTTCAAGTATGTAAGGTGCACAATAAGGTCAATAAAAGTGATACGTAAAACTCCATTCATTTGATCTCATTTCTTTTTATTTTGTCGCTACTAAAGTCTTTATGCTTTTAACATGATTTATTCATTCAAACTTGCCATTGTTAATAATAATGCATGTGCTTTACATTTTAGATCTACAAAATTGTGGCATAAGATATTAGATATAGATGGACACCGATCCAATTCCGCCAATGTTCTATGGGGAATTGGCTGACAGGAAAAGTTCCCAGAAGAATTCATTAATGTATCTATCATGACAGCCAATGATTTATTTGGTTGCATAATATAATATAAATCAACCTTTTCTCTCTTTGAATAAGAGTAAAAACTCATTATTTTACATGGGTCCGAATTTTGCCAAAGTAACATGGTCCCTCCTGTCATGCATTCAGTCTAGATAGATAAATTTGTTAGAATATACACATACCCAAGTAGTGCTGTATGAGATGTATAGATTTAGATGCTACGATCAAGTACATGGCTACAAGATATAACATCTTAGTTTAAATCAGATATTACACAATATTTTAAATTTACAATTTGTAATTGAATATACTTGTACACAACACAACACAAGTGCAAGTACATGTACATGTACATATGTATGAGATGGATAGACAATGTTGCTGTGCATTTTAAATAAGACGTAACACAATTAGATACACAAATATACATAATACACAAGTACATTATTATGGCAAAACAATACTAATAGATTCAGCTCACACACGGCACTGAAATAATGGTATGACCTTTGATAGTATATAATGGTCAGGAAGAAAAACTAAATTAACCTTGCAACCTATTGTACTGCTTTCTGAAATACAGTTACTATATTGAATTACAGACCATTAAACCAGGAATAGATGTCCTCAGTAGATGGTTAAACATTTCCTTCATCTACGGAAGCTAATTAATGTATTCATATAATTTAATATCTGACAGAGCTCATGATAGAAGCTGATAATTCCTTAAAATAGAATTACACTAGCTACACAATTATAGTTAAACCTTATTACCTTTCCAAAAAGTCTGTGTTATCCTTTAAAAGTATTTTCAATTTCTCAGAATGCGAATCAAAAATTGATATCTTACTAATTAAGGCTACCTATTCCTGGATTTTATTCCTTTAAGCAATAGGTTTACCATGATCAGTTAAGCGAACCATAAAATGGTATGCCGATCTGGTACACCATCTTTAGTGGTATTGGGTATTCTGGAAGAGAGAATATGACCTGTGTACTTATTGTAGTGGAGCTACAACGAATGTATCGTCTTCGGAAGCACGACTTTTGGTCAACTGTACTACATGTTTGGATTCATAATGTTACTAAAACAAATATAATATTCATGCCAGCTGTGAGGCCAATTAATTTTAAACATAATGAATTTTTGATCAGAAGGCGTGATGCCTTATCTATATTACGTGATTAGCATTATCTAGTTAATCTTTTAATGAACTTTTAAAACCACCAGTTGTTACATGGCTTTGTCGTGTAAATAGGTCATTACGTTTCTAAAATGGACACCTTTTGTTGGGTGCGGAAGTTAACTTGTTTTGTATCTCATATCCGTGATCCTTGGTTTTTTCAAAATATTTGACCATTTACATCAATATTCGCGATCCTGGCAAATATTATTGATGTCAACTTGGTTGGTTGTGGGGTAGTGATGGCATAATCTGGTTAAGTTTCTTATAACAATCCATTCAAATAATCTTTTCCAGATGCTATATATCAATCTATCTATGGCATTGCAAGGCATTGTACTTCCGGTCTAGGTTCGTCCGGAAAATGCAATGGGTATTTGCCTCCCCTAGACAAATTATTTGCACCGCCAATTGTACTTCATTTATTACAAATTAAAAGTATGATTTTATACGTTTTAGCACCAAATTATGTGTCCTTATGCACTTAATAAATTTTATTTTTCTAAAATCTTCTTGGGAGAACCCTCTCAGACGATCCATGAGAGGCTTGCAAATTATAAGGGCTCCACAGAGTTGCTGCATTTAGAATTGAACTTCGACAGATGCCCCCCCTCCCCCTTCATTGAACAAGTCTGTCCCGTATTTGTACCCCCAGTCTCGGGAGTCTCGCACTGCCACTCCTCGTCGCTTTCGTCCTTTGAAATTAATAACCAAAATGAACTTTTAAAACAGATTTTTTGAATATTTCTTTAAAAGTCAAGAAAGACACAGGAGTAATTTTTTTCCAGTATGAAAAATTAATCAAACTTAACCTAAACGTTGTAAAATGAAAGACAAATTCCTAATATTAACATGTCATTGTGATTTATGAGGAATATTCAATAATCAAATACAAGGCAAGCAAGTGTGTGTGTTGCTTCTGAAAGGAAAAAATTCTTCAGAGGTTCGTAACATGAACAGGTAGACATTGTTAGTGAGTTCACGGATATATAGCATGGCTTAGTTCGTTTAAAGGAAAAAAATCGGGAAATAAATACAATGCTTGAAGTATGTCGAAGGAATTACATCTTTCTTCAATCAGGGTTTTAAGTTTTTGCCTTCAATTTAATCTTTAAAGAGGCTTTCATCCATGACTTCACGAACAATCGTGCTCTTCAGATTTAGTCCATCATTGAAATTAATATTTTAAAAAACTGGGCACCTCATTAATGTATGTTATTATTTTTAATACAAAAATACGATAAAAATCGTGTATGTATCAAGACTATTTTAAGACCTAAAGTCCATGTGGATTGTCCAGAAAATAACAAATATAACTTTTTAAAGCTGTTAATGAGTCTTGATAAGCCATTTATAGTCAAAGTTACCATAGCAAAACAAAAATAAAACGGATTATGTAAAATTGATAAGAAAGGTCTGACCTAAAACGATACCTGAAAAACCACAAACAGTGGCAAGAATATCAGACGATTATATGAAATACTACAAACAACCACTATCGTCAAATATCTGTGCACTACCAATGCAATGTCATGTTCTCTTTTCTGGAATAGCTTCGGCCACTATGCGACTGACTTAACACCCGGCAATTCTTTTCACGATTACATAGAAAACATATAAAGCAGAAATATATATTTATTTACATAATACAGCTATCAACAACATTAAAAGCAAGTATGAATCAACAACACCAACAAATGTATACAAGAACCAAAAAACAGCGAACAATCACACAAACAGTTGGTAAATACGACACATACAGGTGATATATCAAACAACCATAATACAACAACGAGCCACAGCTTGTATAGACTAGACATATAAACAGAGATTTACAACAACAACCATAATACAACTACCAACAACACTAACAGTACGCATAAACTAGGACGCGAACAGAACATTTTTACAACTAACACAATACGACGATCAACCGAACAAAAAGCTCGCATCAAGCAAAATACAATATAAACAAAGGGAATCTTTACAACAAGTTCCAATTCAATGGAAACATTACTACAGGCAACCAAAACGCACAAGAAACTGGAAAATTTATACAATAAACATTATAATCATAAAGTTAGTGTCAGTTGTTTTTTCATCCTTCATCTCTGTACAGTCAAAGAAAACACTAAAGGCAAAGGTTGACTATTATTTTGAAAACGGATGTTTAAATGAAGTACAATCTACATTACACCTTGCCCTGTGGCCCGGGTTGCAATTTAATGTTTGTCAGAAAATCAGTAAATTTCAAACGGATGTGGCTAATATGCCTGCAGGCTGTGACACAAGTATGGCCTTATCTGACAAGTCGGATTGTTTAAAAACTCAAATCATGTTCATATCTGCAGGCAAATTTGAAGCGGCGAGTTTTATAATTGCCAATTGATTCGTCTTTATTCCTTATTGGAACTTCAAATAGTACTGATTGTCCAACGCTCGTTATATGAATATATTGCACTACCATTGTAACGAATACAACATATAGGAGGTGTAATTATTTGTGCACTGTAGTTAGGGTTTGTGAATCGAAAAACAGTGGCGTTTCAACGACCTGGCCGACATTTCCATCCCTACCTTTTCAAAATTCTTATCATTTCACATATGGAAAGACTTTCCTGTAAGCCACCTTTGAAATTTTGTAGCCCCTACTCATATGATTATTATTCAAAGAAACGTCACTATTGAAAATACTGTTTTTCAAATATTTGGTATTAAATCCCACAAGGATAAACTAGCTATTCGTTAAATAATACAAAATCTACTCCTTTATTACAGTATTATGCGTCATATATTAACTGCGTATGAGAAAAATATCAATGGACATTAGTTATGAGCAATTGTTGAGAACATATCAGTCAAGCATTACAGAGTGACCGAGTATTGGTAAGGTCTAACTATGAGAGCTGTTTGTTATTATCAGATAGTAATGTGTTAGAAGAATGAGGAATGATAAAAATGAGGTTTACTCACCTATAATAATAACACCTATCTTAATGATTAATAGTGTTAACTAAAGGTGATAATGAACTCGAAATATTATTATTATACCGTCACACTATTATTTCTACCATAAATTATTGTAAATCATACTATCTGATAATATATTCCCCTCTAAATCAATTCCTTAACCTTGGACACTCCTTTATGACTATGGCTCTTAGATACCGCTCAAATCTGTGCTTGAAAAGTAGCAGCTGAGCAGATTATAAATGCTGGTAAACAATAGTACAACAAATAGTACTCTGATCTCCTAAACCATTAACATGAATAAGCAAGTTCTTCAAACCACCCAAAAGATCTAAACCGGACTAAATCAATATGGTAACACTGCATATCTGTAGCCTAGTTACAAAATAGTTATGTCATAAGGTTCTATCTGTATCCACTTAATCTTCACATTAAGTGGGTCAACTAATGACTCCACTAAATCATCAGATTGAGTGACTCCACTTACTCTTCAGATTGAGTGACTCCACTTACTCTTCAGATTGAGTGATTCAACTTACTCTTCAGATTGAGTGATTCAACTTACTCTTCAGATTGAGTGACAGATTGACTCCACTTACTCTTCAGATTGACTCCACTTACTCTTCAGATTGAGTGATTCAACTTACTCTTCAGATTGAGTGATTCAACTTACTCTTCAGATTGAGTGACAGATTGACTCCACTTACTCTTCAGATTGACTCCACTTACTCTTCAGATTGAGTGACTCCACTTACTCTTCAGATTGAGTCCACTTACTTTTCAGATTGAGTGTCTTCACTTACTCTTCAGATTGAGTGACTCATTAAATATTCAGATTGAGTGACAACTGTATCTTTAGATTGAGTTCACCAAATCTTCACACCACAGACAAATCCAATACACATCAAGCCAATGTCAACCCCCCGGACAACACAGTTGTAGTAATCCTGGTGTTGGTTAAGAAGATTTATAATTGTTAATAATATGTATAGAATTGGAGGCCAGTGAATCACGATGCTTCAGGACAAATCTTTCATATGAACATAACATTTCATAAATCCGGATGTTTTGATATTTTCTTTGCAAAAGAAAACGTTAAGATTGAACAAATATTTTGGTATAGGCTGATCCAATAAAGCCCATCAGTGTCTACATAGATAATATTGTTTTTTGCTATATTCACTTTGGAATACGCGGTCTCCTCCTACTCAAAATAAAATATTAAATGAACTTAATGTACTCTAGCCAAATGCCAGCATCGTTGGCCATAATAGTTAACTTTTGTCTGTAAACATCATTGACAGCAACCGTCAGCTATTCAGAGAGGCGGTGCAATAATGACGTTAGTGGCCCCACACAAAGTAAGATTAACGATTGTTTTTCTTACAGTCAGTTCACGAAGAATGGGTCAAAAGAATTCTGACATGAACTGAAGATGTGTAACGATGTTTTTGAGTCTGTAGGGAGAACGTTATAGTGAACAACAATATCATGACACGGAAAACAGAAAGGGAACTAAGTGATGTAATGAGACACACGCATCTGGTTAAATGCGATCTCCAATAAGTCATCTCTACATGTCAGACACCAATTTTACACAAAACATGAATATTCAATCTCTGAACCACGCGATACTTGAATAGACATTTTGCACACTTGACGTTAGAATTCAAATGGCAAGTCGGACAGGCTCACTATCAAGTCCAAGATTAGGTTCCCAATTCTATTAATTGGTATGTCTGAGAATAGGAAGATATCATGACAAGAATTACAATACTATGATACTATGTAGAGTTAAGTGAGTAAAAAGAATTAATACCATCAATTTACTCAATTCTAGCTTGAAATTTTCCAAAAGCAATTTGACCCAGAACGAATTATGGCACCTACAACAAGTCGCTTGCTGTTTCCAAATAGACTCATCCTCACAACTTACTGTCAAGATATTACAACTTCGTCTTATACCTTGACTACAATAGCCACTGCTCTTGCATCACGGAATGTTGCGAGTTGATTGGATTCTACCCCAGTGAATACAGAAAATCGAAGAAGGACTGATTGGATATATTCACTAGCGTACAATCCAATCGAATCATTCACAACAACATCCGTGATACAAGAATAATGGCTATACTCGTCAAGGTATAAGACATTGTTCTTTAAAGATATTTGTAGCCTTGTTATGCTCATCATGGACAGATATGACTTCGATTTGCACACTTACAATTTCATAAAGAACGTCTGAAATTCCACATTTCTCCCGCAATCAGATAAATATGCAAATTATGTAACTCAGTTACCTTGAGTCATTGTCCCTCCTCTATAACATAATTGTACGGAAAGAAAAACAGTACGCGGTTGAAAACTAAGTGCAGTATCAAAGTGTTAGATTACATTTGCTCTAGATAAATGAGATAATCTGTCGGATAATCCAGATTTAGTACCCATTCAAGCACACATGTAATTTTTATTATGTGATTTATTTCATGATACGGAGTTTTTATATGGTGTGAGAATTAAATATGGTTTTCTGTAATCATTATCCATTAAGATAATGGATACTAGTACCCTGCTCTCGACCTTTGTCGTATTAAATCATAGAAAGACAATTTATAATGAGATGAAAGCTATATCCTACTCATGATTGGGCTTATGAAAACGGACAATGGCAAAGAGGAAAATTTTACCAGGACAGTGGCATTAACCTTCTTTATTTCGATTTCCAACTATCCAGGAATCTGTAACGTGCACACCCTGTGACACACAGTACGGAGTTCTAATTTTTCCATTCGAATGCTTGGGCGCTTTTTCCATCACAGTATATCTATCAGTTATTGAAAAAGTAGTTTAAGATCCGAAGGCATCATTCAGTCCTATGCTGAAATCAATCAAACCTATTTTTAGGTTCCAATTCGCTGATAGAAAACATTTCACTATCTGTTCGCATTTTCAGTCGGAAACCATTGGAATATCTATTTTTTAATATAAATGATTATATCTTATGTCCAAAACCCTCATTTCATAAGATTTGGCGTTGTTAATCGTGCATGAAAAATAAAAAAATAGATCACAGGCATAACAATTGCCTGTTAACGAATGAATATCTACATACAAAATTTCAATAGTTCCACAAAAATATTCTTTTTGTTAAAATTTTTTTTTTTTAGTTTACAAACATATTTCAGATGATTTGCATTGCATATCTTTTCTCGAATGATTACTACATCACGCAAAATACTATAACTTTGAAGAGGAAAGCAGTAATGTAAGTATCTTAAGGCACCAGGGAGTCAGAAGTGATCTAAATGAAGTGTTAATGTCGACTACTATATTGGTTTTGTCACAACAACACTCAGGTAATAACCAGTCTCTACCAAAATTTCTGTCTGGTTATAATAGAAATCTTATAGTGTACGTGGTTTGATACGGACGTAAGTCTTAGGGATGGTTAACATCAGTGACCACAACAAAATACATGGCGCAAATTTGAAATTTCAATGTTCATCCCTTACGACTATCAAAATACCATAATGTCACAAATCCGAGCTCAAGGACAACGATTGGTTGGTGTTAACATTGACAGAGCAGTTGACAACATCTACAACTCAATCTGCGAACGTTTCAAAAAGATATGAAGCTAAGCCCAATGCCTTCAATACTGACCCGCCATTGAAAATAATTTTCTTATTGTTTTTCCTATAATATCCACGGCACTACGAACAATAACTCTTCAAGAAGAGACGGGTTATTCTCTAACTAATTAAAATCTACAATGTATAATTTTTTTTGTACATCTTCACTTAATTGAAAAGTTAAAAGATTAAAATTAACTTTAGGTTAATGATCTAGTAATTAAAAGTGCATTCTCTTTGATTTCAGCTTGATGCAACGTACTCTGTATATCACATTGCTTGGTACGAGATGTTTACCTGTGCGTACAGTCCGTTGCATCACACATTATGAGCCGATAATTATGTTCTCGATTAAAACCAGGCGTTTTCAACCTTTCTTTTACTCCGTTCAGCATCCTTGATCGGCTGCATTACCTTCACACTATAAATCATTACTATTTCGTGATTTTCTCTTATAAGCTCTCCTTACAATCTTTTTCATTTCGGAAAATATAGCTCGACTGAATAGAACGACTTATAATAGTTGCCCACAAATTTTATCGTAGACTACAAAGTGCCTAATCTTATTTTGTAAGCAAATATTCAATTGTATAATCAAAGAGGCATCTTTCAGATGTCTGAAATTCTTTTCTTAATAATTTCATGTTCCCAAATAATCACTTTTAACAAATTCATTTATACCCATTTAGCGTTTAATTGTATACTTTAACTTCTGTATATATCACAAGGGTGTAGTGGTTTAGTTGAAAACAGAATTAATTTAGCAGAACTTTGATATCTTTATTACTGCCAAGAATTTCTTATCATGTCTCCAAGTCATTTGAAAGAAAAACCCACTTTTTTTTCAAAGTAAACCTTTCTAAACGCGCGTTTCCTGATAAGTAGTTTCTGATACCTGTAAGTCATTAAAAACGTGCCGAGTGATTTACAGTCTGATCTATTTTTAAAGAGGATTGCTAAAAGGCACGACTCCTTTAACAGACCTTCGTCAAAGATTTGTGTTTTATCAGTTTTCTACAGAATAACAAGAATTCTTTTCTCTTAATCACCTTGGTAATAAAGATAAAAAACGAGAAAATACCCAAAGCTACGCGGTGATGTTTAT
Source organism: Lottia gigantea (assembly GCF_000327385.1). Classification (NCBI taxonomy): domain Eukaryota; kingdom Metazoa; phylum Mollusca; class Gastropoda; family Lottiidae; genus Lottia; species Lottia gigantea. The sequence goes on along the minus strand of NW_008709715.1, from coordinate 88,054 downwards.
CTGGCCATACCAAGATATTAACTAATTTATTGCTAAATAATATCCTTATCAAAATCAGGTCATTTTCGTTCAGTTACAATACATGGTTCCGGTATACTTGTTAATTGATTAGGCATCTCTTTGATTCTATTATCTATTCTAACTAATAGTATCCTACTTCACACCCGTTATGTTTTTCCCTTTGACGTTTATTTAATTATTGGCTTGTTCATTGCTCTTGAAATCGTTATGGCAAAACATGAATTACATACCACAAGAAGGTCAATGGAAACGTTTCTGGTTAACACGCATTGGAAAGTTATTCCAGACATTTCGGCAATCAATTGAATATAATTCTTTGTGTGAAAGTGTAATTGTTAGATAACGACAAAGATTCTATCATTAATTTCAGCAATAGACTTAATGTTACAATCATGTAACATTTGTGTAATGAAACATTTTTCTACGTAATGCAACCGCGCCATATCTTCAAAACATTCAACTTTACATAAGGTCATACCACCACAACCTGGAAGATGGAATGTCATAAATCAGGTTAAACTACAAACAGCATCATTAAAACAGTCCATCAATTAAGGCAACAATTATTTTTAAAAAGTCCACAGTGACAAGTCTTGAGATCGAACATAATAATATTCATGTTACCTTCACTCGACTTCAAGATAATTGTAATCCATAAAAAGAGATATTGTATCACATTAATATTAAATAGCATATCAACTTGTCTTTCATTCAGACTAGGTATCTAACATTGGAATGTTAAGGCACCCAATGTTGGTTCAAGTTGTAAATACATTGACAGGTGACACTGACAAAATGAACTGATATTCAAGTTATGACTAGAATGGACCACAATGACCTCATATCTTACAAATAATGGGACACATTACTGGCATCAGAATGGTAATCGTATAACAATTTTACAGTAAACTAAGACGTTCGCCAATAAAAAGCACTTACATCAATTTGTAAAACTTGGTTACTTACAATGAGTATTAAATTTATTTTTCAATTTCTAGGAAGATCATCAAGCTGTACGTGATATTGATTTAGGGCCAATGAGACCACCAGCATCAGGTCCCATCAATCCTATGATTAAAAAGTGTTCAAGGAAAAGTTAGGAAGCAATTGTTATTTTATGTGTGTTTTGTGTCAATATGTGAATCAATTAGACAGTTCGAAATGAAAAGATCACTTACACTTCTTAAAATACAAGAAGCATGTTTTCTTGACGTTTAGAATTACATAATCCTGATTCAAATTCATGAAGATTTCAATGATCAGAATTTATCAGGAATATGCCAGGTGGGACATAGAAATTCTGGTCTAGGAGGTTCCAAGGAGTCTACATCTCAATATTAATTATACTTGATAATTTTCTAACGTCACATCTTTGACCGAGAAGATTGCCACTAAGTACCTTGGTAGTCGTGATTTACAACTTAAATCAGTTTTCTTTATTTTATTAGACTCTTAGAGTGGCAAAAACTGTCACTTCGTAGATTTAAGTAGGAAACTGTCGCAATATTTTACTTTCTGTCTCCAATATAAACTAGTTTTCATTCACATGAATTAAAATACTAGTTCCTTCTTATAACTCGATCACCAGTCACCTAACCAGATTTGTTTAAATTGTTTTAAATGATAATTTCTATCGATTGTAAGTTGGTAACAGGCCATTAATAATTGTTCTACGTACAGTTTCAACTCATGATTAGTGATTGATAATGATGAATAAAATTTTATAGTCTAGTCATTGACAGTGTGAACATTGTACACCGTCCCACAGAGACACATGGTCGTTACTCAAGAAACTTATTACATTTCAGGAAGGAGGGATTCGTTTAAACGAACTAACTTTCAGTTAATCTTTGTGATTTTTCTTGTACTTTTTTATGTATTGATTGGCTTTAGTTTGTTTTCATTTAAGTTCTGTTTTATTTAATATGCGACTATCATCTTTGTTTATAGACATGGAAAAATTGTGCTTGAAGACTCTTATAACGGGAATGGAATATGACACAATATGGCTGGCCCAATATTAGATATGTGCCTTATGGCAAAGATTTACTAACAAAATTTCAAAACACACCCAAAGCATAGCCGTTATTTCTCAAGATTTTGATGATCAGTTCATACCCTGTTTTTGATAAAGGAAACAGAAAATTGATGTTCTCTCTCCTGTAACTAAATGTTTACAGTTCGATGTCATCGACGTTCAGTCTATGGTAGGCCATTCCATATCATATGAGTATAGTAAGCCGAAGTAGGCGTTGTGTGATACAAGTGTGACTGCCTCGTGGATAAATATTTCGAAAAATTTCCAGCCACGAATTACAGAATCTTGATAATACTTCAAGTTAAAATGTTTTTAACACGAAAGGCTGGGAATAGAAACCGTGATGTTGGACTGAGGCAAGGATGACATCTTGTTTAAGAAAGATGATTATGACACTGACTTGAGCCTTTGTAAGCTGTATATGGACAAATTAAATTTCAAAGTGGAATAAGTGATCCCAGCGGATGAGCATTAAACAGGATGTTCAGAATTCTTAAAAAGGTACAACGTTTCCATTCAGAAGTACACCAAAGTTAAAACACGCCATATTTCCATTACTGCAAGAAACATATAAAAACTGAATATCGGACCGAAATAAATGATAATGTCAATGTTGATCATTAAAAAGGATGTCAGAAACCACTTGAGAGCAAGAATGTGATTGATGTTGTTGAAATATTGCAAGTCACTTCCACAGAAAATTGTTAATTTTAATTTCTGGTATTCAATCATAGCTTCCTGATCGAATTAACTGGTTGAATATTTCAAAATTTATAGAAAGGCTTAAGATAAACAGGGACTGGCAATATAATAATAATTTATCATTTTTTCTGGGGGTTCGACATTTATCACCATTTAAATCACAAAAGGCATGATAAAAACAATTGTTACAGTTATTACTTTCATTGACAGCCTTGGGTGGAACATTGGTCTTATCAGTTCTTTAAGATTGCAAGTACATTAGTCTTGATTTATTGAGCAATTCTTCCAACATTTACAAGGTTAAAAAAGGAGTGTAAACATAGTACGAACCATCGTAAAATAAATTTATATCATTTTCACACTTGTGGAAGCCGTGTTTTACAATATACATGTACCAACATACATTAACTTCTTGAACTTTTTCCTTTAAGTGATAATAGATAAGTTGAAAATATATTTTAATTTCTTTTGACCTTTGTCAGTGCTTCTATAGGAGAGGATCTTTTATAACACTATAAATACAATAGATTTGGTAGATCTAAATATATCGATTTAAAGGGACAGATTCGCCATCTGTTTCACTTATCGTTGTTTAGACCCTAATCAACCTTTGAAAATGGCGAAACAGTCCCTTTAAAACTTTTCGTTGTCGGTGTTCTCAATGATTGTTGATTTTCATCTTCTGATGGAAATATTAACAAAACATAGATTGAGACATTTAATTATAAGGTCCCCCTTGTGGAGGCGAATCACTGCAAGATCTTTGATGTAGGGTGAGTTAGACAGACAAATCAACAGATAAGACAAAATGTTTTACTCTAAATTTCTGCGTTGCTAATGGAGCATTTGTGTTTAATTTAATTTTTTAATCTAATAATTAATGACACATGCCAGTTGTTGGTGGTATCTTCTTCGAATGTTGACAGGTATGATTCAACAGCTATCTTACAATTTTTACACTTAAAACCTACTCCTTGAAGTGACCCATGAGCTTCAGGTTAGGATGTGTGCGTCAGAGATCCTCGGACAGATGGAAATTGAAAAGAGTAGACTAATAGAACTAACTGTGCTGTCCTGGCACAGTTTCACTCACTGTACACTGTATGGAGTTGCACGTTTCATTAGCCCACCCATGTGCAGAAACGTTGGACGTTTATCACTATTTATTTTTTGGGACTTTGGTCCATAGACACCACATTTCCAACGTTCTTAGTTTCCACATAAAATTTAATACTTTTCCGGCTGAATGTCTGTTACATGTCGTGCATATCAAATTAGTAACGTTAATGATGTTCTAATATGGGATGGAATAGAACTTGTTCTTCTCATGTTTCTACTGTAATTTGGTTCTAAACAATATTTACATACAATTTGTACAATGATTTCCTGATAGATTTAAACTATACAAGATTAATTTAGAGCCAATTAGTCGTATACGGCTACTCGCCAATCATCTCCGTGTGAAAAGTTTCATTGTAATAACATTAATAATCATTTAACTCTATTATTCTGTGGATAATTCTTCAGATTATATTTCCTTTCAGTCACTATCTACCGGAATTAATTTACTTCACATAATTACAATGTAAATAGACTAAAATTTAGCCCCGCGATGATAAAATTCCCTAGTACTGTCCAAATACAACTACATTACCCTGAATATTCGACACAAATAGTCTTATCATTCTCATACTAGTAACTTTAGAATTATTAAAACACCACCTGAAATTTGTTAGTAATCAATCTTAATGTGTGATCTTCAGACAACTGAACCATTTCGGCCAGTGACTCTATACTGAAGTTAAAGGGACACGTCGCCAGCCGTTTGGAAAATCGTACCCTAGTCTCAGACACGGGATTTTCATGCCGAGCTTATCAACAACAGTGTTCACAGCTCACCATCAAAATATGATCCTTCAAATCCATGTGTGTACAGAAAAGTCTGCGTATGAAGATTAAAATGACGACTCGTCTTCTCTTGATACTCCACCAAGTATATACTATGCTATGTATATAAAAGAGAATACATGTATATAGAAATAGAAATTTCTACCTTGTGGGATTGTGCGATCTAGTTTAGTTCTAGTACTATTCAAGACCTATATCAACCCCTTAAAATGGCGAACCATGGCTTTTTAACTATTAGCAATATGCCCTTCAAAAGCTTTGACATACCATAATTTTTTGTTAAGTTTGTGGATACTGCGATAGTGACGTCTCGGATGTTCGAGAAGAGTACTATTACTAAAGCACTACTATAAAAGTGCAAACAATTATTGTCTAAATTGTTTTAGTTACTTTACGCCAGTCATTGTAAACATTATTTGCCATAATGAAAGGTTAGATTTTATTATAATGTAATTAAACCCTTTAAATCACAGATGTTTGAGTTAAAATCTAGGTTAAAATTAATGTATTTCTAAAAATTGTTACTATTTTGTTCTAATATTTAATAATTCATTTTACTTCGAACATTTCTTCCGATTTTATAATAATAGTTTGTACTTGACATCAGCAGGGATCGTTTAAGTTTTAGGTAAAAACATTCCTAAAATTGTGTTATTTTATTGGACTTTAGCGCTGTCATTCAGAAACATTTTCAAGATACAACAGCAAGACATTGATTCTTGTTATGTAATTATGTTGCTTTGATTTCAGCTATATTCTTGACATTGATATCTTAACATATCATACACAGATAATATCTTATCTTAAATAATTGAATTATATTACTTTTTATCCTACTTTATTTGACATATTATGATCTAGACGTACTACGACTGAAAAAATGCATACTCTTAGATATGCAATAAGACTAGTTAATTTAAGAGCTACAGCGATGGCTCTCTTTGATTGCTGATAAGGAGTCTTGTTTAGTGGTTTATCGAATGCGCCTTGGGTAAAAATTTAAGAAAGGTTTAGTTGTTTGACAGAGGTTAACTTGTTTATATTCTTCCTGTCTGCATCAGTTTTTGATCCATTTTCTAGACGAAAGATTTCTTGGGACTTGGGAAGTTCATGAAATAGTGTCAGTCAACACAATCAATTGCGTAGCGACGGGGCGGGGGCATTTCATTTCATTTCATTTCCTGAGTTGCCGATCTCACATTCATTCCAGCAAAATTGAATGAAATTTTCCAATACAAATTATCAGTTCCTACACCGTTAGAATACGGTTATAAATCGTTTTTGGTACTTTTTTACGACTTTCTGAATACAAAGCTAGTTTTATGTTTTGTTTGAGTTTATTTACTAGTACCCTGCATGGAAAGTCAAATTTCAAAGCCTCAGAATCGTATTTCAAATGTTATTGTTGATAATCCTTAATGGTAGACGATCAACCGATTAATATATTTCTTATAAACTTTAATGATCAGCTTTGATTTTTTAATCGATTAAGCGACTGAGTGAATCTCTGGTCAAATGAACTTCTATTAAAGATTCCTGAAGAGTAGATTTTCCTTTCTCGTAACCTTAAGTGAAGTCCCATGAGCAGATAATTTTATTAGCATGAAAAGGTATGTTGGCGATTTCGAAGCGGAAGGGTTAATGCGATTTGGATCATTTGTCTGGTTGGGTTGAATTAAAGTGTAAACTTTGCTCTATGAGTGAACTCACATTGTCTAGGATTACTAATATTGATCTCAATTAACCATTAAGATTCATCTATTTGATCTTCTATGCTTGATGGAGATGATATCCGCGCTTCAGACGTCTGAAATCAAAGATTTAACTGGAATGTGTTCCGACGCGACGGTATTAACTATAGTTTTCATTAATCATAGATAAAAATGGTTACAACATAAGATTACATAGTGCTGGAAGATTAAATACATTTCTCAGTACATGTATATCCATGATGGTACAGAATTGTTATATGTTTCGCTGTATAAAGAGTACAGAAGAGATGATTGGAAGCTTGATAAACGTTCAGAGATAAGAAAACACTATTTGTCTTACTTCACAAAGTAAAAAGTTTAGTAGTAAAAGGGGAAAAACACATGCGATAACATTAATAACATTATAAATAGATGATGGATTTATGCATAAACTTTCAACAAATTTAAATTCTGCGTTTTTTGAGGTTTTTGTTTTTGTCTGGAATTTGTTTTTGAGATGATTCCTTCACCTCTGTCAACAGATTTCGTTTCTTTTCTTAACAGGTAACAGAATTACAACATATACTATCGTGAATAAACTTGTGGAAATATTTATCAGATCTGTAAACGCTTGTTTGAATCGTATTAAGGATTCTTTTGCATTCAACTAAAATTAACAAAAAATGCTGTTCAGGCAATCCACGCCTGGAATTATTCTCGCCAATGATCCACCACATTGCCATGATCTTGATAGACCTTTCAATGCTTTTGTTAACATTTCTCTAGACGCATTATACAGGACTGCAGTATGCTTATCTTCTTGCGTTCTTTTGTCAGTGCAAGTCGACATATTGCGTTATTTCAAGTAACTCTAAAGGCATGTATTCCAAAAAAACAGAACAGTTACTTGAACTCAATTTCTTTTCCATTTTTCAGACTTTAAGAATCTCAGATATACATTTCCGATAACACGACAACATAGTTCGTACCAGAACGAAAGTTTTAACTTTCACGGTCACTTTTGTTGAATTTGGTGAACCATATATCGAATCTTGGATAGCTTATAGCCAAGCCATAGTGGAATCTTTATCAGAAAAGTAATGCACACTAATAATGAAAACAGAACACCTGAAATTGTCAAATTTCATTGGTACCACAGTACAAACAAAACCCAAGAATAAGCAAAGACAATAAGTAAATTGCGCTCTTATTGCACATTGTACAACGGTATATGAAAATGTGTACATCAGCTTCATATTAAAAACCCTGACGTGTAGCAGGAAGAGATTGTTATTGAAATGCATCCAACAATTTCATTCCAGGAATAGTTAATGGTTGTTAATAAGAATTTGGAGGCAAATATCTACTTTGTAAATAGCGTCCCATGGAGAAGGTTGATTGTGGTAATTTGTGATAGACCAAGTGGAATGAAATAAACCAGATATTGAGAGGTAAAAGATGGTAATAGTTTAAAAATAAATTCCTGTCACGACCTATCACCTAATGATAAAACTATAACTGTATGTAAATGAGAATTCTGGTTCCTATAGGCTAATAGATAAGATTGACAAGTAATGTGATTTATTAAGATAATGAAAATCAACTTTTAAGGTGCTAGATATCAGATCTGTTTTAAGAATGGTCAATGATAAAACGAAGGAAGCATTTGTAATGGCAAAATGTTGCAAAAGTGAATTGTTTTTGTTCTGTCTTGATTTGGGCAATGTTATCAGTGGCAGAGCCAAAGGGGGCGGGGCAGAGGGGTCACCCCCTCCCCTCGGAGCCCCCAAAGCATGTTCTTCGGGCAAAAATATCATAGCTTGGATAGAAATTCGGGCAACCTCAGGTATTTCGTCCCCCTCGGTCATAAACCTCGCTCCACTACTGAATGATATAATTTCGATATACATATAATAAACATTATACGCTTGAGTATATGAAATCTTTAAAAAATGAATTAACTGGGTTAATATAACTGAACTAAACTGATTTGATTAGACTTTTATTTGTAAAATATTAAGGCTTTAGTGATTGCATTGGCCATAAATAAATTTCCACCAAGAACATCGGGAAGGTTTATAGTGATTATTGCCGCCAGAGTATGATCCAAATAGATTAAAGGGGCTACCACCTTGATTATAGCGGCTACCACCTTGATTATACTTATAGCCTTGATTATAGGGGCTACCATTATAGGGGCTACCACCTTGATTATAGGAGCTACCACCTTGAAATCTACCTCCGCATATTTTACCACATCCGTTTGATTCGCAACAGGTTTTTCCGTGTCCACAATCAGAGTCGTCTTCACAATGTCCTTGGAAGAAGCAGAAATACGAATAGAAGCTGGTAGAACAGGCTGACAGTCTGCGTGCAATGGGTCGACATTCCCGACCGCAACCACAAGCACAACATTTTTGGGAACCAGGACATGAAGCATCATCAGTACATCTGTTGACACAAACTGCATCGAATGGACCTTTATTGGCAGGACATTGACCAGGTTTTTCGGTGTAAATACTGACACATGATTTACCACAACCACTTGAACAGCATTTCTTATTAGCAGGACACTCCCCATCATACCTACATGGTTGTGAGCAAATGGAAAATTGAGTCTTTTGAGATGTATGAGGACATGTACCAGGACGTGGTGTTTCAATGGTATTCAAACATTGGCGACTGCATCCTCGTGAACAGCATTTCTTATTACCAGCACAATCAGCATCTTGAAAGCAATCGTGTCTACATGATCCAACATGGCCAATATTTTTATTAGCAGGACAGGTTCCTGCTTTAGGAAATACGGCACCTTGACAGACTTGGCCACATCCACTTCTGCAACATTTTTGTTGACCACGACAATCTTGATCTGTTGAACAGCGTTTGCCACAAGAGCTACTTGTAGGTCTAGCTGGACAAGATCCAGGCTTCAAGCAATCTTCAACTGTGGAAACACATGACCTTCCACATCCGTTTGAACAGCATTTTTGAGAACCAGTGCATTGGCTATCTGATGAGCATGTTGATACACAGGGTCCTGTGGCGAATGGTACTGGACACGTTCCGGCTTTAATGCTATCTTCAACTGTAATAGAGCAGGAGCTTCCACAGCCATTATAACAGCATTTCTGAGAACCGGAACACTGGCTGTCCGTAGTACACGTTGAAGTTGAAATACACGATCTTGTGTTAATTGATGCTGGACAGGTTCCAGGTTTGTGTACAACGGGATTGTTGCAAACAGGACCACATCCACTACTGCAGCACTTCTGAGCTTTGATTACAGGTACATGTATTACTGAAATTTATGTGCACAAATAATATTTCATTAAAGGCCACAATATTTCGACGCCAGAGAGCGATTGCCTACAAGCATGGATTATGCAGAAATGGGTGCGTAATACATCCTTTGCTTTATTGACAATCTGACTAGGACTCATCGTAGTTATCTTATTAGATTACCCTCTCGGCTCGATAGACTGAACTAGTTAGACAGAGCACGGGGTGTTTCCATGTAGAATGTTCACAGAAACATAATGATTTTGTACCATTAATCTTGTAATCTGGATAAAGTAATGGATATGGAAATAAGCATGGCGCTCAATTTACATGGCTTAAATCTAATTCCTTTCTAATTTGAAATATAAACTATCTATTAATTGAAGATATCAAATTCATCTGTATCATTAATACTTACTAGTTAACTTCCCCGTCCAGCAACAGAAACCATTGATGCATTCAGTATAATCAGGACACTGGTTGTATGCTCCCGGTGAACATCTTAATTCGGTTTTACAATCTCTATCTAACACGGGCTCTCCACTTGGGCAAACGTTGTTTTTACAAACAAAATCTATCATAAGTAAAAACAAATTTGACTGTTTACACTTACGATCAAATTTCGAATGTAATTTGTGGGAATTATAGCTAATTTGGTAGTTTTTCATGTTAATAATAGTTTATGTAGAATTTTTGGTAGTATAAATCGATTTTATTGGAGACAGCTTTTGACCCTATGCTGAAGCATACAAAACATTTACAAGCGTTACTTCAGCATCTAATCAATGATAGTCACATGTATTTAGTTATTGGGCCTTCAGCAGCTTCTGATGGCCTGTCACATTATGTGCTGCAGAAATGGTTAGAAATTTTCTTTCTTTTCCAGTATCTTCATTCTGTGATACTTCTTATTACGTGTTTGATATTTGAATATATCATATGTACACTGTTTCATAACAAATGATAATAAAATAATATATACAGACCTACACAGGCTACCTGAGGTTTACACGCTCTTGTTACACAATCAACCCTCTTTGACACTCGGCAATTTGTATTCTGTCTACATGAATTTGACTGAAAAAATGTACAAACTTAATTTATAAGCAAGCCACGGGGCAACTGTAACGTTGGAATCAAATTTTATCTAAGTTACCTTGTTTAGAATAGTGCTTATATCTTTTATGTAGTCTATTTACAATTGGGACAAACTTTCGTTTCGTTTCTTTATTAGCTTTTAAACGTAATATATATTAGAAAGAAAAGCTAATAAAAAGAACGGAACGATAGATTTGTATAATTTTAATTAAATTGCCTTAAATGTATCGAAAGATCGGCGGTCTTCTTTTCTTTGATTGCAGCAACATTTGAATGCAAGATCAGAATTATGTAGGCATTCTCTGAGGTAAAATAAATATTTCAAGTTTCACATTTGTTTTCAAAGCCAAATATCTGAGTGGTTTTATTAAAAAGAAATGAACATTCAACGATTCTTTTCGTTTTTACATATAAAATTATCTTTTATGTCTTTCTTAATTCTTAATCATCTTTTTGTGTATTCTGTTTCTCATTTCAACATAATTTTCAAGATTACAGCATCAAACATTCTCCAATACATGTGGTAATGAATGATCAATGAACAATGTTGTTCATCCCTAAGCATGAAATTAAATGATTTTATTCGTTATACAGACTTGAAGTAGCCTAAAATTAATGATAATTTCCTTAACATTTATAGATCCACGTTTGAACTTCCTGTATCAAGTTCAAACCCTTGAGTTGTATAATACTTATAGCTTCCGATAGAATGCTAATAAGAGTCATTATCAACCAATTCGAGACGCATTATAAAAGAGTACCCTAAAGCAAATTCAGATCTAAATAGCTTCAAAACAACCTTAAAACATTTTATCGTGATTTGTAAATTTGTAAATGATTTGCAGACAGATTTAAATTTAGAGTTAAACCATGTTTAAAGACCGAGAAATCACGTTACATAAATCCTTTTAATGCGATCTATCTTTTATGATGTATGTCTAGAATGATACTTAAACATTGACTATACTACTTCCTAACATACTATCATATAATTTTAAGTCTGTTATTTTGCTCTAGGAAATGATGTTCGAAGTTATAAAATCGTACTTTAATATAATAAGTATTGTCAGCAGTAGTGAGGTCACGAAATTGATGGTGGAAGAGCCGAAAGACTGGCGAATTTGGTAACTTTTAGTTGGTATATTCACCCTGCGTTTAAAAATCGCTATAACCAAGATCAGGTGAACTGATAATTTACAGTGGAACTATAAATTACAGAGTGAACTATCAATTTACAAACTGAACTATCAAATTACAAACTGAACTATCAATGCATAGAATGAACTATCAATTTACAGACCGAACTATCAAATCACGGAATGAACTTAGAATTTACAGACAAACTAAAAATTTAAAGATAATAATAAAAATCATTAACTGAATTAAAATGTATTTTTCTAAATTTCTTTATAACAAATGGCCTCCTATACTGTAGACCCCAATATAAGTATGATTCAAATTGCCTGTTACTCTGATCTATGTCATTACAATCACTACTATAAAGAAAAAATAATTACTTACAGAACATGGGTAGTATTCATGTGTTGCCAGAACGTCACTAAACGTTAGGAATATCTGAAAGAAAAACAGACTCTATCACTTACAGACATTTAAAAACAGCTACATTATTTCATTCTATTTTAATATATAAAACTACGTGAGAAATACAAAGTAAAAAAAAAATCAACTGCCTGATCTGTCATTCTAAAGGTCACAACATGTGCAGTTCCCATAAGGTAAAGGGAATGGATGATAAGTGCTGGTAACTCCAGATGAGTTATTTAACTTAACTTAATTTAAAATCACAATCTTGTTCCTCAATTCAGGTTTTCGGGCAACTGCCTTGATAGCTGTGCCATATGGAAAACACGATAGATAGATTAATTCCTAACCTCAATAACTCTGCCATACGAAACAATCCACAAGCAAACCAGATAAATTTACTCCTCATTGTCACCCTTGTTATTTTCAAAATCAAAAAGTATGAATGCCTATACTTACAGCTATGAGTGCAGCGAATCGAAACATCTTGTAGTGTTGCAGCTTCCCAGTGAAATGAGGTAGAAGATGCAGCAATATATACCATCATCAACATCCTGATATTAAAAAATAGTCTAAGATAATTGTTTGATTAAATAGGTTAACAACAACCTGGACTCGATAGTGTTTGAACCCCTCCTATACGTGACGAGACCGTTCACATCTCTTACAATATGGAAAGTAACATTAAACAGTTATCCACCCTTCTTCAATTGTGTTGACTTTGATCTTTTACATATCTTCACATATTTCTACCACTGAGTACGGAGGGGTATTTACGATCCCATGTTTATACAAATTAACATAGACATGTATGCACAAATAAAACGGTTGATTGAAAGTAATGTTCTCGGCCTAAATGGAATTATATATCAATAGCATTGAAACAAACTTTTGCCGTAAACATGGACAGTCATTAAGTAACTGGAACTGAAAGGGCTAATACCAACATACACTGCATGCAGAAGGCGGAATACAAGCATGGCAGTGAAATCCTCGACTATGACCCGCGTCCAGGGAGGCCTTCAACAGCAACCAATCGGGAAAACATAGACTGGATGAAAGACGATTGGGCGTCTTATTACAAGTGTTGTGGGTATCTCTCATTTCAACTAAGGACGAATTTTTAGGGTCGCTGCAGACAATTTGTAAGCCTCGCAGTATACCTGGCAAAAGTGTGTAAGCCTACAAAGGGATTTTTTATAAAAAATATAATGAATCAGTTTGAATCAGTTTTAAATTTTACATATCTTATTCCAAATAGATTTAGCTCATGTAATTAAAATTTGAAAATGTGACCAGTCAAACATGGGTCTAAATTTAGCCTCGGCCACCAGATTGAAGTTTATGTCTTTTAAGGGCCTTTCTACGTTCACACACATTTCTCTAGATTAAGAATTCATTATTAACACCATAATCAAATACTTTGCTTGATTCTACTTTTCAAAATGCGGAAAATGTAAATTAAAGATGGTTTTTCGCATTTGTAAGAGTACAAATAGTTTACATTTGCAAATTACGGCATTTTAATGTACAACAAAATTAAATACAATGTAGCATCATTGACTTTCTTACAAATGACATACCCCACCTTATTGTTTAGGTCATTATGTCGCAATTCAGGTATTCTAATTTCTATTATTTACTCAGTGTTGATTGTTCAACTCGTGTTAAAAGATAAGTATAAAAGGATTATAGCGTGAGCATATCTCCATCTCCACAATGTCAAGCTATTACCAACTTCGTACAAATACCTTGACTGTCACATTTCTTGTATCATGCAAGTCCGAAATGAAGCGAGTTGATTGGATTGTACCTTAGCGAATACAGCCTCGACAGAAAGTATGTGAACACAAATTCATTATGTATACAACCTTTTTATCGAGGTCTCTGATTGGCTGTATTCGCTGGCGTACAATCTAATCAAATTTTTTTGTGGCTAAAGCATACACGAGACTTATTGCGCGTTAAGCGCTTGAAGAAACCTTCAAATCTTCAAGAAAGATTAACATTATAGTCATAATATGTATTTCGTACAACGGTCGAGATTTTAAATTCTAAAGCTTTGCGCATAGTGACAATTATGTTCAAACAATACAGGTCATGATATTACTATTATTATGGTAGTTAGTAAGCAAATATTCAACAACATTTTAGTGTAAAGATGGCGAATGCAACCCATATTTTGCCCCTTTACACATGATAACTAGTAACCCTTTTTATTTCTCATCAATTCAATGAATTGTTTGGCAGATGCACCAATGGAAGGGAAAATAACCTACAAATTGTTCAGAACTACCGAGTTCGGTTTGTTCGGGCTAATTCCCATTAGAGCTAATTCCAATTTGAGCTACTTTTTCCCGTTAGGACTACCAGGATACTTATACAAATAGACTACATCTGAGCTTCGAGAAATACAATTTATCAATAAACGATGTTTTATTGTTCTCAGATAGAAGCTTAAATGGAAAATAAATTAGTCCCTATGAGAAGGACTGTAGTTAAATTGGGAATTAAAATTGATACTAGTATGTAAAAATAAATTCATTAAGTTTGTCATTTAACGCCATGTACTTTTATCTATTCTAATTTTAGGTACACGACTGATTAAAACGTATCAGTTTCATTTAAAATTAATCATTTAATGTAGCACGCCAAAGGTCAAAATTGATCTTAAAGTATGAATAAAAAAGATAACACTATTATTACATATTTTATATTATGTTTTCTGGTGTGTTTGGAATTTTAATCGATTACGGCAATGTGGTCAAGTTTCATTCACAAGACAGAAGAAGATTAAGTAGCTTTTCCAAGTATTTAAGTACTGACATGCAAGTTGAAGAATTGTTGAAGAGTTGTAGTTACATGTAAGTTAAAGAAAATGTGTCAAGATTTACAACTTCCACCATAATGCATAATTTGATGTGCAGGATTGCAGGATTTTTTATCATGGAAAACATCGATGCTGGCAGTATTCAAATCAAAGTACTAACAACTAACACTGAAACGTTAGTAAATATATATTCGGTTAAAAACATAAAAGTTAATGAAAAAGAAGCAGAAGATGTTTTGAAATTTAAAGCATGATTGCATTACAATTTGTAATGAAAAAAGATTTTTCTTGATTTAGAAAAGAATTACCAATGATAAAAGAATAATCTGCAACCTGGCTGAAATTTGATAACTATTTCAAAAGTAGATATTTTATCACTAAGTCGTAAAAAGGTTCAGAAATGGCAAACAAGTTACAAGAATAATATATATTGTCACACAAACTTAGAATATCTTTGATATCCTCTTATCTTCAAGAATAATTCTGTTTCAGCAGTACCCGTATTTGTCTCTATAGTTGTCTTAAAGTGCTATTATACCTTGACGTTTCATCATACACCAATCAAGTTTCAAGATAACAACAACAAAAAATTGATAGTGTGAGTCGAAGTATTTTTTTTGGTACTAGAATTTGGCTATAGTTGATTTACAACTAAAAATAATGATCATAGGAGTCCATTTCAATCTTTCAAGTTTGATAATGGGGTAGCAATGCAAGCATGAATTTACAAGAAAATTGGCTTCCAGATCAAGTTGTTAATATCCTTAGTTTACACAACCCTTAATAAAGCTGGAAAACATGAGTGTTGAAGGTTATGTTTCAAAATTATTAGACAAGGGCTTTAACTCTTCCACCCAAAAAGATTATCTGTATTTGTTGACTTATCTTAAATTTATATTCACTTACCCACAAAACAAATAATAGACGCTGGTATATTCTTATTTGATTTTGTACAATCTCGTCTATCTGACTTCCGAGTAAACTACATAAAAGCTTTTATTCACAGTACATGTATTTGTAAGTGAGGTCGTTTCATGGCTTTTAAAATCAATTCTTTTTTTTGATAAACCGACTGACAAATAAAATGTTCAAGAACATTAAAATAAAGTTCAATCGATAATCTGTAAGTGTATTATTTCGTGGAAAATATCGATTTGGGTGCAATTTTGTAATGCTCTTTTTAATCAAGGTTGTTGTTTTTATTTGACATGCTATAGGCCTAATAATAAGTTACAGTTCGATATCCAATAAATCTTAATCCGGAGGGAACATAAATACCGCACCGATCAAATCGATTTATTGACTTGTAAGGCAAAAGGTGTCTATTCTTAGAAAATTGTAGTACATCATTGCTAGTATTTCGGATATTGTATGATAACCTAATGAAGTTAATTCTTAACTATGAATTTTGCGGTATCCGTTAGATTTTTTAATTACTGTCATCGACTATCACTCAAGGGTTATTGCCACGATGTCGATAGATCTTAACGGCTTTAAGGTTAATCACATCAAGCCAATTAAATATATTATTTGCGAAAGTGCTGAACAACGAGGGTTGGCTAAAAAGCTAACAAGACCTGTTACAAGTCAAAATGTTTCATTTAGTTCTCTTCATTATAGTCCTCTTCCAAGTTTACAAACCTTTTCAAGCGATGCTGCAAGACCTGAGAACCTGGTAACAAGAATTAAAATGGCGACAGATAAGCTCTAATTTCATTCCAGGAATGAAAGAAAGTCTGATGAGGCCAAATAGGGCCATAATATCATCAGGATATGTTTCAAAAAGGCGCTTTTCATACGCAGTCAAGACCTTTGTTCCCGTATAACAGAACCTTTGACATTTTAATCTTGTTATTGACAATGTGCTCATCCCTCTCAAGAGAGATACCTACTAGCAATATGTCGAGTGGCCAATCGTCGATCAGTCATCGTCAAGGCTCTATCCACTACGATTGAATTTCACAGCCCATTCGTACACTGCAAAAAGAAGAATCATCATGCCTTAAGGTGCAAAATACCAGTGTTGGAGTTAGCACTTTCAGATGCAGGTACTTGATGATGGATTGATGTTCCATCCATTTGTGGTAAGTTCTAAAGATGTTCTGGTACAAATACAATAAGTCATTAAATAGTTGTACATGTAGGCGGCAAAAGTTAGTTTCATTCCGATTTAACTACCTTAGCCGTTGAACGTTTTAACCAACCCTCGAAGTAAAGACTGTTGTGTTGAAGGACCCAAGGTTATAAATGCAAAATTTTCTATTTTACAGTAAACTGTGAAACAAATCTTTGAGTATAGTTCTAACATATTATATTGTATAATATTCGTAGCATCAATAACAAGCAAGAACGTTACTGCAAAAGTTCTGTTGTGTAAGAAATTCAAGGAGATTCCGTATTTATTGCACAGAATACAACCTAATGCTAGTGAAGGGACGGTGGTACAAGTATAACCCAAGAATACACTTTATGTGGACAAGTGTATGGTTATGCAAGCTTTCAAATAAATTTATTTATTAGTTATTATAAAACGGAATGTTATCCCAAAATACCAGTGGGACCTGTGTAACAACAAACAGCAAATCTGTCTACTGGATCAACTGCACATCTTGTATCATCTGGACAAGATACACGGTGGAAACCTCGACCACAAAACAGTGCTTTATGATTACCATCTATAATAGGTTGATTGATTTTACATACACCAGCTAATGTAGGTATTTTACCATCTGAAATGCGAATGAAAAAGACGTGATATGATACAAGCGGTTGTCAAACATGATATTCGCACCTAACTGAAGTATCGTTTACATGTCAAATGTGGACGGATGGACAGATGCGGCGTCATTATACGTCCCCAATTGACCATATTGAATTCAATTAAAAAGAACAGATCGAAATCGTTAAAATATTGAAAATCATATCGGGTTCAAGCTCAGCTATGTTTAACGCTTCAGAATAAGAATCCGGAGTAGTGCTCTTATCAACAGATAAGTACAGCCAAAGCGACAAGGTGAATATATAATGGAAAATTGACGTCTAAATAGGCCAATTTGCAGCTGATACAGCTCAATTTGACTATACGAGAGCTCAAGAATATCAATCCACCAATGTCTCAATCAAAGCGGTGAGCAAGAATCTTCAGGTCAGAATTCTTACCACCTTGCATTCAAATTATCAAAATTATAGATCAAAAGCGGAAATCTTGACCTACATTAAAACCGACTGCCGATTATAAGTGGGGGCATGGTCTTGTGGGAGTTGAAGACGCTTAAATAGTCAGCCTCCGCATACACTAAATAATTACATTTCGAAACTTTTTTTAAAATTCCGTCTGTGAATTTAAATTGAAATGAAATGGGTTTTATTAATTAGCACACTGGGATAAGGAAATATATTTATGGTAGATAATTATGCGGACGGAAATCTTGCTTTTTTTTAAAAAGGTAAATAATAATACCACCAAATCGCAGTATTCAAATATTTTGAAGCACTATTACTATCGAGTTATAAAATATATTTAAAGATCTTACCCACACAAATTGGTTGAGGGCTGCAAGGACTAGTAAAACAGTCCACTTTCATCAGTCGACATACTTGACCTTGCTTACATTGGATGTTCTGTAACAGCAAACAAGATATATACATTATAGTTTATAATATGTCAATGGTGCATATAGCTTTTACTCAAATTATAACAGTGATCTGGCAAACCAGGAGATGAACAGATCATTAAGTTGCAGCAAAAGAAAAGTGAAGTAAAGCATATTTCCTGATCAAATTGCTAGCCTCAAGGGATTACGAATTTAAAAATAGGTCATTGTAATTACAGATCTGTCGATGCTATGATTTCAGAATCTAACAGTAAAAGTGTAGGTTTATTCTGCCAATTTTTCGCAGAACAGTTCACATCACACATTCAAATACAACAAACTGCAATTAAAGCATGGGCAATAAACGTTATCTACTAACATTGATCATTAAAGAAGTGTAAATAAAATGCACGAAGTACCCTATTGGGCAAATGAAGACAAGACAACGCCATGCAGTGCGCAATGAGAGAAATTTTGTCAGGACAATGGCGTACTCTTTTTTCTATTTCCAACTGTACAAGCTAAAAGGGAAGCTCGTACAAAAGATGACACGCCTTTTCCATGCTCCAAGTATACTTAACTATGAACACCCTTCGAAATGGCAGAAAAACGTAGTGCAAATCCGGACAAAACATGTAAAATGCCTCTTGTTTTGATATCATTAATTTAAAATATCTTCAGTCTAACCTGATAAACATAGCGCCACAAAATGCCAGTGCTGGAGAGGGTAGAAATTTGATTGGTTAAAGCAGACGTCATCGAGTTAGGTCAAAGGTTCATTGGTTAGATTAAAAATAAAGTGTAAAAAAACGGAACGAAAGTTTGGTCCGATTTCGATTAGACTGAAACATCTTTGATTAAACAGATGCTTTCCATCAGAGACATGTCTTCTGATATACGTCAAGAAGGTGTAAATCTAACAATTATTCGTTTTGGTTTAATGATAATACACAACCCTATTGGGTGAATGGTGATGCAACCAGGCAGATGTGGTACACTAAATAACTCACTCGTGTAATACACGGATCTGTAGATTCTCCATTTACAAATACAAACACCTGTAATACATAGATCGGTTATAATGATAATGGAATTGCTAATTTGAAACTTGTTGATTCGTATCTGATTCTTGATGGCTATTTTATAGAGGTCGGTGAGATCAGTTTCCATAAAACCGTTTTCTACCTAACTTTTACAATAAATATTGACAATATATTAACATTACACAAATTCTCATACGTAATACAAACGTTTTTGAAGACTCCAATTAATGAGAGTACGAAGCTTTAAGTGGATAGTTGACATGACAATGTCGCCAATTCCCCATACAACAGGAACAGGCGTGGAGATTTATGATGTTTAACGCATGTTCAAATATGTTTAAGGCTCATACCATGTTAATTCTTGGATTTTTAGTTACTTTTCATGCGTAAAAGTAGACGAAATTCTAGAAAATGACATCACTAACTTCTAAATAGTCATTTTTAAATCGATTTATGCTTTTACAAGTTATCAACGTCAGGCGTGTATTAACGTTAATCTGAAGAATTAAGGTGGGAATAGATGATGTACTGTTTCCGGTGCGGTGTACGGTGCTGGGTTATCGATACAGTAGAAAATAGTAGAAGCGAATCGTGTCCGGACCCGTACCTAGTGTTCCCTTGTTCCATTTTCTACTGTAAGATCGATCATTCCCTACCGTCCATGCACCGGACACCGTACATCGTCTATTCCCATCTTTAGACTCCGAAATTAGCATTGCATTTTGTCTACCTACCATTAAGTAGAAAAATGGTTAATTAAGGTAATACCCAGAACAATTCTTTTATAGCCTGCCTTAAAATAGGCAGATTGTGGCCATTTAGTTTTATTTCCATATTCCAACAGTACAAACTAATAGCACAGACATAATAAAATAGAGCATAACTTACGCTTAAACAAATAATAATACAAAATTTATTCATTGTATAATATCCAGACACCTAAATTTTCTTTACACAAGTTTTTGTTCAAGGTGGAAATTATTCTAATGATTTAGCATATGGTTATGTTATGTTTTATCCCAACTGTTTCTATAGATAACGCCTATCCTAAATCTTTGTTTTAAGACAAAAATAATTCCTACACAAACTTATGTCTTATCTGTGTTTGAAGTTACGATTTTTCTAGAACTTGATAGTAAAATGGGTAAAATATCAAAATCCACCATCAGAGAAATAAAAGATTTGATGTGATATTGATAGTGTTTACTTTTGAGATATAATCATTCAATTCTGTTTTACAACTTCGTGAATACTAAACTTAAATTATACTTATCATTATCTATATTGGATCTTGTATTGTAAAACCAATAAATAAGTGGAGTGCCAAAACAGAATGCAAATGATTAGATTCAGATTCAGATGTTAGTGTTAATTCTTAATGGGATTGTAAAGAGGTTTTCTAAACTGTATCGGGAACACTGATAGTATTAATTTGCACCATTCCAATTTTAAATCAAACGTGTGTGGTTCCTGCAATCCCTTCAACTTATTGGGTTATTCTGTGATTCTGCTCTGTTATAAGTCAATTATAAACTAATCGTCCAGCCATACTTCAGTTAACAAAATAGTTTGTAGCATATTGCATTTTTCAACTGAACGATTCGTGTCATATCGAAATGACGCTAAGGCAAGACAAAACCTTTATAAAATACTGTTCAAATAACGCAGATTGATTTCGCCGATTTTTTAACTTCTTAGATACGGGTGATAAGACAGATTTTAGGTTCTAGCTCTATTTCATGACTCTGAGAAAATCTAACACGTTTTCTTATAGCATATAATAAATATTCTGGACACCAATGGGAAAATCATTAATCCAGTAAAACATGTTACATCAAATTGGAAACACATTACATTTCTTTATTTGACGTTATTTGAAATATTGGTAACATCAATTCATCGTAGAGACTGGTATTACACCAATCCTGTTTTGATATAGCAGTTTCATCAGTCAATGAAAGACAGTAATTCAATTGCTAAAAGAGAGTCAAGAGAGTCGTCGTGAATTATTCAGAGACATACGAAACAGTTTGCTTCTTATTAAGCTCACTATCAATTAGTTTCTGCTATTTGAAGCCAATCCTCTAAGAAGGCTTGTATATTACTCTACATAAATTTTAAAGATTAATCGAATCCGTAAGGCTGTTGGTCATTGAAGTACAAGAGATAACCTAGAACTGGACACTTAGGAGATTAAGATCAAATATTTCAGATGTTCTCTGTGATAAGATCTAAATGAAATTAGATGGATTTCTGTGTACTACTTTGCTGTATATAAGGCTAGCGAGCGAGGAAGCATCGAACTCACTGCGTACTCGCGGCTCTCTGTTAAAAAGAAAATGTAAGTAAAAGATCCCATGACATAGTAAACTATCACAATTTAGAATCAGTTACGATCATTATTTCTTGGCCTACGATCTTGATTAAGTTGCTTTTGGGGTTTTCGTCAATCGGGACTGCGCACAACAAACATTACCCTTAGATAATGTTAGTGTCGCAAATCGCCTACTTCCTGAGGCCGAGAGTGGATAAAATTTCAGAGCAGTCATGATTATATTGGCGCCCGCTTCTAAAATCAACTAAATTCTGACATTGGGTCGAAGTTGTTTTAGGTTACTCCCCATTTAAAAGTTAATGGTTTCGGTTAAGATTTCAGTTATGTTTATTACCGTTGACTTTGTACCCTCCTTATCTTCCAAGCAAATTGCTCAAAGATTCAGGACAGATATGTATATGAAACATAAAATAAAGAAATTAGCTTCCTTGTCAAAACTAGCATTATTCCAGAATATATTGTTGTTGATATCGTCTGAAAATCAACCCTGTAAATCAAGAAAATGTCCTCGTGATAATGCCTATGAGAGTAATAAATTTATTATAGTCTATAAATTTACTTGTATACCAGCTGTGCAAATTGGAAATGAGATATAATTGTACACAGATCTATTTTGTTGTTAAATTGAAGATCTATAATACAAGTCCCAATGGTGCTTTGTATATTCTTTATTCCTATAGACACATTAAGGTAATGAACAATAACGACTTTGTACAGTTTCCATTCAATACTTTTATTAAATCTAAACTTCAATTTATTTTCTGTGTATGTACCTTAATGAGAGAAATGTAATTAAGGTGTAACTAGTAAAAAAAACAATTCAATAAAACTTCGATACTAAATGACAGCCGCGATTTCGCAATGCAATTAAGCATTTGCATTCAGATCAGTCTTGGAAATCGAAACTAATTTAACTCATGCAATTTCCAGTTTAACTCTCTGTCATATATTTCTAAATGCAAACATTGAACTATATTTTTTTTTAATTTTCTTTAATCAAAGAGCGATTTATAAAAGGCTAGTGAAAGATCTGATAATCTTTGACGTTTATGAATCTATTTTAAATAGCCCATCTGTTATTTAGCTTGGATCAAAAACACACTGCGAGATTATTTTTCTAACCTACCAGGTTGTTACTGGGAATTAATAGTTTGTTTTCAATTCAGAATGAAATTTACTATACAATGTAAGATAGGTGAGTTGTTTTATCTGCGTGGTGGCTTAAGTCATAGAACTAGTAACTATTACAAGTGTTCTATGGTTAGACTAATATTTCTATTGCAAAGTTTTATTTTATAAATTAAATTATTGCTAATGATGATGATGGCTAGACAAGTTGATGATAGATTGATATAGAGTTCATGCATTGTTCATCAACATTGTTCCAATCCGGTTTCTTAATTCATAGATTTCAATTCGCAGCCTGTTAGTTCTTCGACTTTCGCGAGGCTCGAGTGAACATTTTACACTTCCTTAAGTACCAATCTTATTGAATGAAATCAATTTCATGGTGCTGAATGCACTTTTTGATGCTACTCATGGTAAGGCTAATAACGACGGGTTACGCCACACAGGTTATAATTACTGAAATGCTACTTTAACTGTCAAACAGCGCACAGTCTATCGTATGAGACGTGGATTATTGTTTGGTATCTTAGCTACAACTGCAGTACCGGTATCATAAATATGATCATAATCCAAGTCTCATCACTATGTGGTTTCTATTCAATGAAATGGCGATATCAATTGGAACCAAATTTAGGTACTAGTATTTGCTACTAATGGTTAATCGGAAGTATTTGTTCGACAAAGATGACATAGTGGCATTGGAAGCTAACTGACAGTCACCATAGGCTGTCAGTGGCGGCGCCAGACGTTCCATGAGAGGCTTATGACGCCTCCTCTCCTCTTTGTTGCAGCATTTTGAATTCAGCCTCGACAGTTGTCCCGTTGATTCAATTTGCCCCCTATTGTCTCGAAATGCTGGTGCCGCCACTTTATAAAGCACCATTTGAAGAACCGGTAATTTGAGACACAATTTGGTATGTACATGTCAGTCATGATGGATATGAAGATAGAGCATATTAAACCAATTCCAGCGTTAAAACATATTTATTATATTTACATTTAAAGATTTCATAAATTCATTCAAAACCATTAAGGAATAACTTTCCGTCCTTTGGATTGCTCATATGGTGAGCGAGTTCATCCGATATTATGATCTGTCTTTGAGATACTGATGTCTTATCTCAAGATTATAATGGAAGTGCTGATGATGGTGTTTCTTATGCTGCATCTGCTGATGACTGATATAACAGTTTTCTATAACATGAGTCAATAAAAATCTATATCCAATATAGATCTGGCCTTAGTGAAGCAAATGATGTATCTGCAGATATTAATGATGATGCTAATGTTGTTTCTGGTTTGACCTAAAAGTGGTGCTGATGTTGTTTCTCTTTCAACCTAATGGTGGTGCTGATGCTGTTTCTATTTCATCATTCATCATTTCACCATTCATCAGAAATCTAGGTCTGGTCTCTCTGATGTATTTGAAATTATTGTTGATGTCACTGATGGTGTTTCTGTTGTTTGATTTGAAAGCTTATTACTACAACAGTTTGCAGAATTACATGCTGATTTCAGACAACTATTACTATTAGTTATAGATGACTTAGTTAACTCATCAGCCTACAATATAAAATCATATCAGTGCATTCAATGTGAAATGGAACAATACAAGTTGAAACTATGCTCAGTTCCATAACAACTGTAACATTGGCAAAGTTAATAATTCTCTGGAAATGAACACAGTCTAAACATCCTTGAAACAGTATATTTGATTACAGCAAAACCAAACTCTGGATTTTAATTTTGAAAAGTGTTTTGCTCTGTGTCTGGAATTTTATCGAATTTTCAGATCGTTCAGCTGATAAAGCAAATATTTTGACAACTATATATTATGTTATTGACAATATCTTATTTATTTACCTTGCGTCTTTCTTTATGTGTTTTACCAATACCCAATCTATAATAGAAAGTTGTTTTATGTTTGTTCATTAACACTGCATTAAATTCTACAGAAATATTTGTTCAAAATGACCTGGGCTTCAAACACAACTAATGGTCAAGATCAGTCAGTCAATTTGAATCTTTTAGCTAGTGAGACCACTCATCAATATTCAAAATAATGGTGCACAAGTTGTATGTTGTATGAATACATTGTTTTGAACTGATCAACATTTATTTAAAAGCTTAACACAGCCAAAGTTCTGTGATACACTTATCTTTTTTTTCTGTCAGATTGTAAACTGTTCAATCAATAGAATTTGTGTCTAGACATTTAAACTTTTTTGACCTCCATCGGTCATTCATAGTCCCACTCATTTTCAAACTATTTCATAATTGAAAAGATAAACAGTGTAGTCTCTTAATTCTGACATCTGAATATCATGACAATCTGAACAATCCGACATATTTCTTGGGTTCAGATTTATTCCCTTATTTTCAATTAAGAAAAAATCTTATTATGATTCCGACATTAATAAGTGGGACCACATTAATAAATGGAACCGACAGACATATAAAACTGTATAATCTGATATATAGTCAGCTTAATCCCTTTACGACCAATTAGATAATCACTTGTATTATAGATAATCTGAATCTACGTAAAGACAAAAGACTACAAGTGTCAATCATGCTGATTAATCATTGGAAATAAAGTCAAGTCAAGGTCCTGGATCATTAGAGTATGTCTTGTGTTCAAAATAGATTAAATGTGACATGAAAAGGTAAAACTCTATAATCTTATCAGATTGACTGACACAGAGCCTTAAATAATAACAGAGTAGGCCAAGGTTAAATTCAAGAACTTTAATACTTAAATTAAAGACTCTCTCGATCATTCAACATATTTTTGGGCCCATTGTAGGTGGGATTACACAGAGACCACTGTACTGGTAAGAATTTGAGAAGAACTCTAAGATAATTTACCTTGGGAGACCTCTATTCAACCCTTCTAATAATACACAAGCTTTACATATATCATTGCTAGATATATAATGACATCGAGTACAGGTTCCTACAATAATAATAAATATATTATATACAATAACCTTATATCATACATATTAACTGATACAAACATTGTAAAGGGCTTTTACAGAGATTTTCTTAACTTCTTATGTGTATCAGGGTCACTGATAGCATTAATTTACAACATTCCAAATTTCAGTTAGTCGGCAATTCCAATTCATAAAAAGTTTAGTTGGAGTGGAACTGCAAGAACATAATCAGTCTAATTAGATTAAACTTTTGTTCTGTTTTTTTTTTAAAAGCTTTTATTGTTAATATAGCCATTTCAGTTAGGATCAGTAGGGTAAAAATAAAAGCAAATAAAGACAGAACACAACTGTGGTCTAACTTGTGTTCTAACTATAATTCAGATGCTACATAATTTGTTATTGAGTTCAATTTCTTTTTAGAAAATAAATGTAATATGAAATATAGGATGCAGCAGACAGATTTATTACTGTTTTATGGTATTGAAGAATTGCATTATTATCAGCTAATGAAAAGCAAGAAATCACACTATAAAAATATAGTAGACAATAAAAGATGCTATTTATAGCTGATCAAACATTCCTTATATAGATTAGAAATTCTCATTTCCACTCTTCTAACAATATTTTTTACACTTGTGAAGAATCCAAGTGAGTTTGTCTTTACAGTATATTTCATAAACTGTCTAAAATTATCCTTAAAGTATATTTTTGGTTTTAACCTAGGCAAAATTTATGAGGAAATTTCTAATAAATATGTTATCAATGTTCTACCCTTTACATCAGAAATTAAATTATCTATTTCAGAGAGTCCACAATCCTGATAGCATTATTTTGGAAAACAGCAAAACATTTCTCTACCTTTACCTCTTGATTCAAAATCAAGTGACATAAATACAATGAAAACTTCTAGGAAACTCAGTTATAAGAATAATACAAATTTCAACAATCTTTCACAACATTGACAGTTCTAGTCTACACATTCTGAGGAATTTGATTCTAATAGCAGGAGATAGAATGATCATTTAACTTTTTTTCAAGAAACCAATAATATCATTTAACTCCAAACTCTTTATCCAAATTCAAATCAGAGCAATCTTTAATCTAGACTATCAGTTTTAAAGAGTTTCATTTTAATGGCAAGAGATATCCTGATCATTTAACTCCTTACATGTCTCTAAATTCTGTTAATTTTTTGAACTGATATGTCCCTCACTCTTAAACCAGTCTAAAATATTTATAAGAATATAAAATTGACAGCATCACCTAATTGCAAGCTTAAATAAAGACAAATTTTGTTGATCTTTTGATCTGATATGTCAATCTACATTCTAATCAGTTTACTCTTAAACCATTCATCAAAATTTAAAAAAAACATCTGAATTTGATCTTTTAACTGCATGTTAAAATAATGATGATTTCTGTTGATCTAGTGATCTGATATGTCAATCCAAATTCAACTATCAAACCAGTCTTTAATATTTAAAAAAATTAGTTTTGGTAGCAATGTTTCTTGTAATAATGATCAATTCTACAGATCTATCTCAAACCAAAACTTAATTCCTTATATTTTACACATGAAAATAGAACTGAATAACCCTACCCTGTGTTGGCATTTTAACTTCTTTTTTAAATGAAAGGCTTTCTCCAGAATGTATAATATCTATGATAGACCTTGGTCGGATTTTCTCTAAATCTTTAATATATGTTCTTGCAAAGCCTCTGAAATAATGACGATAATGATGTTACCAGCTCTGTTATTTACTCTTCTGAGCATGTCCAGCAGAGCATCTCAAATGTTGAAGAATTACAAGCTCCCGTCGTCTCTGTTGGTCAAAATGAAAAATTAAATCTACAAAACCATCAATCAAGTAAGATCAACCAGAGGTTCCTGTTAGGTACAATCCAACACACTATCATTCTAAGAAAGCACTGTTGAAGGAATACTATTAATTCAGAAAAATCTGACAAATCTGAAAGTACTACTTGTCAATATTCAGTATGGACATAGGTTAAAAAAATTCACGTATTGAACATAACATTTTTTTCTTGTTTTATTCCTGAACATACAGTTTTACCATTACAACTGTAATATTCATCATAGAACAAGTAGACAGACATAATGTAAATATGGAATACTGGCATGTAAAATATTAATTACCAGTTTACAGAGGTAAATACCTTGAATTTACCATGTCAAGAATCATAAATAATTTCAACAGAATATTATCAAAACAAAACATTGAAAAAACTTTTAAAGGGATGTAGTCAACTAAATTCATGATTTTCAAAATACATTTGCAGCTTTGCAGATACCTAAACTATTCTCACTTGCAGCTTTGCAAATATCTATACAATCGTCACATTCAGCTTTTCAGATATCTATACTATTTATCATTTGCAGCTTTGCAGACATCAATACTATGGTCACTTGCAGCTTTTCAGATAACTATATTACTATCATTTGCAGCTTTGCAGACATCAATACTATGGTCACTTGCAGCTTTTCAGATAACTATATTACTATCATTTGCAGCTTTGCAGACATCAATACTATGGTCACTTGCAGCTTTTCAGATAACTATATAACTATCATTTGCAGCTTTGCAGACATCAATACTATTGTCACTTGCAGTTTTGCAGATACCTATACTATAGTCACTTGCAGGATAACCTATCATGTGCTGAATTTCCAAAAAGTAATAGACAGATGAAATGAAGCTCTGTCTCCTGAGGATAGCAAATATTTAGATGACTACATCACTTTAACATTATCAATAACTTACACTAATTTAATGTAAAAAGAGAAAGAAATTAAAAATTCATTGCCAACTTGAAAAGTAAAGCCCTCACATTTTGAAATACTTACTACTTTAGGAAAACATTTAGAATCAAATTAGTATAAAAATGTTAAAACATATGTTTATGTTTTGTAATAAATCTCAATAATTTAGATTCGACTTTTCTCACTGACAAAATATGAAAGGTAGAAAATCTGTTTACTTTCTTACCTGTAAGCATTTGGTGAATAAATACATTCTGTTGAAAAATAATCAAGTTTCTTAAAATAAGCATACCTAAAAATAAAAAATAGATAAGTTCTATTAATATCATGTTAGACAAAACAATATCCACCATCAAAGATCCCATATCTGTTACATAAAATTATCAACAAAAATATCTGTAGACTAGTTGCCAATTTTTTCTAGAAATATTAGGTAATAGTAATAATATTGTGGTTTGGGTTACCGATGAACGAACCTTGCTTTTTTTTAACTATTGAATATGCAATGTAGCTGTTATACTAAAAGAGGGGCTCAGGATTGACCTTCTGGAACTGGAACTGGATTTTGAAACATGGAAGAATTTGCATTCAATATCTTCTACCACCCACTTGATACCAGTTTCTGGCAGTCTGTGTTAAGAGTGAAGAAGTTCCTAAAAACTTCTATGTAAAGCACTAGCTAAGGTCACAAATAAAGAGATAAATGTTCAATACAAGATAAGGTGAAGTTAGCATAGTTAGTATTAAGTTAAAAAAACAACCACGAGTAATCTACAATAAACAAAAGTCTATAATATGAAAGTTTTCTTATTCATAATTGAATTATATAAGAATAAATCAGAATATTTTGTAATAAACACTTATCCTTGTTTTATTATTACATATACATATATTATCTTTTCACACTATGGTCAGATTTGACAATGTAAATTGTTTAAACGTTTTCAATAAAACTCTTTATTGTGCTACCTTATCAATATTACACAAATTCACTTTATGCTGATAATGTATGTTTTGGTAATACAATCCTCATCAGGACAACAGGTTAAGAAATGGATGCAATTCCATACATAAAATTTAAGGCTTTTACTGGTTTTATTCTAGATAAAAACAGACACTATCAAGTAAAAATATAGCCTTGAAATATCCTTCAAATATAGTATTAGAATCAGATAAAGTAAGAATTTAAATCTTGAATGAAGCAATAACAGTGTTAACATAACATTACTTCAGGCAGGGCATTAAAAACACAGCAAGATATTTCACTTTCAATTACAGCTATATTCAAATAAACTCTATCACATATCAACCTCAATAAATAAAATCTCTCTTTCCATTAATCTCCAGCAAAACTGATTGATTCAATTGGAACACAGTAATGGCAGAAGAAATGCAGAGCCGGTTAATTCTTGCTATTTCCTTCCCATTCAAATGAAACACATGAAAAAATTAAACAAAAATAATATGGCTTAACTCAAAGATATTACATTATCCAACCATTTCAGACATTTAAAACTTTCACAAATGAGTTGATTGATTCTCCTTGATATTTCAAACAGAAATCATTTATTAACATTGGAAATTGAATAAGAAGCAACTATTGAAAATTCATTCCTAAGCATTTCCCAGTAGTAATTAATCTGTGTGTATGAAATTGCATCTTTTCTTGGTAAATATTGAAATAATAATCAAACAAAATTGAATAAAGTGACTTGTTTACCCAGGGTTTTTTTTTGCACCTTTCTGGGTCATTGCAATTTAAACTAGAATACAATTATGTTTTTTCTGATATTTTTTGTCTCAATATAATCTAACCAGTATTCTACTGTAGTCCCATTATAATAATATGATTTTCTAACCATTAACAAAAGATCAAATGAAATATAAGATAATTAGAAAAAACAATTATAATTTAAGAAAGGATAAATATATATCAAATTTTGCTGATATTACATATTATCCAATTCCATACATTTAGATATAGAGGTATTTGATAGACATTAAACTTTGACAAAATGAATTGCTTGATGGAAAAGATTGTTAAACTTTTCTTTTATCTTAAAAACAAAATCTTTTATTCGTTTGGTATAATGTTGTCACTTAAAGTCATGATCAAAGGATGTTTCAATCCTCTCCGAAAAATTTCAGTTTCTACTAGAATTCTGACAAAGTAGGCAACATTCATTGCTGGACATTAAAATATTTTGTCACTGCATTCAAATATTTGTTTAATCAGCTGATAGAGTTTGATATCAACTATCTAGATCATCTTTCAGAATCCAAATCATCCTGTCTACATTAGATTTAATGATTTAAAGCAAATGCAAATATGAAGGTTTCCCTATATTTTGCATATGTTTTAGGGGGTTCTAACTAAGGTTCTTGGGGTTTTGTGGTAATAAATAAATAAAATTTGATCAACAATCAAAGATAGACTTTAACAGAAAACCTTCAACTTTCATTGATTGTTTTGAACAAAATATTATTTAACATCTTCCCATTAAACTTTATATAATGTATTCTGTCAATTCAGTCTAATAAAAAATAGACCAAAATTTCATTCCGCTTTTTTATTGGCATTAATTTCTAATTTAGCCAATTCGGTTAGGGTCTAACAAAGGGCCTCTTAACCTTTCGTCTCAATCACCTTTTGACCTAATCTGATGATTTCCGCTTTAACCAATCAAATTCCTTCACTCTGTTACTAAATTCCAGCCCTGTAAAGGGCGGAAATTTGATTGGTTAAAGGTGGGGTGATCAGATTTGGTCATAAGGTTATGATGACAAATGTTTAAGGGGCCTGTTGTGAGACCTAAACAGAAGTGGTTTGGTTTTATTTTAATTAGACTGTATGTCAATTATGATATTGATTATCATGACAATATTTATCATTTGACATCTATTTTATCTCAATTTATTTCCTTCTTATGTCAGTATTTTCTGAATTCTGACACTTATAAGTGAAACAACTGACAGAAAAAGGTCGCTACCAATTAGATAATCACTTGTATATTTTATAATCAGACATCTAATCATGGTAGAGCCAAAAAAAATCTAGTTTAGATTCTACTAATTAATAAATGAAAATCAGATAAAGGTCTCTGACTAGTTTGGGTGAAGACTCAAGGTCGCTTTTAAGAACCAGTTATATCAGTCAGAACTCAAAACTTGGTTTCTATCATACAACACTATTCAGTTTTCACCATATGATAAATTTATATGTTCCCATAAAATTAATTATTTTTAAGTATTTCAACCAAATATGCAGTACCGGGTACACAATTTTATAGTTTTGCATTTCACTTAAAAAAGGTAATATTATCATAGGACAATTTCATCAAATTTTCAAGCTTCTTAAAGTATCTCAACTCATTATGCAAAGAGACTTTTGAGAGTTTTAAGAGTAATAAAATATGTGTATAAATTATATATTTAAATTGTTCAAATGAATAATATATTATAAGAGTCATATACATATATTCATGGCAGAATGGGCTCAGTTCAGTTTCACCCTTTCTGAAATGTGTCTTTATGAGGGGCTTGCATTTGTACAATTTTTACAAGTTTCATCACAAGAATTGTGCCTTCTACAGTGTTGATGAACAATCATGGACTATATAAACCAATGGGCATATAAAATTGGAAAATGGCAAAATATTATGCAAATCTTAATAAATTCCTTTTATTTCTGACAATGTGGGGGTAGGACATGAAATGTTCTGAGATCGGAAGAACAATATGCAAAATGCTGTAGGTGTGCTGTATATCTAATCAGTTATTGGGGCTTACCACTCCCTGAATTTTCTTTTTAAATCAAACTGAATTTTATACATTAATTTGGCTTTGCCGACTCAATTGATCTTTCATGCTACTTCACCTTATTCATATTTTGTTTGCTGTCTTTTGACTGTGAAACACAATCCCACCTCCATTTATTTCTATCTTTGATGTCTGATCTGACTACTTCTGACATGAATTGTGTGATATTGTTGATAGACTTCCACATTTATCAAATATGTCTGCTGCCAATTTAAGCTTTGTTGACAATCTCCAAGATGCATTGAAAGAGTGCTCAAAATAGTCCATTCAAGAGTTACTCCCCTTTCATAATACAACGGATATTTGGTCTCAGCTTGAAAAATGTTTTGAATTTGTGAAATAATTGATTTTGAGCGGAATTTATGTTTTGAAAAGTGCAATTAGCAGCAATCAACTTTTGTGTGCATCATTTGATTTAGCATCTGATGTCTGTTGTTAGAATCCCAATAGTATTTGTGTTAATGACGACAGTATCTGAGTATATTATTCTAAATTTCAATTACCCCAAATATAAGGCAGAAAATCAGAATGATATAATTTAAGGCCATAGTTTTCCATTTCTGAGTGTTGATTTGATACATGTGAACACAATTACTGATTGGCTTAGCTAAAAAAATTCCCTATTTCTGAGAATAAAATAGGATTGGTCGAACAGATAGTGAACCTTCTCCATTATAGTTATAAGTGTCCCAATACATATTATATATGTACATATCATGTAAGTTATAAAAGCTCTTCTACATTCCTAAACACACCATAATATAATATATTTAGTATAGATTAAGAGGCACTTACATAACTATCTCTTTTTCATATGTATATTTAAATGGTTTACTTCTTGGTAGTGCACCTTCTGTACCCTAAAATCAAATAAAAAATATCTGAGAAAAAACATGAAATTTAGTATCAATATACATGTAATTTAATTCAAACCATTATATAAAATCTTAATTCTATTAAGCAAAGTGCTATAAATAACTTAAATTTTGTTTATCTAAAGTGAATAATCTGTTGCTTGCATCACTTTATTTCTATCAGTTATATTTGTTGCTTTATTCACTTAAGTTAGATAAACAGTTAGATATTTATAGAACATTGCTAAATGTATAAGGGTATAAATTCAAAGATTGCATTTTAATCAGTTATCAACTACCAACAACTACGACTAGTTGGCGATATCAGCATATGCTGGAAGCAAACTTTAACTTGTTATCTACCAACCACCAACCTTTAATGAGTAATATTGTAATGTAGATGTATAGAAAGGATAAAAATACAGTTATTATTAAACTTACAGTTGTTATAGCTGTACACCTTCGTAATCTGGCTTTATCACCTCTTAATACTAAAATAATTAATGTACATATAAACAAACCTAATTAATTATCATTAAACGACACTGATATCATCATCAATGTGTCAGTTTCAGTACTAATGAGCAGAGTAATTTATCAAGAAGCTTTGTGAGAGATTTGTGTTTGTAGATTATCAAGGAGCAAATGCATGAAATGGTATTTGAAGAGTATGATTAAAGGGCAATAACTCAAAATAACAATTTCGACAAAAAAATACTACCACAATGTTACTTGAATTAAATAATAAATCTAACCAAAAATCTTTAGAATTCCAACACAATTTCAGTTTAAGCAATCAATAACTTACTGTTCATAATCACAGTTTCTGCTATATCATCAGCATTATGACCTAAAAAAAAATATATTTTAAGATATGCAATGCAGCATTTTTACAAATATTTTCAAAACATTTCAACAAAGCATGTAGCCTACTTGAAATGTCACAAAATATTTAAATGCATAGCTTATGTCAATTACTCTCAGATCACACATGTTATAGTTTAAAATCACATAGTCAGCAATATCAACCTACCTGTTACAATTCTATCAACATTTAACATCATAGCTCCTCTATCTAACGCTTGACGTCTAAATACCCCACAAAATGTACCTATATTTACAATACATATATCAATAGACCATGATAGTTTACATTCACAGGTTTGCCATCAGTTTGATCAATCATACCTATACCGTAGTATCACAGGATTTTTTTTAGCCTAGTTAATCATAAGCAATTAAGCCATATTTTACATTTCTAGTTCTTCTGAATTTACATATATTCAAGACCCCAAAAATGGCAAACTTGTCATTTTAAGCTGGTAGAGATCAATGTTTACTACCTCAAGCACGTTTCAGCATTGACATATTACAATGGAATATGGCTCCCAAATAATTCAAAATCTTCATTAAATTGACACTGACTTAGAGAAATCAAAAATAGATACTTACAATTGTTCTTCAACCCTATCTGTTTTACTATAGCATCCATAGTCCAACCATATAATTCCTACAATATGATTAATCTCCTTACATTCATTTGTTTTAGACACTTTACACTTTCCTACATCTCAAATAATCTGTATGTGGTGTCTCAAAGCAACCTTATCTTAATTTCACAATTGCCTTTGTCACCAGAGAATGTCAAATAAGAACACTGAGACAATCATAAATATGTTGCACTTCAGACAATTTTGGATATACACTGCAACTTTAACAGAGTTACCTCCCATGATATTGAAAATTCACGACACACTCACCTCATATGATACTATCTTCAATGGCATTTCATATTGCTGTTCATTTCTCTTCACTGTCTATAATATACAACATAAATAATTGACAAAAATCTAAGGAGTGGTATACCATAAAACTGTGTTCCATTATTTAACCAGATCTCTATTGTGATGTGATTTGGCTATGTGTACCTGCCCATGAGAAATTACGTGTTTACCACATTTTTGGTTCCCCCAATTTGATCCCTGATGGTCAAGGGTACTAAAATGGTAAACTGTACCCAACGCCACAATGTAGGTGCAGTATATGTTCAAAGTGTAATATCAATAAATATGTAAATTGTAATGTGTATTGTATTGGTAAATATACAGTAACTTATTATGTAGGTTGTATGAAATATTGTTACAATACCTACCTCTAATGAATCATCTCTATAACCTGTTATACCTTCATCTATAGATAATAATATTAATTTTATACCATACTTATATCTCTCATTTAATACTTTTAATACATACGCTAACACAGTAGAATCTACAAAATAAATATAGTAAATATTCAAAGATGGAGAGATAAATTGAGCAACATATACCTTCAAGTAGTGAAATATACTGGCCTACATTTGTAAATGTACAACTGTCCAATAATCATGGTATCAAGTTGTGATCCATGAAATGATATATATGTTTTTAAATAAAAAATACTTAACCTTTTCCACCAGAAGCTCCAATAGCCACAGTTTCTCCTTTTACAAATAAATTAGCATTTATAATAGTATGGTGTACTTCTTCTTCAAAAGCAAAATAAAAACATTCTTTACATAATGCATCACCCTGAAACACATAGAAAAAATATTATTGAATGGAAATTATTTTCTGACCAAAATACAATGACATAATAATGGATAATAATCATTTGTGGATAAAACATGATTTTAACGTCATCAAAAATTGACATCTTATCATTTTACAAACATGAGAAATCACAATTTTCAAAACAAGAAATGAAACAAATAAACACTTACTTTTCAAAACAAGACATAAAACAAACAATATGTTTCACGAACTATTACTTTTTAAAACTAGGATACGAATCAAAATAAACTATTACTTTTTAAAACAAAATGTTAACAAACTATTACCTTTCAAAACAAGATATGAAACAAACAATTACTTTTCAAAACAATATGTTTCACGAACTATTACTTTTTAAAACTAGGATACGAATCAAAATAAACTATTACTTTTTAAAACAAAATGTTAACAAACTATTACCTTTCAAAACAAGATATGAAACAAACAATTACTTTTCAAAACAATATGTTTCACAAACTATTACTTTTTTGAAACTAGTTTACGAAACAATATAAATTATTACTTTTTAAAACAAAATGTTAATAAACTAATACTTTTCAAAACAAGATATGAAACAAATTATTACTTTTCAAAACAAAATGTAAATAAACTAATACTTTTCAAAACAAGATATGAAACAAACTATTACTTTTCAAAACAAGATATGAAACAAACTAATACTTTTCAAAACAAGATATGAAACAAACTAATACTTTTCAAAACAAGATATGAAACAAACTATTGCTATTGCTAAGATGTTAAAGAAACTTTGAACAAGGCTTGAACCTTGAGAAAGTCGAGATTTTAAAATCAATTTGTAGTTGAAATATATTATAATTAGCAAGTACAATAGAAACATGATGCTATATAACACTTCTCAACATAGGGTCATCATAGTTCTATTCATATAGCCAGATGAAAGAAAGAGAACAAAGACCCAAACTGACCACTTTCAACTTGTAGAATAACTATAAGCTATTCAGATTAAACAATATAGATATCAAATTAACTCAATCAAAACAGAGTACACCACACTTCAAGTTGATTCAAACCTTAAACCATCTGGTCACATATTTCCTTTACATTGTCTTCAATCTACTTCTGACCTACTGACACTTTGACTAAATTAAGTGTTCAGCCCAATCTTAAAGAAGAAATCATATATTGTTGTAAATCATAAATTTACCAAAATTCTTAAGTAGGCTTATTGATAATCTCATTTAAATTTCAATAAAAAAAATACCAAATTAAATTGCAAGCATTTCAAAGCAAACACTAAAAAATAGGATTCCTGATAAATTTCGAACATAAACCTACGGTACTGTATAAGTTGGATATTTTTGAAAAAAATGTATCAATAAATTCCTGCCAGAGTTGTGCAACTTTTAGAATGCAATTTGTTCAAAGGTTTAGCACACAAAGTTTTAAATGACAATTTGACTATAAATTAATCATAGCTAGAAACTATGATACCCTTCTACCAAATTAAATGGAAAAAGTCATGTATAGGGGTGACAAGTTAAACACCACGTTCAAACAATGATAGATCCTTAACTTAAAATGGGCGGAGAAACAGTTTGTAGTAGCAAAACATCTTTTAAACAACAAAATACACACTATGGACATATGTAGCTCTAAACATAAACCGGAGAAAAACCAGATTCAAGAGTGTGCTTGATGGATTTGTTAGAAGACATGAAGAGAAGTCACCTGCCTTTAACCTACTAGGCTTTAATTACATCTTTAAAATACAACCTTACTTTTTTAACAACACCTTGATCTTCAACTGTCATTTAGGTAGTCATTTTCTCAGTGGGCCGCACACACATTGTGTGAAGGTTTTTGTATAGAGAGTTTGTAACAATGGCTAGTAGATAATAGGTTTAGAGATATATTAGTTAATGTATACAAATGTCAATTAAATTAGTGTGAAAAATAAGAGCAAGATCCAGACTGAATATTCTAATTTATGTGAACTTTAAAACTTGAACATTATTACATGCAAATATACTAAATAGGTATTTAATATTGTACAACAAATTTTTCAAAATGAAAATTCACTAGCAAATGAGCCCAAAATATGTAGTCATCCTCAATGATAGATGCATTACTGTAGTACTGTAGGCCTATATAACCATTTTTGGCATATCCTAAATGTTAGTCAATAGTCAATTACATATACATGTACTGAATAGAGGCTCCAGTTAAATATTTTATTCATCAGCCACAACTAAAATAAAGTGGATAAAATGTCCTATTGCATTCATATCAACTTTACGACTGGATTACTGCTAGTTACCCTTGTGTATTAAACGAAGAGCACCATTTTGAAAATGAAACAGTTTAAATGACGCAATGTCTACTTTAAGTATCAGAGCTATAATAACAAAGAATGTTATCCAGTTTCTGAATCTACATTTATTTAATGGTAACTGTATAATTTATATTTTACATAAACCATAAAACAACCAATAATTATTTATTAAATATTGTTACTTGAGCAGAATAATTTTTTCAAATAAAAACCATTTCGTCTTGAGAAATTTTAATTATAAAGTGATTTGACCTCAAGCAAATCACTATGCTATTCTAGCCAATCAAACCAATCTTCAGACAGACTTATGTCCCCTTGCCAATTTACCTGGCAATATGTCAGCCTTTAAGGACTAAGTCATTTTTCAACTCCAGGAAACTAATCAACATTGGAGAAAGATGAGTTGAATAGTCCTATAGCAACATTTGAATTTTTTAGTTCTACTTTAACTTATTTTTACTCATAAAAATATTCACAAAATATAGACAAATCAATGAAAAATTGTATTGCAAATTCTACATCCCTTTCTGTCTCGCATTTGCCCCAAGGAAGACCCATCCACAGAATCTCCATTCCCAGTTGCAGTATAATATTGCTTATTTCGTAATCTTTCCCTATTATAGCAGTCCCAAGTAACCATAAATGCATGTTTCAAATGCAAGGGTCAGGAAATATTTACAAAATAAAGCCAAATCAATGAACAATTTTATTCCAAAAACAGCAAATTCTTAAAGATGCTTCCCTCGCAGTATAATATTGCTTATTTTGTCGTCCCTGGCTATCATAATAGTCCCAGAAACATGTTTGTTTTAAATGTGGGGGTCTGAAAAATTCAAGGAGGCATAAATCACTAAGACAATAAATTTTTAAAATCGTTCCCCCAAACTTCATTCTAGCCCCCTTTTTTGCCTCATTTGCCTCAAAGGAAAGACCCTTCCTGAGAATTCTCTTCAAGTCGAAATATAAGATAGTTGCTCATTATCTGACCCAATATAATAGTTCCATTAAACCATACATTTGTATGTTTCAAATTTCATAAATGGGTCATAAAATTAATAGAAAATGCATATCCACACAAACTTGAAGAAGTAATTACAGAACAAAAACTAAAAAAATTTAAGAATAAAAATGAATCAACTGGACGTTTTAATGTACATTGTGAAAGCGAGTACCGGTACATTAGAGCAGATCGAATTTTTGACTGCTAGGTTGTAGGCCTATTGGTATAAGGTTTTATAAGAGATACTCTCTTATAGAAGCACTGGCAAAGGTCACAAGTAGGGACTGTGAATTTTAGCATTGGAATACATCAATTTGATAGGAAATTACTTACTTCTGGAGAGATTTACAAGATAAACAAATAATTCAGAAATGCAAAGCGATTGTTTCGGGGAGTTAATGAAAGGGGATCTAATCTACCATTGACGAGAAAATTACTCAGATTTTTATTCCTTTTGTAAGCATTGATTGGTGTTATTTGAAATCTGCTCACATTTATAACATGCACATATTTTTATGCTGAAACATAATATGGCAACTCTCAGAGGTCTCTATAACCTTTAGGAACTAATATTGGCTAGATCTATCTGGAGCCTACAACTGGAACATTTGAAATTGCTAATAAAAATTGACTTGAAGATGATTAGGCCTAGCCAAAACTGAAATATTGTGTGAAAGATTGCTATTCACATTGTAGTCAAATTTTTCAATCTAAATTGAACTACAATATAGCACACAGTAATCTAGTAAATCAACTCACAGTTTTTGGTCTTTTAAGAATAGCATTCTTATCACAAGACGAACAGGTTACTGTCATTTTCAAAGCTAATTGTCGAGAAAGATGGTAAATTGTTGTTAATTTTGGTTCATGTTTGTTTACAAAATTTTATAACACATGTCATAAGCTTCCTGTTCCTGTCTCAAATAAAGAATTGTGATTGGTGGATTTAAATATATCGACCAATAGAAAGCTTCCATCTGAAATTCTCAATACCTTACGTATCTCCAGCATTAAAGATTTTTCCGGTTGTTGAAAACTGAAAGTAAGCCTAACCTTTATTTTTTTACATTATGGGCTGACTTTTACTAAAAATTCCGTTTTTCTTTCGGCAAGATTCGAATTTTCATTTTTGTTCTTAGTATACCTATACTTATTAAATGTCTTTGTCTTGCTACAATTATTAAGCATGGAATATACAAATGAAGACATAAATTACATAAGAATTAGTTATGAAAGAGTAACAAATAGAAAGGTCAAAATCATAACTACTAGTAATACTAAAGTCATATAGGTAACTGAATAGTTGAGATTAGGTATTAGGGGGTGAGAGCCGACTCTCGAAAGCACAGTCACAGGAATCAGAATTTTTCTTACCTTGAGGAGGATTTGAATCCACAGCACCTAATCACCTTGCAGACGATAATCCAACTTGCTACCTAACCTACTGCTCAGCTATTCCTGGGTAATTGAAAGTAACAAGTTACTATTCAATAAAAGGCACTGGCACATTTATCTTTAAAGAAGTTATATGCAAATATATGTTTGATCTGAAATTCTATTTTAGGCTTCTATTGAAAGACAATGGGAACTAAAGAAAGTGCAACTGAAAGAGGCCAGCAGTTACGATTTGAATGTTACAAGCAAAACAACCCTGATGAATGCCAGCGATTAGGTCAATATTTAGAAATCTTTAGAGACTTTGAAAAGGCTGGCAAAGTATTCAAATATAACTGTGATCAAAATAGATATGGCAAAAGCTGTTTTCAATATGCAGAGTATTTGATGAATGGTCAGGGTGGTGTAGAAAAGAATGAGGAAGAAGCACTGACTAAGTTTGAGCAATCCTGTCAACTAGACTATTTACCTGGATGTCATAATGTTGGAGCAGTGGCTGCAGCTTCGCCAGACAAAAATTTCAACAACACTGACAAGGGAATTGAACATTTGGAATTAGCCTGTTCTAAAAGTTTTATACCAAGTTGTGAGCTGTTATTGGAGTTTTATTTTCATGGCTATCAAAATATTAAAAAAGACATGAGCAAAGCATTCAAATGTGCTGAGAAATTGTGTGATTTAGGAAGTCCAAGAGGATGCATAAATCTTGGTGTTTTCTATAAAAATGGAGATGGTGGAGTCGAAAAAGACCCTGAAATGACTAAGAAATATTTTGCTAAAGCTAAGAAACTTGCTGAGGGTTCAGCTGAAAAAAATGATTGTAATTGCTGATTATGGATTAGTGTAGGAACATAAGTTAGGTTATTTTGACTGTAAAATTAGGAGATATAGTCTGTTTCATTACTCGGAATCTAAGTCTTATGTCTGGTTTTCCTGCATCTGCTTATTTTGCATTTTGAGCTAAGATGAAGTCAAGACTATTGTCACTTCGCATCTTTTTTGCATTTTGAAGGGCAATAATGAAAGTTGGTGTTAATTTCGGCCTGTAAAAGATAATTAATGAATTGGGTAGCTGCAGTTAAGATGTATTTGCTGCAAAATTTAGAGGACTATATCGCTCTGTGCATGGGTTTTATGTATGAAAAATGTATCAACGAAAATCTCAGGAATGGTGTGCTTGATCACTAATCCTTCATACTAGTATGCTGTGATATTGACTACAACATATGCATCATATCAGTTGATAAACGTAAACCAATTCAGAGTGGGATAAAATTGTAAATCTATTCATATTTATGTGTTGGTATAAATTGTATTTTTAACGATTTGCCGAAAAACGAAATTAAATAGAAGTTTGCACAGTTTACAGTGTGTGCTTATCCAACCTGATCCATAACACACCTTTCTAAAGTTAGACCTTTCACCTGCAACAGTAACTCTTAAGTTAGTCCCCACCTTCAACACTAACTCTAAAGTTAGTACTTTCACCTACAGCACTAACTCTAAAGTTAGACCATTCACCTGCAACACAACGGGAGAAATTATGTTTCAGAAAATAGGATCTTTGCCAGGATGGAACCCTATTTGTAGCAACAGAAAACTGCCATTGTACCAATATGGTTCTCTGCATCATAAAGGGGTGTGTCTCATAGCATAAACCGAATATATTTGTCTGTAATAGAAATGTGAAGCGACAGTGTCTGAAGCATGAAAAATTGTCTTATTGGAACCAAGTACTTCCGGGTGGTTGAGAAAGCTTAGTCTTAGTAAACCGTTTCAAGTTTTTTATCATATGGGTTCTTACGATTTGCGTTGTTTGCCCTTTCGACAAATCCAAGGCCGCTACACCATTCATTGAAACGCCACTGTCCCCGGTTCAACTACCCCCAAAAAACTCTTAAAATTATTCAATTTTCTATAATTTTTCTGACGATAACATTATTTCCCTTCCTTAATCATTATATCTATTAAATATGGATTTCGTAAAACCACATCAAAAGTAAGCTACATTAAGTAATATGAGGTTTTGCTGCATACATTTTGTTCAATGGGGTAAAAATTAAAGACCTTTAACATAATTAAACTCTTCACTATATTTGACTGGCGATCAAGTCGTCAATCTCATTAGTTTACGCGAGAAATGTATTGTTAAAGAAACGACTTTACTCTCACCAGCTGCAAGGGAAATATAAGGGATGATTGGACGGACACAGTAGGGTTCCTTGAGTCGCTTAAAAGAAACGATCCGCCCATTCAGTTGACAGACAGAAGACGTCCCCTACTCAAGACTTATAAGGAGTGTTGTATCAATAACATTTAAATCTGAAAAAATCTTGTAACGACACCATTTAAAATTTGACAGTAGGGTTTTAGTGATAAGACAATCGTTGCGGTTTGGTCATTCTGCGGTTTAGCGCATGATCTAATTTGATGTTCGGAATTAACATGGATGTATCTAAGGCACCAAAGAATAAGGAATATTCCAGTGAAAGTGATCAAACTATTAAAGTTGATGGAAGCGATTCTGACGGAAGTTCTCAAGGGCGATCGACTCCATATAAACGCAAATGTTTATCAAAAAGGCGATCGACAACTGAGTTGGAAGAAAATATGAGTGAAGAAGAATTACAGT
Source organism: Lottia gigantea (assembly GCF_000327385.1). NCBI lineage: Eukaryota > Metazoa > Mollusca > Gastropoda > Lottiidae > Lottia > Lottia gigantea. The sequence continues at coordinate 44,517 of NW_008709715.1, read as the reverse complement.
TATTGCGATTAAAAGTGAATGGTCGTGAACGGAGAAGAATGCACGATTTAAATACGGCTTTAGACGGATTAAGGGACGTGATGCCGTATGCTAATGGTCCCAGTGTTAGAAAACTTTCTAAAATAGCAACTCTGTTATTGGCTAAAAACTATATCTTAATGCTAAGCAGTTCTTTGGAAGAAATGAAAAAACTTGTCAGTGACGTTTACTCCAATCATCCGGCACGTGCGACCTCATCTCTTCCACATGTTCCACATTTTGCACATGGACAAATACCACTGGTTCCTGGTTTACCACAATTACCATCACCAACTCACCATATTACCACATCAACACATCACGATTTATCATCATTACAACCTTCATCCAAAGAACCAACCTCAGTCTCACCACCATTACATTTTGATCAACGATCGCCGATGATTCCACGATTTACCACACCATGTGCCTGCTCTCAATGTACAGTAGTTTCAGCTACCAGACCCACCTTTACTCCAGCATTTACACATAAATTACCCCATCTTCACCCATTACCATCTCATACAATTATTCGGAAATAAAACTGTGTCCCTGGATCGTAAGAGTATGTGGAAAACTCTCTAAAAACTTCCAAAGTTTTATTATGTATGATATGTGTCAGATAGACATCTCAATTTCTTATAAGTTTCGAAATGCGTTTTAGGATATGCTATAGTGACAAACACAATAATTACAATTGATTGTCTTCGTGATAGGAGAAAAAAAACCCTATGGTATATATTTCTGATCAATTTGAATTAATTTGAGGATAATAAGATAGACAGATAGTAAAAGTAAACTTTCACACGAATGAGAATTATACAAACATGTAATTATATTTCGTAGAAAATATATATATACACAATATTGTGCCTTTTGTTATTGTTTTTGTACAATTTTTGTACATGTGTATTTGTTTGTATATATGAAAAATATAAAATAAAATTTTAATTTAATTTATTTTTTGTTATTTATAATATTTCTATATAAAGATAATATTAAGTTTGAAAGCTTTGTGCTGTATGTTTTCTCGGCTTGTCAAGAGATGTAAATGAAGAAATAACATCTGATGCTATGTAATGTTGCCAACACATATTCCAAAGTAAGATTCGTGTGCAAAGTACTTACAAAGTATTTGCATTTTGGCAATGTTCACCTTTGCATTGGATGATTTTAGTAATGGGTATTTATTTTACATTTGTCGATCTGAAGCCCCTTCACACATTTTAGGAAACTGAGTCGTTGCCAGCCGTGATATTTTTTTAGGTTAAACGTGCGTTTCCATACCTTTTGAAAAATTTTACCTTAAGGTTAAGAAATTTAAATTTAGTTGTAGCCATACTAGGTATATATCATATGAAAGGAGTTTGCAGGTTGAAAACTGTTGACGGCAACTAAAATTGAATATACAGAATTACAGAAGAGGAAGTATTACGTATAATAATATTACAATGGTTAGGAAGCAATCGTATCTCAAATTATTCTTAATTTGTATTTTTTCTTACCTGCAATTGTGGCAAATGCGGCGAAAGATGTATCTTTGTTATCTCTATCTGATATAATATTTCACTTTTTGAAAACGTACATAGCAAACAGTATGTACTGAAGACAAAATTAAAAAGGTTTAAATCAAGTTATATATACTTTTTTTAAATTTTAGAACAAACAATTAAATTACAAAGACTTTTGAAGAATTAATATATTAATATACATTACATGACAAACTTTATCAAAAAAAAACCTTATGCAAATAATATGAAATATGTTATTAGATTAATGAAACGATGATAAAACAAAATTAGTATGTAATAGAACAAATACTCAAAACAATATTGTGTAACCAGTAACAAAACCAATTATGTAAGTTTTGAAACAAATAACTGGCGTAAATTATGATGAAAAATAGATAAGCTATTAAACAATATATGGACCATCAAATCAAATCAAATGTGTAAGTTGTGGAACAACAAATAAAAACAATATTTTGTAAATTGTGAAAACAATATATTACCATTGTTAAAGTTGTAAGTTGTTATATATGTAAAACAGAAAAAAGAAAAACAATTGTGTAAGTTGTGAATTAAAAAATACAAAACAATTGTGTAAGTTGTGAAACAAAAACAAATATCGAAAACAATAGTGTATAGATATTTAAAAAAAATATATATGAATGAAATTGCAATTAAAAGATCGGAAACAATTGATGAAGTTGAATGAATTAACGAAGAACAATGATTAATTTTTTATAAATTCAAAAATGAACTCGAAGAGAAAGAATCTTCCATATCTTAAATATCTCATGGATAAAAAAAACTCTTTGATTGAAGCTGAATTTCTTCCTTCTGGCATAGAAAATATTATCACTGAAACGTATCATGGATGTTAAGAACACGACATTCAAGAAAGGCTTGTCGCGGAAAATTTTAAATGGTGCTGAAATAATTTATGTACACATAAAGATAAGTGCTATAATTAAACTATCAAGGCTTAAAGAAATATATAATCCATGAAATTCTTTTTTTAACTAAAGAAACAAGTATTTTATAGTGTAAATATAATTCGCACTATAATTAAAAGATAAATACAAGTAATCTAAACATATAGTGCTTGCCTCAAGGATGTTTTATTAAGATACCTTTTGTCAAGTCAGACATAAGATAACCCTCATATTCTTTCTGTTAACCAGTTCCTTTCAATAATTTTAATACGACAAAATCCATTCTTATTTTTGTTGTTAATACCTTACATTTCCAGATGTACATTTCATGGTGTCTTACACAATAGTACGATTGTACATTCCAGAATTTACCGAACCTCCCATCTAGATATGTTTCATCTAAAACTTACCAACTGCATTAATTTTAATGTCGCTTCTATATTCTACTAGTTAACTATTTGTTTTCCCAAATCCAACCTAATGGTTGCCCAATTAAAGTTCCCATTTGTTGTCACATAATAGTATCTACTACTTGTTAGATCTATAATTTGTTGGTTGTCCAAACTAATATCTACTTGTTGTCCCATCTGAAATCTACTGGTTGTACCATTAAAGCATCTATCGGTTGTATCGTTTGGTTGTCCCATAAAATTATCTCTTGGTTGTCCCAAAAAAGGACTTACTTGTTAGTCCTGATTATGGTACCTTATGTTGCCCATATATAATCTATACTCTTGGTTGTCCCGTCTGGAATCTACTCGTTGTCCTATCTAGAATCTACTGTCTGTGATATCTAAATAGTATAAAGTATATATCTACCTGCAATCTATTTATCGATGACCCTATCTAAAATTAACATTCTAAATCCCTTCATAGTTGGCAATAATGTCATCCAAAATACTTCCTTATCGAAATCTGCTCAAAATCATTTGCAATGTTCATATAATTCATTTATAATTATAATTCATAATTAATTCATTTCAAATACATAACAGATATCTTACGTAAATCTACATAACAAAGTGATATTGTTCTGATTTCTGTTGATAAAAACAGCATTATGATGTGTCCTCAACATATCAACTAATCGTACTATAATTCTACCTATTATACGGTTGATCGGTTAACAATCAATAGGTAAATACTATTGAAGATCCCTCACATTTCAAATGCAAAGTGTCTTACAGTGTGATGACTTTTAAACAATCTTGATTTAATTAGTGAGACGGAGTAAAGCTGAAGCAAACAATGCTTTGTTATGGTATCAGTGTCCTTTTTTTCATTTTCCATGGGCGAGGTTGTAGTTTTGAAGGAGTCGAAAACTATTTTTTCGTACAACACGACTTCATCAAACCCAGAATAATATGCCATCATGACAATGGCATGACAAAATCTTTAATGTTGACTAGAAATGCAACGTTATTTGGATTTGGCACTTTCTCCCTCCTATAAAACTGCAAAGAAAGATCTTTGTCTTTAGTATATAGTGAACTATGCGACTGCTGGTGTTTTTTATTTCACAAAATTTATATTTGTCTGATCTCGCTCAAGTTCTTGTTACTCTGTATACTTGTTTAAACAGATTTGTTTCTATTGAAAAAATTCAGGCAGAAAACTTCTATCAAAATCTCATTATCCAAATTACTATTCATTCTATCTTAGCTCAGTTTCTCAAATATCGTTTTATAACAATATAAAGACATTAAATATAAGAACCCCCGTCTTGTTTCTAACCATAAACTGATGTATACTATACAAAAAGTCATTTAATTTAATGGGGCTCGGCAATATTATTTTGTACGATCCTTAACAACTATAATAAATCTAACACATAGAAAATGAGAATTCGTCTGAAAAGATTGACGTTTGAAAACAGGGGTATACGTTAATATCTTATTCTTTAGATATAAAAACACATTTATATTGTATGGTAGACTACGGGATATGTGTTACTTCTATTCAAATTAGTTATTAGTCGACGTATGAAAAACTATGATGAAACTTATGCTAGTGAGGCGACACAAGCTATGTATGAGCACAAAATACATGACCTCCTGTTGAGGTAGGAACTAATATGATATCCTGATATCATACAGGTGTTCCTCATATTATTTTTAAAATATTTTCCCACAATCAGTTTCATCATAAAGTTGAACATGATGACATGATAATATTAGATCATCAATCAATGTATCAATAATATCATTTATATCGGATTGGTTTTAAAAATGTTAAACCTCAACACTCTATATTTATTATTTATATTAAAAGTTAAACACAATATTTAGTTACCTCAAAATGTAGACAAGGGGACCGGATGGCTCAGTGAGAACCAAAGTTTCTATCACAGATGCAAAATAGTGGCTGCTACGGGTGGATCAAATGCTACTGAATCTTCGGATACATTTTTCAGATTATTAAACCGGTTTTTGTTGTAAGCTACGGGTGTCGTGGAACCGTTTCCCTACTGTTTCATATTAAACCGTAGAGCAAAGTAAAATTCCTTTATCAATTTTTTATCAAGAAAAATAGATAAAGCAGAGACTTCGGAACGGACAATGAATAAAATACGCAGGTTAAGGTTTGACGCGGTTCAAAAATTAAACAAGTGTACACCTCATGCCAAAACAGGTTTAACAATACGTCAGTTGTCACTCACAACTCCAAATTTATAATCCAATTTCTCTGTCTTCTTTAAGATTCAATGAGGCCTGAACAGTTAAAATGGCATTTTAGTTTTGGACAAAAGTTAAGGAAGAGCATGGTGACAGTCAAGATTGATGTTTACGTATGGTTGGATCAGAAGAATATTGACTCAATTTAAACCAATACCTTGTCCGATAACTGCCAGATGATGACCCACTGTATATATTTACTCACACGGACGCCGTTACATCACGACCTGCTGTTCACCCACTTTTATTTTTTACTGGTGCAAGTATTACGTAAAAGAGCATCTGTTAGTATTTTATCCAAAAATAAAAAAAAATATCGGGTGGACTGACATCAAGGAACAATTCAGTTTGCCACTGTTTTACTGTGTGAAATCAACAGAAATTTTGTGACGCACAACGCACACACATAATTCCTAAAGCAGAAAGTATGAAAAGAACTTCATGAAGGTACCTTGATGAATCTCAGGATTTATTGCCGCCTTTATTTATATACATTGAAAATAAAATTGAAACGGTTAATTTTTTGAAAAATTAAAAAAACAAAATTCAATTACAATGTAATTCAATGCAATATGACCATGAATATCATGAATACCATATCATACCGAATTCTAATTTGACCACATTACGTTGATTTCAATAGGTGTATCAAAATTTAGTTTAGTAGATTTGTTTTTGTTTGATGATGTATTTAAACAATAAAACGTGATTTATGACTGACTTGATGTACTGCTCAAGATCTGTTTATAACAAGTATTTAGTGGACATCACATTAACTGACCATTTATCTCACTGTCCACTCGTAGTCATCTTAGTAGTGGTCATTCTGTCCAGTGTCTAATTGTGTCGGGCAGCAGGACCAACAATTACCAAGCAATTAAAGGTCTGTTAGGTTCGCTATGGTAATCATTGGTTTTGTCTGAATTGATTTATAGTTACTGGTAGTTCAATCTGTCAGTGACGGTGCACACTAAGAACTATGAAATATGGTTGTTATTACATGTCTTTAATTAGAATTACATGATAAAAGAAAACTTTGACAATAGTAATAGTTAAACGACTATAAATTAATCGTACCATCATTAGGACTAAACATCTTCCTTTATTTTACAATTTTTTTTCTATTTTTACGATCTTTTTATATAATCTATTTCTATGATCTATTTCTATGATCTATTTCTATAATCTATTTCTATAATCTATTTCTATGATCTATTTCTATGATCTCTATTCTACAATTTGTATCAACTGTTATATTTTAACTATATTCTACAAGCATTATAATATAATTTAAATAATCAATATTTTACAGTCTGTATTCTATGATCTTTAATCTACGATATTAATTAATCGTACGATCTTTATTATATATTATTATACTATGATCCATTTTTACAGCTATTAATTGATTTATATTCTACAATATTTATTCTTTAATTCTATTTCTGCAACCTTTATTTTATGATATATCTTCTACAATAATTATTAATGAAATATTATTATATAATCAATATTTTACAGTCCTTATTCAATGATCTATTATATTTATTATATAATCTATATTCTACAATATTTATTCTATGATCTATATTCTACAATATTTATTATATGATCTATATCCTTGAATATTTATTCATGATCTATTTTCTACAATATTTATTCTATGATCTATATTCTACAATATTTATTCTATGATCTATATTATTTTATGATCTATGTTCTACCATATTTATTCTATGATCTATTATATGATCTATATTCTACAATATTTATTCTATGGTCTAAATTCTACAATATTTAGTCTATGATCTATATTCTACAATATTTATTATATGAACTATATTATTCAATGATCTATATTCTACAATATTTATTCAATATTTATTCTATGATCTATATTCTACAATATTTATTCTATGATCTATATTCTACAATATTTATTCTATGATCTATATTATTTTATGATCTATGTTCTACAATATTTATTCTATGATCTATTATATGATCTATATTCTACAATATTTATTATATGGTCTAAATTCTACAATATTTATTCTATGATCATATTCTACAATATTTAGTCTATGATCTATATTCTACAATATTTATTCAATATTTATTCTATGATCTATATTTTACAATATTTACTCTATGATCATATTCTACAATATTTATTCTATGATCATATTCTACAATATTTATTCTATGATCATATTCTACAATATTTATTCTATGATCTATATTCAACAATATTTATTCTATGATCTCTAGTCTACAATATTTATTCTATGATCTATATTCAACAATATTTATTCTATGATCTATATTCAACAATATTTATTCTATGATCTATATTCTACAATATTTATTCTATGATCTATATTCTACAATATTTATTATATGATCTATATTCTACAATCTTTACTCTATGATCTGTATTGTACAATATTTATTCTATGATCTCTATTCTACAATATTTATTCTATGGTCTATATTCTACAATATTTATTATATGATCATATTCTACAATATTTAGTCTATGATCTATATTCTACAATATTTATTCAATATTTATTCTATGATCATATTCTACAATATTTATTCTATAACCTCTAGTCTACAATATTTATTCTATGATCTATATTCAACAATATTTATTCTATGATCTATATTCTACAATACTTATTCTATGATCTATATTCTACAATATTTATTCTATGATCTATATTCAACAATATTTATTCTATGATCTATATTCAACAATATTTATTCTATGATCTATATTCTACAATATTTATTCTATGATCTATATTCTACAATATTTATTCTATGATCTATATTCAACAATATTTATTCTATGATCTATATTCAACAATATTTATTCTATGATCTATATTCAACAATATTTATTCTATGATCTATATTCAACAATATTTATTCTATGATCTATATTCTACAATATTTATTCTATGATCTATATTCTACAATATTTATTATATGATCTATATTCTACAATCTTTACTCTATGATCTATATTGTACAATATTCATTCTATGATCTCTATTCTACAATATTTATTCTATGGTCTATATTCTACAATATTTATTATATGATCATATTCTACAATATTTAGTCTATGATCTATATTCTACAATATTTATTCAATATTTATTCTATGATCTATATTCAACAATATTTATTCTATGATCTATAATCAACAATATTTATTCTATGATCTATATTCTACAATATTTATTCTATGATCTATATTCTACAATATTTATTATATGATCTATATTCTACAATCTTTACTCTATGATCTATATTGTACAATATTTATTCTATGATCTATATTCTACAATATTTATTCTATGGTCTATATTCTACAATATTTATTATATGATCAATATTCTACAATGTTTATTATATGATCTATATTCTACAATATTTATTCTATGGTCTATATTCTACAATATTTATTATTTGATCTATATTCTACAATATTTATTCTATGATCTAAATTCTACAATATTTATTATATGATCTATATTCTACAATGTTTATTATATGATCTATATTCTACAATATTTATTCTATGATCTCTATTCTACAATATTTATCCAATGGTCTATAATTCTACAATATTTATTCTATGATATATATTCTACAATATTTATCCAATGGTCTATAATTCTACAATATTTATTCTATGATATATATTCTACAATCTTTACTCTATGATCTATATTCTACAATATTTATTATATGGTCTATAATTCTACAATACTTATTCTATGATCTATATTCTACAATATTTATTATATGATCTATATTCTACAATATTTATTCAATGGTCTATAATTCTACAATATTTATTCTATTTCTATCTACAATATGATCAATATTTTACAATCTTTATTAATTAATCTTTGAATACACTCTACATTATATATGTGATTTTGAAACTTTGTGGCTTTTATTATCGAAATTACCTCAATAATTTTCAAGACAATTTGATATCTTGTGAGATATTTTCCGTCTAATTTGTCAGTTAATTTCTGTGACTATAGGCTATATGATTATTATAATAGTTTGTAAGCCCAAGGGTTGTAACATGTTTTTTGAGGTGAAATATTCTCACCCCTTTCTGTCGTCTTTTCAAAGGTTCCATCTGTCTGTATGCTATTTACAATATTAATGTGAACAAAACGGAGACTAAAGCCACTATAATTAGTTGAAATAAACGTCTTCAATATGCTAATCTATAATCTTAACACCACTATAATTTACTTGTTAGATGTTTTTTTCAGCTACCAGAAATATTTTGTTATATTCTTGTCGAATTGATAAGAAGGACATTGAAATTGTATCTTGTACAGTGCAAGTCAGATCGTTAGTGTCAATTAATGCGAGGAAGAGATTATAGGTGCTACAAAATGAAGCTTGACTCCAATACATCTTGAGTCTCGGAATACAATGAACACGTTTCACGTTACACTTTGTTCTATGTGTTATTGCCAGGTAGGCGGTCCGCTCTTTAGTTTAAATGACTTGAATCCGATGTCTTCCAAGTAATTCATCAGCGTTTTTCAAGATTCACAAGGTGAGAAGATTACTGGTGTCTTTAGACTCAACTCTTTAAATAATGGTCTTTGTAATCTTCACCTTCAAAATCCCATTGAGAAATAGGTCGAATCTTTTACAAACAAGTATAAATCTTAAGACAGAGATTTTAAATTTCAGAATAATTTAATTTCTTGAAAATGATCACAAGGTAGCGACGGATACAACCAAGCTCTATGCACCTGTCCTCGTGTTTCTAAATCAATTTTTTGTTAGTAAGTTGATACAGATACATAGTTGAGCTTACTAGAAGAAGTATTAAATAAATATTAACAATATCCAGCGAAAATAAGGCTCTGACACCTTACAAAATAATAATAATCGCTTAATAAAAAGAAGACAAACTACATGATTGACTTGTAAATGATGAAGACTGGTGATAAGAAAATGAGGTATAAAAATGATGGTGAATTGTTGACAGTTGTTAACTCTAGCCCTAATAAATACCTGATTTAACATCTGATAACAAATCATCAATAGACTACTTGTCAAATTAAATAAATGAACATATCATGCATCGTCAGGTTTATAAAGCCAGCTGTAACTAAACCAAATCATACGGTAGATATTAAATATACCACTCAACAATTAACAAAATGAAAGCGTAAAAATGCGATAAGCAATCAGACAATACCACATTAGTTTTTTTTAAAGGAAGTGTAACTAGAGGTCGCCCGAAAGGCTATGCGCCCATGCACACAGAAAATTCACATGGAAAAAGGAACTTTAACCTTATATGAAGAATATTTTTTGAAATTTATATAGGTTACAAATAAGTATTCAAATTTTCGTCGAAACGTGATCAAATCTGAACATAGGTAAACCAATCTGGACAGTTTTGATAAGAAATATAACATACATTTCTGAGACATGATATTAAAATACTGATATTATAAGAATTATACATTTCTTAGACAGAAAATTAAAATACTGATTAGAATTATACATTTCTATGACATAATATTGAAATACTGATAAGAATGATATATTTCTCAGACATGATATTAAAATACTGATAGGAATATTAGATTTCTTCTGAGACATGATATTATAATATTAATAAGAATAGTACATTTCTATGACATAATATTGAAATACTGATAAGAATAATACATTTCTGAGACATGACATTAAAATACTGATAAGAATAATAAATTTCTGAGATATGATATTAAAATACTAATAAGAATAATACATTTCTATGACATAATATTGCAATACTGATAAGAATAATACATTTCTGAGACATGACATTAAAATACTGATAAGAATAATACATTTCTGAACATGACATTAAAATACAGATAAGAATAATGAATTTCTTCTGAGACATGATATTATAATATTAATAAGAATAACACATTTCTATGACATAATATTTAAATACTGATAAGAATAATACATTTCTATGACATAATATTTAAATACTGATAAGAATAATACATTTCTTAGACAGAAAATTAAAATACTGATTAGAATTATACATTTCTATGACATAATATTGAAATACTAATAAGAATAATACATTTCTATGACATAATATTGCAATACTGATAAGAATAATACATTTCTGAAATATGACATTAAAATACTGATAAGAATAATAAATTTCTTCTGAGACATGATATTATAATATTAATAAGAATAATACATTTCTATGACATAATATTGAAATACTGATCAGAAGAAAACATTTCTGAGACATGATATTGAATACTGATTAGAATTATACATTTCTGAGACATGATATTGAATACTGATTAGAATTATACATTTCTGAGACATGATATTGACATACTGATTAGAATTATACATTTCTGAGTCGTATGAGGAAAGACTAATAAGAACAATACATTTCCGAGTACATGTATAACAAAATAGCCCACTACTGTAAATAATAATACAATTTATTCCGGGACGGATTAATAAAATACTAGAGAAAATACATTTCTGAGACATAATATTAAAATACTGAGGAGAATATACACTTCTGAGACAAAAAGAGAAATTACTGATACTGATACAAACAATATAATAATAAGCTACTGATCTGAAAGGATATATATGGAGTATTGAGTACTGTTTATTTTGGAATCTTTAAGAGTTTTTGTCTAGCATAATTACACACAAAACTCACTTATATGTCCACTTGGTTTCACAAATACAATAATAAAATCATATGAACTTTGAACTAGAAGGAGTGGGCGGTGAGTCTTCAGGTTTTTTATAAAAAGGAAAACATGGTTGTTGTGGGCATTTTTTTCCATTATCTACAAGTTTTAAACACTTTAACCTTTTACTTCTCGACAAAATACCTTGAACAATAGAAGTGAAGGATGTTTAGAATAAAATACATCTGACCATATGATTGACATGTCCTGTGAATACAGGGTTAAGCTTTTAAATATAGACAAGCCATTTCGACTGTCCATCTATTTTACATATCACTGATTCTATGGTTTTTGGATTTGTTTAAACAAATGATTGTATCAAAGGCCTTAATTTGAAATGCTTGGATGTAATGTCTCGGTGACATTTTGTAAATCATAAAATACCTATAAAAAACCTTGAATGCAAACATGTAATGAAGCAAAAAACAGAAATCAAACCAATAGGCACATTACTATTTGTATATCGAAATTTAGTATTGAATGAAGGTCTACAAATCACAGTGTTGCTGCTCAAAAATGGCCTTTTCCTCTGGGAAAAACCCCCAAAATCGTCGGATGATCGGGTCTCTAAGATTGCTAGGGTTCAAGGACGCAAAACTAGAGAGGTTTAAATTTGGTATATTGAAAGCCAGTGTTTGGACAGAACGTTTCCGGCGGATGATATATTATCAGATATGATTAAATTAAGACAAATTTATGGAAAAAGTATAGAATGATAGATATTCGTTGATAAAATGCAACGCGCGGATTTGATACGTAGACCACACTTATGGTTAATTAACAGTACTGGAAGTTAATTTGTATTTAGTTACAAGTTAGTTAGTCGGACCTATTTGATTTCATAGTGTTGGTATACCATCAAAGATATTTAATTATAATACCATCAACTTAAAAAAACATCTTATACTTCGAAGAAAATTTAAATACGTCTGTGAAATTGATACACATTTGTGTCTGGATGGCGTCAATACAAGCATCTGGGCGTAAGGATACCAAATACTAGACATCTGGTAAGGCGTGTCTGCAGACCCTCCAGTATAATTGGTAACAGTTTGTATGTTTCCTATTACACGATTTACCCGAGGGTCTGCAATGTTTTTACTCTGTCATATGACAAAGATTAATCAATACATTGCCATTGAATTATCTAGTAAATTGACTTAAATCTTACAATTTAAATAGAGATAGGGCCGCAAGAAGTAGTAATGAAAGATGGTGTTATCGCATATATCATAAGCTTTAGTAAGAAAACGAAAACGTATCGGTTAGAGATTCATTTGCCGCTATACACATCTTTTTTATTTGTCGATAGCCATTTTTTTCTGGACATATCGTTATATTTCTGACATTTTGGTATGGTTGTTTGTAATCACCCAAGGATGAACCCTATTGAAAATCAGAAAAATTGAAAAATATTTAGTATATTTGTCTTGTTCTTAAAACGCTCGTAAACACTCTAGGTGGCGCAATTATTGACAGATTTTGAGGAAACTTAGTGTGAGTGTTTGTTGTCACCTAAGGATGAACCCTATGAAAATAAAATCGAAAAATAATTGGTTCGAGTTCTTGCCCTTGTTCTTGAAAATGAGTTCAATTTGTAGCACGTAAACACTCTCGAAGGCACAACTTTTGATGGATTTTGACGAAACTTGGTGTGAGTGTATGCAGTCACTCAAATATGAACCCTAATGAAAATCAGAAAAATTGAAAAATATTATTGCCCTCGTTCTTAAAAACGCGTTCAAGTTTTAGTCTGTAAACACTCAAGAAGGCCCAATTCTTGACAGATTTTGATGAAACTTGGTAATATTATTCAATATCGAAAAGTTCAAAAGAAGTGTATGTCTGAAGGTTGAATATTGCACTGAATAATTGTTACTGTATTGCCAAATATTTTTATTTAAAAATGGGCGTACATTACCTTGCCTGGCAAGCTATTTTTGGTTCTGTGACTAAATGGCATCTATGTTTTTTTGTGGTTAATTTGACGAAAAGTAAAAACTTGATCAATTAATAGGCAATGTGTTTTAAAATCTTAATTTCCACAATTTTCACCTTTCTATTGGCAATGATTCCACTCTCGACTTAGTTATCAATTTTTGACTCAAGTGAAGCAAAACATCCTCCTCCCAGTCGGCTTTTAAATGAGAAGCTCTTCATTAGATCTTGGCAATAGACCAGGCAAGTTTATCCCGCAGGGGTCTGGTTATTTCCTCTTGACCCCTCACCCACGGGTCATCTAGGCCAGAAGTCTTTTTCGAGCCATTAGCATTGTTAAAAGTAGGGCGTCAATATCTTGGATTTGATTTTCAATTCATTTGATTCTTTGAACCCGTAACATAAATTATGTGCGAGTCACCGCATCCTTTACGTATTGGTAAATTAGTAATCACATTGATTTTAGTCATCTTATTACCGCGCCATATGTCAGCTTTAGAATTAGATAACTTCTGATTGCGATTTTCATTTGAATTAAGACTCATATTGCCAGTTCATCTTTTAAATTTTCTTTTTTCTTGTCAACTTTTGAAGATTTCCTGAAGAAGAGTCAACTGCTTTGTGTGCACTTTTAATCCGCATTGAAAAAATATTCTCTTTATGCCAGTGTACATATTTACTTACGAGATTGCCTCAAGAACTTTAAAATTTTGAATATCAGCATGAATGAAGTCATAACTTAAAGGATTTAAAAATAAAAGAACTATTATTATTGAAGAATCCATATGCTCAAATATTGCACTGTAGAAATTGTCTAGAAGATAAAAACACTTCAGTCCATCAAATTCATACCTTATTTGAGTACTATGATTGTTAATGGAAAGCCTTGCTAACTTTTTATTTCTAATTTATTGTTTTGTGATAAGAAGTATTCTAGCTAAATGTTGGAGATAATAAAAAGGTGGTTGTCGATGGCACTTCAGACCAGTATATCGAACAATAGCCACACTCTTGTAGCAAGGTGCTTCTTCATTGTTAAATTAAATCTTATTTACCAATATTCTAAGGAACTGGTGAATAGTTTGTCGTTCTATTTATTTCCACCGTGGGATAGAGTCGTACAGCTGTCATTATATTGTTTGTTATTCTTTATAATAATCTATATAGCTTGTAATTATCATCTCAACTATCTACACCTTTATGTGTTAAAACTCTTTGTATGGAGGCAAGATGTAGTTTCAACAAGCAAATCTTCAACATATTTTCACCACTTTCATTCAATGAATCTGTCTATCAATTCCCACTTCACTTTTTCTACTTTCGTCAAAATTGTTGATACAAGATTGAAAAGGGAAAAAAATTAAGCATGTTCCATTAAGGTATTCAAAACGTTTAAATGATAATAACTACTCGAAAATTATGAAATAGAACAATTAGAATCTCAAACATTTTCTATTAATCTTTTGAAATATTATTTTTTCACGACTGATATTACGAAGTGAGCTTATTTACTCACTACATAATGGTTGACATGTTTCAAGCACCACTTGAAAGTTGAACAAAACATCATTAAGATTTGTAACCATATGATACCTTACGTTACTTAATGTGGTTTTACGTTTAAATGATTCCACCCGCTCTTCACGACACATAATTTGTTTGGCAAGTGTCGTAATGAAACTAATTACTGAATACATTTGTATAGGAGCATGTGTCCACATTGAGCGATCATCCTTCAGTTATATTGAGGGTTGTTCTTCAGTAAAAGCATTGTCGTCATTACATCACTTGCAAAGATGCTCTATATTTCTGACACTCCTTTAGTGACCTAAAAAAAATTGACATTGTTAAAAAAAATATTGTAGGCTTTAACATTCGTTGACTGTATGCAACTGTGGGCTTGTAAATAAAAGAGCATGTATAGGTAACGGTATATTTTATGTTTATTACGAAGAAAAGGGCATTTTGTAGGGTTCTGTCCATCAACCTTGAGCAAACCCCTTAGCCTGAGCAATAACCTTTCTAATTTAGAAGACATAATATATAAATAGAAAGTAAATACAGATATAAAGAGAAACCGTACGCTACAATAAACTTACTATCAACTTAAAACATAGTTTACATGTGCAGACTTGGATTTGATATAAACAGCATTTCATCATTGACAATAACCAGTTTACAGTATGTTAGAAAGCAACAGGAGACTTTAAGCACTATTCAATGTTAGCAATGTAAAGAGTCTTAAATTATAAAAGATTAATAGATAAATACCATGGTATGAGATTCAATGTGACCCAATCTCTTTGATGCATTAAAGGTGGCAAAAACCAAAGATTACAGTTATGTCAGGCAGAAATAATTTGCTACATTATGTTGACAGCGTGCCTCCTGACAGTGTAGCATATAGCTCATCGCCTACGGTGAACACAAATGTTTGAGCCCAGCATGAAGACGACTTCAAATTAAAAATAATTGCTTCAGTAGAAAAAAAGTTTTATAAAATGTTGAACTTTATGTTGTACATTGTACTGTACAGGTAAAACCCAGACTTTATCTTAGACAGTTGCTGTCGTAACAATAAGGCACGGATTGACTATACGTTCCGCAAATCAGCAATTGGTCTGAGTAGCTAATAAAGGTTCTTGAGTAATTAAGCTATTTATTCCACGTGTTTGCGCTTATGGCTTTGGTAGGTTTATTTGGCATCATTTTCAATTCAATCGCTTCAGTTCTTAATTTAATAACAATTTATACAGTGTGTATGTCACACGAGCAACAGAACATTTTTGTGGGTGTTTCAACAGCCACCATTTAGCATGTTCAACCTTTTGGAATACCTGATGCAACTCTCAGACTATAGATCTGTCAACCCGGCAACATTAAAGGAGTGGTCATGGCTAATAATGTCTATCAATTTGCTATTGGTTCAGATATATCTGACTAGGATAAAACAATATGTGGCTATAATCTGGGGTTGATTTTGATGCATTCATTGTACCTTTGTGTGAATTCGTCAATAAATTGTAGCAGCTTAACATATCCCCTCAAAAAGCAATATTTTCTGAAAGTGCACAGAAACACAAAAGTAGTCATAAAACTAAATTTCGTGTAAAGATTCGTCTAGCTTTATGTAAGACGACAAACAATGAAAAATAATTTAACAAAATTCTTGTAGATAGTTTAATGGCACCAGTCAAGTTGACAGCTCCCCATGATAACTAAATCATATTGCATGCCTCATTACTTCAGTTCAAATTAAACTTTAAACGCTTGTCGACTCCACACAAAACTCATGTCATGCTCAAACATAAAACTAGCCATACGTATCGGTTCCAATGATATTAATTGTATTGAAAACCACGAAAACGTTGAAAACGTACATTTTGTCATCGATAACCTGGGTAGCGAGGTAATAGAAAGAAAATTAACGTTGCCACAAATCTTGTGGAAACACTGGGTGTGCCGAGCTCGTCTGAGAGCAAACCATTCACAAGGGGATTCGGTATTGTTATGAGCTTCAGATATGAGTAGTTTTTAATTGTGAAAAATTGGAAATTATTAATTAAATTGCTGTTAAAAGTCTGAAAATACTAATCAGACCACAGGATGCATGTGATACTGATATTGAGAAAGGGTAGACTAGCATAGATTACCATATACTTGAAATGAAAGGAAAGCATTATGCACATCTTGGAAAACATAATAAAGCATGATTTTAGACGCCTTTTTGACATTTATAATCACTGTAACATTAGGGAAGTAAATTATAAACATCCCAATTATATCATAGAAACTATTCGTATTTGATATTCTCGAGAATAGCTCCAAATGTGTTTAGATGTGGTCAAAGGCAATTAGAGTTAGCTCTGGAAAGGGTCATAGATTGTTAAAAGATATGATTTCCGCATATGAAATTAAGGAATAAATCGTTGTGCATGGAATTGTAACATTGAAGTTAAGTAATGTTACGAAAGCGATTACAGATTACAGATTTTGTCAAAGTCAAATAGGGTTAGCTGTGGAAAGGGTCATATATTGTTAAAAAATATGATTTTAGCATATGAAATTAAAGAGTACATCGCTGCACATCTTTTCAACACAAATTGGTGCAGAAAAAAATCAACTCAGGTGTATAAATGGCCCAAGACAAAGATTTGCCCTTCTCGAAAACGCCCCCAAACGGTTAACTTAAACTGCAGTTAAGGGCAATTAGGGTTAGCTGTGCACAGCCTTATCAATTGTTCCCAGAATAAAATTGCAGATTCAAAATAATAGAAAAGACAGTGTTTGAATTAGTAACAAAAAATTTTTTTCAGAAAGCTTTTACTAGGATTCGAACACTCGACCCCGAAGTTTCCGAGCAAGCGCCAAAACCACTAGACCAGCGAGACCTAGGTTCCGCAGATAGGGTTAGCTAGGGTTCAGGGAATTATGAAATATGGTATGACTGTGTGCCACATTTATGTTCATTAGTTTACATTATTTTTTTTTAAGAAAATGTAGGCTACGGACTAAGCCTGTAGAAAAGAACTAAATAAGGACTGCGTTTGAAATTACCATTTAAGAAAATAACAATGCAATAATGTTTTCAAAATGACATTTGAGTTATAGAGATGACTTGACGGATATTATGATAGATGACAGTGTTTGACTGTTTGTTAAAAAAAAAGATTCAAAAAGCTTTTACTTGGATTCCGAGCAAGCTCCAAAATCACTTGGCCACGGAGAACTGGGTTTTACGGAGAGAATTATCTAAAGTTATGGTTAACGTTAGGGTAAACATCTTTTTTGTCGAAGTCAAATAGGGTTAGCTCAGGAAAGGGTGATAGATTGTTAAAAGATGTGATTTTCGCATATGAAATTAAAGAGTACATCGTTGTGCATCTTTTCATCACAAATTGGTGAAGAAAATATCAACTCAGTTTAAATGGCCCATGACAAAGTTATACCCTTCTCGAAAACGACTCCAAATGGTAAACTGCAGTCAAGGAAACTTGTGCACAGCCTTATCAATTGTTTCCAGAATAAAATTGTAAATTCAAAAATAATAGAAAAGACAGTGTTTGAATTAGTAAAAAAAAAAATTTCAAAAAGCTTTTACTGGGATTCGAACACTCGACCAGGAAGCTTCCGAGCAAGCCCCAAAACCACTAGGTTAGTGAGACCTATGTTACAGAGTTGGGGTTAGCTAGGGTTTGGGGAATTATGAAATATGGTATGCTGTGTGCCACATTATTGCAACATTTATATCTATCAGTTTACATTATTTTTTAATGGAAATGTACGGACAAAGCCTGTAGAAACGAACTATTATGTTTATCTTATTTAGATGATTCGAAAAATCACAACTGGATTTTGTAACTGTCGATCGAAGGGAGGTAACCATAATTATAGATTTATTATCTCCCATAAAAGTAGTTTTCATTACTCGTGAAAAGAAAACAGAAAAGGTTGCCATTGAAAAAAGGAAAATGTGAATATATTGACAAATCATCACAAGATTTGTTATAATATAAATATCTTTTGAAATTAATTATTACACTTTTCAGCGTTCTTTTGTAAGGTACTGTTCCAATGTTTATTATTTGTAAGTTCTGTGTTTCTGTGTGAGTTTCCGTCGTCACAAGCGAAAACGTCAACACTGTAGGAATTGTCCGTCGTCACAAGGGAAAACGTCAACACTGTAGGAATTGTTCGACTTCAAGCACTAAATGAAATGCATATAATGTCCTGTTTATTAGGCAATGTCTGGGGATTGTGAATCATGCTAGGCTATGTTAATTAATCTACAATAAGGCGTTAATTACCCTTCTTGGCCACCAGTGAAATAAATACTACAGGCGGTATGAACGCTACCATCTACTTTGACCCTAAAATGTCAATGATATGTTTGGAGTTACTCTGTCTACACTGTATCACCCCTAAAGACATCATTTACAGGCTACTTCTGAACTGTAAATATGTATCAAAAATCTCAGTCCATGGCTGAACAAAATACCACTGGTATATAAGTATGGTGAGAGGATAGAGCAAGTCTTGACTTTAGTTTGAGTCTGATACAGGTAGTGATAATGTTAGGTAGGCCTACTGTTTATGATATATAGAGTCATGACTTTTGATACGGATACTGAAAATGAAATATATCTACAACTATTTTATATATGTGTGTGTGTCTTTTGTTTTTTTTTTTAAAACATTATGTGCGCTAAAGAGCAACTTTACTGTTGTAAATACCAGCGCGATATAAATAGATTGTTATTATTATTATTATTATTATAAAGTGAAAAATGATTTATTGAAGACTACCCGGTGTCTAATATCATTCCAATATGACATTTTTCTTATTATAGGCTTAGATTGAGATAAATAGTTCCAAAATGTCTGGTTTCCTTGATAACTGTCAATGGCCAAAATGTGATTGTATAGAATTAGGTGAAAGAAGAAATTATGTTGCCTCTGTAATTTCTGGTGTTATGGTAAGTACTGGTTCATGTATTTATGTAGCTTTATGGAAGTAGATACAACACTACTGCATATAAGTCAAAATGCGTTAAGCTTAGGGCACATGAATGGTTTGGTCGCTGATTTTTGTCGCAGACTAGAGTCTTGTCAAGATATTATTCACCGACCGATTTAAAGTTGTTCATACCTGTCACCATTTTGTGATGTCATTATGTTTAAAATTTTGATATGATAATATTTATTATTTCATAATAATAAACAAATTATTTTATTTATTGTATCATATAAAAATAGAACTTCTCTTATTGGATGATGACGCTCTATGGAGCTTGGCTCATCGTAGGGCGGTCAAATGAAAAAAACAATCACCAAAAAATGACTGATTATTATCAAACATGTTTGCCCTAAGCATTATGCCTATTGCCATCTTTGTAGACCTACTTACATACCATGATCTCCACGTTGGTGTATTTATGTCAGCAACACATTTACTGTTGATGCAAAGTCTATGATAGGCATCTTATTTGCAAGACGAAATGAAATTTTATATTGTTATTTAAAAAAAAGTATTGGTATGATATTGATATGAATAAAATATGTTTTGCTATATCTTTTGCTTTTGATAGTTGCTTGACTTGTTTGATACTATATTCATTGTTATTTTTAGTTTTTCACTGGTTGGTGGATGGTTATTGATGCTGCAGCTGTATATCCTTCATCAGCTGATTTCAATCATGCCTATCATACACCGGGTGTTATATCAACTATAGCATTCTTTCTGTAAGTAATATAATATAGAACTATTTTATCATACACCAGGTGTCATATCAACTATAGCGTTCTTTCTGTAAGTAATACACTATAGAAAAATCCTATCATACATCAGGTGTCTTATCAACTATAGCATTCTTTCTGTAAGTAATACACTATAGAAAAATCCTATCATACATCAGGTGTATTATCAACTATAGCATTCTTTCTATAAATTCTACTACATAACTATCTTATACACTTAGTGTATTGTCAAATATAGCATTCTTTCTGTAAGTAATATACTAAAAACTATTTTATCATACACCAGGTATAATATCAACTATAGCATTCTTTCTGTAAGTAATACACTATAGAAAAATCCTATCATACACCAGGTGTTATATCAACTATAGCATTCTTTCTGTAAGTAATACACTATAGAAAAATCCTATCATACATCAGGTGTATTATCAACTATAGCATCCTTTCTGTAAGTAATACACTATAGAAAAATCCTATCATACATCAGGTGTATTATCAACTATAGCATTCTTTCTGTAAGTAATATACCAAAGAACTTTTTTATCATGTACCAGGTGTCATATCAACTATAGCATTCTTTCTGTAAGTAATATAATATAGAACTATTTTCTCATACACCAGGTGTCATATCAACTATAGCATTCTTTCTGTAAGTAATACACTATAGAAAAATCCTATCATACATCAGGTGTATTATCAACTATAGCATTCTTTCTGTAAGTAATATACTAAAGAACTTTTTTATCATGTACCAGGTGTTATATCAACTATAGCGTTCTTTCTGTAAGTAATATAATATAGAACTATTTTCTCATACACCAGGTGTCATATCAACTATAGCATTCTTTCTGTAAGTAATATAATATAGAACTATTTTCTCATACACCAGGTGTTATATCAACTATAGCATTCTTTCTGTAAGTAATATAATATAGAACTATTTTCTCATACACCAGGTGTTATATCAACTATAGCATTCTTTCTGTAAGTAATATAATATAGAACTATTTTCTCATACACCAGGTGTCATATCAACTATAGCATTCTTTCTGTAAGTAATATAATATAGAACTATTTTCTCATACACCAGGTGTCATATCAACTATAGCATTCTTTCTATAATGGTTCTACTACATAACTTTTTTTTCATACACCAGGTATAATATCAACTATAGCGTTCTTTCTGTAAGTAATACACTATAGAAAAATCCTATCATACATCAGGTGTTATATCAACTATAGCATTCTTTCTGTAAGTAATACACTATAGAAAAATCCTATCATACATCAGGTGTATTATCAACTATAGCATTCTTTCTATAAATTCTACTACATAACTATCTTATACACTTAGTGTATTGTCAAATATAGCATTCTTTCTGTAAGTAATATACTAAGAACTATTTTATCATACACCAGGTATAATATCAACTATAGCATTCTTTCTGTAAGTAATACACTATAGAAAAATCCTATCATACACCAGGTGTTATATCAACTATAGCATTCTTTCTGTAAGTAATACACTATAGAAAAATCCTATCATACATCAGGTGTATTATCAACTATAGCATCCTTTCTGTAAGTAATACACTATAGAAAAATCCTATCATACATCAGGTGTATTATCAACTAAAGCATTCTTTCTGTAAGTAATATACTATAGAAAAATCCTATCATACACCAGGTGTCATATCAACTATAGCATTCTTTCTGTAAGTAATATAATATAGAACTATTTTATCATACACCAGGTGTCATATCAACTATAGCATTCTTTCTGTAAGGAATATAATATAGAACTATTTTATCATACACCAGGTGTTATATCAACTATAGCATTCTTTCTGTAAGTATTGTACTATGGAACTATCTTATCGGACACATGTGTCATATCAACTATAGCATTCTTTCTGTAAGTAATACACTATAGAAAAATCCTATCATACACCAGGTGTTATATCAACTATAGCATTCTTTCTGTAAGGAATATAATATAGAACTATTTTATCATACACCAGGTGTTATATCAACTATAGCATTCTTTCTGTAAGTATTGTACTATGGAACTATCTTATCGGACACATGTGTCATATCAACTATAGCATTCTTTCTGTAATTATTCTAGTACAGAACTATCTTATCATACACCATGTATGATGTGTCATATCAACTATAGCATTCTTTCTGTAATTAGTC
Organism: Lottia gigantea; assembly: GCF_000327385.1. NCBI lineage: Eukaryota > Metazoa > Mollusca > Gastropoda > Lottiidae > Lottia > Lottia gigantea. The sequence goes on along the minus strand of NW_008709715.1, from coordinate 21,199 downwards.
TACTACAAAACTACCTTATCATATAGATATATGTCATATCAGCTAAACATTCTTTTTGTATACATGTATATTTGTTATTTAGCCATCCATCAAAGAATGTACATAGATAATTTTTGTTTTTACTATATTTAGCTATTTTTGGTTTCATTCATCAGATTTTACTATTGTATCTAATAGATGTATTATATCAACTTCAGATATAAAGTTATCTTATGCCATATTATTCACCCAAAGACTGCAATGTCTAAAATATATTGTTAGTAGATAATAACAAAGGTTCCCTATCAATATCTAAAATTTTGGAGTTTTTTTCATCTATTTATATTTTAGGATGAACTCTGTGTCTACTGGTCAAATAAGAGGTGAATCTTATACTAATGGTTGTTTAGGTCAAACTGGTAAGTTTTCATTTTGTTTAAGATCCACAATAGTTTAGTAACTTAAGTCTGGTTCAAAAGACAGACTTTTGTCCATGAAACATTATTTCTGTTTCAGAATAAATGTTTCTGATTTTCAAACTTGTTTAGTTAACTAACACACTCCTTAGAATTGATGTTGTCTTCTTGTAATGTATTATTAATGTTCAAAAAAGCAAAAGAAAAAGGAAGGAACGACTACATTTTATAAGGATAACAACTTAGTGTCACAGATGATCCTTTCTACCAACTGGTCCTTGGCCCAATCTCTTGGAATTGATCTTTCTGGGATTATCTGTACCCAGTTACAGCTGGATTGACAAGGAATTATGAGTGAAGATGACTTATTCAAAGTCCTTAGACTTCCACACACTGATCAAGATAATTCAATGCTGAAATATATAGATATAGATACTGTTGTTTTCAGTGTTGAAATATCAAATATTTCCTGTTGTAATACTTTAATGTCATTATTTTTCCAGGTGCTAGAGTTTGGCTATTTTTTGGATTCTTGTTAGCATTTGGAGCTCTCATTGCTGCTTGTTGGATTTTGTTTGGTTTTTATGTAGTAGGAAATCATGGTAGGTTAAAAATCATTTAATTCAAAAACAAAATTCTCAACTTATAGCAAAATAAAATTGTGCACAATTTACTACCAAACTGTTCTTTCTGAGCTTTCTAGTTTTTGAATTGATACTCATTAAAATGTAAGGAACAATTTTTGAGTTCAGAACACACTCTTTTTATAATTTGATATCTTAATTTTTTTGTAGGTGATATACCTGATTGGCCTGGAATTGCTGTGTTTCTTCAAAATGCTTTGATTTTCTTCAGGTGAGTTGAAATTACACTGGAAACATTTACTTATTTTTGTATATCTAAACTGTCTATTTTTAAAATACTCATTGGAAGGTATATCTTCCAGTTAACGAAAAGCTTGATTTGATCAGAATAAACATAAGAACTTTAAAAAACAGAGCTTAATTGTCTAGATATGTTACAGTTCTCCTTCTTAAAACAAGAAAAATAATTGTATCAATAAGCTTTCTGTAAGCTGTATGATTTTCTCAAATATATTGTATCTTCTTATTTTCTTGTAGTGGAATGGTGTTTAAATTTGGAAGAACAGAAGATCTGTGGGCCTAAAAACCTTATTGTTGGAATCAAATAATGTTCATAGTTTTTATATTCTTCTGTATATTGTAAATGTTAATATCTTTGTTGTAAATTTATTATGTAAATAACCACAATATTTATGTACGTAAATAGGTTTTAATAGCATGTCTGTCAGCCATACAAACTGCATCTTATTTTGAATAATCTTAAATTAGTTATTTGACTTCTAGTTCTCTTACAATTCAACAAAATCGCAATGCGAAGTTTTTAATGAATTAAAGATGGGTTTCCTTATTTTTTAGTGTCAAATTATGCAAACTATTTGATTAATTAGTGTTACTAATGAATTATCATGTATTCTTAATAATATCATTAAGTTCTTATTGCATATGATTAAGAGTTTTAACCAACCATAAATTTCAATGTATGTATAGTCTGGATAAACAAAAAAAGACTTTTTGACCTTCACTCATTGGAATTCTGCTGACAATTCTCCATAATTAATTATGGACATGTGAGACAAACTGGTATTATTCGAAGTTATTAGAACACCTCCACTTATTATTCATATAAGTATTAGCATTATCATTTTCATAAGTAAAAATAAGGGAACCCATCTTTAACATAAGGTAAACCATCTTTAACATAAGGTGAACTTACACAGTTGTACATATTAAAATGTAGAAGAATAAGAAGTCAGATTTTAATTTTAAAATGATACAAATGGCTAAAATTTAGCTCTTTCGTGTAATAAAGTAATTTCTTTCTTAATCAGAGACTAGGTTACTTGTCAGTTTAAAATTTCAAAAAATTGCAAATGCGTACAAATTCAAAAGTTATAACCAAATAGATATTTGGAGTTCTAGATCGAAAACAAAACTAAGAAATTTATTAATCTATTTCTTTACATAAGTAGCATGCAACAATTGTGCTGATCTATGCTTTTTTAGCTTCTGTTGTGAATTACTGTTCATTAAACAATATCATGCCTAGTTGCTTTCTCATACCACATTTCTGTGGACGTGTATTGATGGCACCCGAGTCCCATTCACATGTTTACATTTCCTCGTAAACAGTTTCAGGCGATTTGGAGAGCAGAGTTTTAGGGAGAATTTTTGACATTTCCAGTATTATTTCAAGTGATTCTTTAAACCATTCCAACTAATTAACCTTTGGATAGTATCATGCAAACTCTCGCCTTGCGTTATTCAATTCTTGACCAATTTGCTGTACAATGTCGTTAATTGGTAATTCATTTTTCATGTGCATCGTCTCGAACAAATAGATATTCAATGAAGTCCTGTTTGAATTCTGCCATGGAGTTATGATTGATATGCTGGTGAATTTAATCAGTGTATAGCATTCTGTAAGACTTTAATTCATAAGGGAGCAATATTGTGTTTCCAGTGGCTTTTGTAGAAACATTAGGTGAGGGGTCGAGCGGGGGCCACAAATGGATATTGATGACGTTTAGTGGTACATGTACACGTAGCTATGTATTGAGACCAGTTTATAATAAATATATAACATTTTATTATCATGAACATTAAAGACATCAAGCGCTTGATTTGTTGAAGAAAATTGTTCTTGAAATAAACCAAAAATATCACACAAAAATAATTCAGTCTAAAGTCAATATCCTCAATAAGTTATGAATTTCAGCAAATCTCATTTGAAACGTTAAAATTTGACCTTTGTCATTTGAAAATTAACCAAACGAGCGGAAATATGTTCATTGTCATGGAACATCCAAACTTTTTGATATTTTCATCGTAAGTTTGTACATTGAATAACAGCCCAAATTTGATCTGAAGAGATATGAACGAATCTGAACTTTCCAATCAAAACATAGTGTTACAGTCTTATCCAATAAAACCAACACGACAAGTGTAACCAAGGTCTGTATCCAATTACCAAATCTATGGTAACAGTTTAGTCTGATAGCAGAAGCAAACAAGGCTTCCATCTGACATACACCAATTTTGTCGTCATAGAAAAGGCTGTCATCACCAGTTAAAAGTTCGAAGGTGGCGAATATCCTTATTGTACAGGATTAGGGTTAGGTGGACAGATATATTTCTGATTTCGAAGTAACAATTGATTTCACCATCCATAAAAGGTAATTTCTGTCAGATATTACAATTGATATTAAATCGTATAAGACGATTCCAAAGCTGCATGCTTGGAGCAATGAACAAACCACACCGAACTGATAAAATATTTCAAAACAAATCACACATTATACTATGATGCTGAAAGTCACGTTCTGTCCTTGAAAAAATCAGGATAAGTATTTTGGTGGCTGATGTGGTTTCTCTTGATGGACACTGGGTGGTAGATACGGTGGTGCACTATGAGAATGAGGATAACTCGAACAGCTACAGGATGATGACGTACAAGTTATTGTCAAGGGTGTTTGCAGATGAGATGATGAAGACGATACAGATAAGTTGTTTGTCGTTGGTGGTACTGGTAAGTGACGCACCGATGGTGGTATTGACAAGTGGTGTGTCGTTGGTGGTATGGGTAGGTGGTGTGTCGTTGATGGTACGGGTAAGTGGTGGGCAGGCGGTGGTGAGGGATACGTAAAGCCATGTGGAACCCCTACAATAGACGCTGTTGGTGGAGGAGATAGTGGTATATAAGGAGATGGTACTGAAAGATGTCCTAAACTTGCTGCTGGCAATCTCGGATGATGCTGGGGACCGTTTCTATACATATCATCTAATAAATGTCGTAGTTCCTCTACAGTTTTAGTTAACATACTGATATAGTTTTTAGCCAACGATAAAGTCGCAATTTTGGAGATTTTCCTCACTGATGGACCTTTAGCATAAGGCATGACGTTTCTTAACTCCTCCATAGCCAAATTCAAATCATGCATTCTTTTTCTTTCGCGACCGTTGATTTTGGATCTCAATTCGTGAATCTCATCATCATTTAGTCCACGTAATGTATAACTCGTTTTCCTTTTACCATCTCCAGATTCGCTGATCGAATTAGAATCTTCATGATCGTCATCTCCTATCACATCTATATATTCTCTACTTTCCTCTGAAGGCGTCATTTTGAAAACCCTTTCTTCCACTTATATGAAATACTTTTCCTTGTTCACTATTTACTAGTTCAGATGTAAATAGTTTAGCAGTGCCCTTTTCTACTTAAATATGCGACGTACGGATCACCCGTGGTGACTAACTGGGCGTGACTTAAGTACAATAGGAAAGAAAAGAGGATCAACCAATAACAAATAAAACCAAAGATTAAGAGTAAACTTATGACACTGTTAGTGTGAACATTTGATGTGATTGACAGTTTGTGACGGTTTGCTATTGGTTATTAACACTTGTTGACAATCTAATTTACTTTATTTACAAAACATCTTAATGATAATTTTGGTCCCTATTGAGAAATCTCAATTCCAAATAACTAACTAACATTATAATATATTCAGGTTTATTCTGATGAAAAATGTTAAGCAAATTGTATCATGCAATCTTCGATTTCCTCAAAAATCTTCTTCTTACAATAAAATAACAGTGAGCATTCAGAATGTTTCTGGAAGTTTTCGTGATTTTCTCTAAATGGACAAGCAAATCAAAATGTCTAAACTGATTTTGGCAATCGTACCTTAAGCAGTAAAATATCCGAAATGTTATTCAAGAGCGAACTATGAATGAAACTGTTGAAAAAGTTTAAATAAAAACTGTCGAAATAAAATACCATAAGCTCCATTCATAAAATTCAGACAAAATCAAATATATACGGTATTTATTTTGTATCCATTAAAATAGATTTAAAAATTGTTGTACCTGATAATATCCTAGCAGAAACTATATAATATATACTATATAAACTGTTTTAAATTTGAGAAAGGTGGGGTGGGTGAGTTTTTTTTAGGCTTAATTAGCGTCAGGTACACGTAATCTATGTTTCTTATAATATTTTTATTTATTATGTTTCAAAAATTATAACAAACATCATGTTGATATGATGAATATATAATTACTGTCATCATAATTAATATATTATTAATATTGAATATTAATTGCAATTAAAAAGTCGTGAATAATACGAGTTTGATTAATAAGATAATAGTATAATAAGTATTAAATAGAATCAGTGATTATTATTACATACGTCAATACCTTTACTGTGAAGTCAACCAAACGATCACTTCATAATTCTTAGCGGCTTTTCACCGTCTCTAAAGACTAAATTATATCACCTTAAACAGATTGTTTACACCTTGTCAAAATACTTATATTAGTACTTACTGTATTTTGTCAATATACTGATTATGTTAATGTTATTATCCTACAACGGTGATTGCACTTAACATACCCTATACCATATTAGCTTAAAGTTGACAGGAAAACAAAAGAGCAATAATTTCCTTTTTAAAGAAATTTTTATTTTTGGATTGCATAAAATATCGAGATAAAGTTTAATCTCAATTGCTTGCACCTGTGTCTAATGTTTTTATATTTTGAATAAACACATTTCACCAGAAAATGACCCAAATTTTGAACTCAGAGTTTCATTTTTTAAATAAAATTATTTTCATGAACCTGAGGAAAATTAAACGCTCTCAATACAATTTTGGAGTTCAAATTGCAATTGCTGGTCAGACAGTAATCTTTGATTTATGAGCGAGTTACTGAAGCCATAGTTTTTAGGGGTTTTTTTCCTGGTATAATATGGTACAGTTTTCGTTGGTATTGCGCTGTCAACGACCCTCACCTACCTCAAAATTTATTGTTGCCAGATCAACGTGTTCTAGAAGCTCGAGAATGAAAATAGTTAGAACTTTTAGATAAAGAGGACTTTTTATGGTTGAAAATAAAAAGGATTCAATAAAGATGTAGCGATATGAATCCCTTAATAGACAGTAAAATACGAGAAAGTCATCCTTTAATCATCCAGTATAAACATCTTGTTATCGTCAATTACCTTATTTACAGCTTAATAATCATGGCATGTCGCGTGTACTGTGTACGCTTTGCTCATTATTACATCAAGAGATTAAACTATCTAGAGTTAATGCAATGGTAGAATGGGCGGTGGCACCGTCCCATGCAATAGACATCCTTCTATCACACATTGAATTTAATTTGCAATATTTGCCAACTATGTTATGAAATATCGGAACCATATTAGTAATGGTGAGTGTGGTATACGCTTAAAGTTAAAGAAGCTTAAAGTATTCCCTTTACAGGTACAATTGAGTATTTCCATCTTATTATGTAAGGGAGGCTTGGGCTAGTTCGGCCATTTTTCGGAAATTCGCTGTGTGTAAAAGACTTAAAGATTAAATTTCTCTGGAAACATATCAGAAAAAAAAGACATTGAAGTCGCTTTCAAAAACGGGTAGGAGTAAGCTCGGTCACTCCCTGGGACAAGTTTTATCAAACGTTGAAATATTGAAACAATTATCATACAACAGTAGCAGTAAGTCTTCATATTATCAATTTCATTCATCATCAGAGTCGAAGTTATGGAAGATATAACCGATCATGTGATAAGTATCCACATACTGTTTGTGTGACCACGTTTTTACATGGGATCAACCAATGGCAACGGGATGTGCTATGCGAGGCGTTTTTACATTCGAATGTCTAAACCCAGACTTCATTTCTAGTCTAGACGAAAATTCCTTCTATAGCCTTTCAAATGGTTAGATTAATGGTTGACCTTGCCCCTGTCAAAATAACCGGACTTGCCCCATTCGGCCTTTTTTTCATAACACATGGTATCAACTGACTGCGTCAACGAATTAAGCAAAAGTAACTAAGATTGTAAGAGGCATTATCTTACCAAACTTCATATTTAAAGTCATCATTGTTAATTAATATGTGATGTAGTAAATGCCAGAAAAGTAGACGAAACAATTTCACCTTTGGTCATTAAATCAAGGCTAGTGAACATCGTAATTTTGTCTGATTCTGGCAATCTACCGTCAGGTGTTGGTGGTAGTTACTTATCAACGAATGTCAGACTTGCCCCATAGCCGAACTAACCCGGTCTCTAATTTTTTAAATATTTTCGTATGATTTATTTTAAATAGAATTTGCAATGTATAATTCCGAAATCTGCAGGCAGCAGTAGTTATTATGGTAATATTACATATTGCCGAAAGACATAGTTATGCTTCGAACTGCCATTCGCTTTGAGCAATGTAGAGGTAATACATTTTTATAGAAGATGATGATCTCAAAAAGACGACTAAAGATTCATCAAGAAAGTGTTTACGATTTACAAAATAGAGGAGTAATCATGACAACTGCTCCTTGTTAGTACTATAAAGAGTTAACTATAAGTCGGTAATGTTTTTAACTAGTTATCATCAGTTGTAAAACAGAGTAATTGTGAGGTGATTGATGGAAATAATAACAAGGCCGACAATAATGATGCTATAAAAGTTTTAACTTGTCACTATAGCTTTGAGCTACCTTAGTGTAATGTTGCGACTCTTCTACAGCTTGTACAAAAGTAAAAAGATTTCCAAGACGTATACACTACTTTGTAGCGTAACTTCTTAATCTTGTTCAAATCATAAACTAAGATGATAACTTGCATTTCATTCTATTTTAGATACATATCGCCTTCATACTAAATGATACCACTGTTTTTTTTTCCAAAGTCAAAGATCGAGGTAATGATCTGTTTGAAAAAGCAATTTAAAAAATGCAAAATTTCAAATTGTTTACTAAATATAACTGTGTATTGTTACCAAGACCATTAAGTCAAACATTTATATAGACAAACTTGGTATAAATAATTAATGAACTCTGTCATTGAAAGGACGCAACAGATTGACAAAGATGGTAAAATAAGGGATCTAGATCAAATTACGATCACAACTATAAATATTGTTAATATCAACATCTTTACATATAAGAAATGAAGCATATTTAATACACTCTGGGGTTCCTTTAACTCCCTAGGCATAACACATACCATAGCCATAATGTATTAAATGATGCATACCATAATTCTATTGAGAACAGAGTGTGAGAACTCTAATTATAAAATATGTCCTTAAACCATTAGTCTTTGATACCATCTGGATTCACCTTTGGTTTTGTCAAAATAAAACATTATTTTCACACTTCTAGTTAATTTAATTTTGGGCTATTTGAAAAAATGAAGTATTTTGCGCTATGAATTAAATTGGTGTATGGGGAAACTAAGTGGGGACAAACTTCATGGAGAAGAACAAAAGGAGACTTACTTTTATTGATATTTGCAACGTTGTTATTAATGACAGTGTGCACCGAGCTGTTTTTGAAAACCATAAATACCTATTCGATGAAGTTCACAAAACAAGGATACTACATTTATATTGACTTTAAGAGATCAAATTTGACATCACAATACATATAGTTGTTAATATATTGTTGACCACTGCGGTAGACAAGTTTCAGTCACAATTCCGGTGTTTATGAAGATGGTGCGATATCTAAAATCAACGTTTACAACTGTCTCAAACAAGTTTTATACATCATTTTGCAGGCTATCTACTGTGTTAAATCGAATCGAAAATTTCAGAGATGAAATTCGAGATGTATTTAAAGGAGTCAATTATGAAAAGGTTGAACAGAATTGAAGAGAAGTGCGGTAGGGTTGGGAACGCCAAAGTTGATATGTTAATGCTTGAAAAATACCAAGACAAGAGGGATTTTGCTAGATCAAGTGATCACAAATACCGCTTGGTTTCTAACACACCATATATAAGTAGCAATTAAATTGCCCAATTTGCCCAAGGTGAATTCGGTAAGCACAGCAAACAAGGATCACATTACAGACTCTTGAAAATCAGTCCGTCTTCAAACACGCTAACTACTGCTTCTTACTTCTACGCCGATGAACGCGCAATCGCACGTGAAATTTTCTATCAAGTTAAGACTTGAGTCTATTCAATATTCTGTTATGATATAAAATGGTTGAAAATTGAAGATCATGGGTTTACTTACAAGTGGTCCAATTTACTATTTAGCAGGTGCTAACTCGGGAAGAGTAGAAACATTTAATTCAAACTAAGCAGACTAAGAACTCAAAAGCTACGTTAAAAGGCTTTGAACCCCAAAATATTTCAAAAATAAAACTCAAAATAGTAAAAGTAATTATCAGTCTAATTAACATAAGACCAAACTTTCGTTCCGTTTTTTATTAGTTCTATTAAACGAAAGTTTGGTCATATTAAAGATGGGTTTCCTTTTTTCTAGTGTCAAATTAAGCAAACTATTTGATTAATTGGTGTTCTAATGAATTATCATGTATTCTTAATCATATCATTATGTTCTTATTGAGTTTTAACCAATCACAAATGTCCATTATGTACAGTCTGGATAAACAAAAAAAATCTTTTTGACCTTTTTTGATCGGTCACTCATTGCAATTCTGCTGGTAATTCTCTTCTAATTTAGCTTATTATGAATTAATTAAGGACATGTGAGACAAACTGGTATTTTTCGAAGTCATTAGAACACCTCTGTACACTTTCTATTCATATAAGTATTAGCATTTTCATTTTCATAAATAAAAATAAGGGAACCCATCTTTAAAATCATACTGAGTAAGTATGTAAGAAAAATAAATTTATGTTGCATTTTACTATAGACATACAGAATAAATTTAGTTCCGGGATGTATCAGGGTGAATAAAACCCTTGAATATTTACTACTTATAAGGCTGAGTCATTTGTTAATATTCTAAGCTATAGGATATCTGGGGAAATAGAATAAAATATGAATCCAAGAAGATTCTATGTTAACATATTGGTCATTATGGTACTGAAGTACACGAGACTGAAGACATAATGCGATATTTAAACGACAGATTGTTAATGATGGTTTCTTAATCGGTACCATCTTATTAACCTGTTACTATCCCGTCTTCTATCTTTAACTACTATTTTATTCACTTCAAATTGGACCAACTGCCACGACGACACACAAGTTACTAAACAACTAATACTAAATTAGAGTAAACAAATAAATAAACAAGATTAAATCAAATGATTGTCATTTACTATGATAATTGCAGTTTTATAAACAGTCAACAATTGTTAGCTTTTAAATCAAAGAAAAGTGAACACAAGTTAAAAGATGTGAGTATAAGGCCCACCCTACACGACAACTAAATATTAACAGAAGGCCGAGACGGTAGAAAATTGAAAAACGTCCATTGAAAACAGCATGACATCTCTATCAATTTAAAATATTTGAGAAATCATAACAATTTGCGAGGTTCAAAGATGTTTGCTGTACAACCGCATCCTAATCAAATGGTCCGGAAAATTGACAGTTATTCTATAATGAAATTGAGTTCTACGTTTTACCTATCTGGACAATTGAAAACGTATAATACTGAAACCAATTCAAGATTTCTCTTCTGAATATTTTTTTGAAAAAAGTTATAGGGGCATTTCAGATCGTCTTGAAAGAAAAAGTACATTTGCTGACGACGAGCGCCGTAAATCAAAAACACCCTAATGAAAACTCAAGATTTTAGAACTCTTATTTCATTTTTTGCAAGTTTTGCAAATATTAAACCAATGTATGCAAAAGAATTACTACCACATTTTACTTCTTTCCGTGGCTCGTTAACCAGGCCTGTCGATTTCTGAAATGTTAATAAAATGATAAAAGAGTAGAGCAAAGAAAGAGAAACGGAAGTCCAAGTCTAAAATTTGTTTGTTTACTCTGCTGTGACACATTCAACTACAACAGTAAATACTTTGAAATTGTTTCATTAAAACACAGTGATGTAATGAACTGGTTGTTGACTTTATTAAGATATCAAACAATAGAGTCTAGAAGATGGTGGACTGATGCTTGATAGAATTACAATACATTGTACATGTCCCCTGCAGTAATTTAATCAATCCCCTGGGTATAGTATTTACTATGGTTATATTAACGTCACTTCCGTTCACTGTAACCTAATGAACAGATGGTTAACTAAGTTACTGTCATGTCATTGTACACATTCCTTTCAATTTATAAAAGGCCTACATATCTTCCGAAATCATATTATTTAAATGTATTTACAAATCTAGTTATTACCAAGAATCAAAATTTCATCCGAGGCAAAATTCCAGTCACCGAAGAGAAAATCTTATTTTAAAAACTTGTTCCATTGGAATTTTTTAAACCTTGGACATTTTGATCGACGGTTTGGTCGAAATACTGGATGAATAAATATTTGGGCCACATGATTGTAGACAATAACCCTTTCACATTCTAGAATGGTTTATCGGATGTTAAACTTTATCTTGTATAGAATTCTGAACATCAGTGACTTTAGACTTATAATAGATCCATATTTTCTCTGATTGTCGGTGAACATACAAACGATCAAAGAAAATAAGGACCACTTGACATGATTGAAAGACTAATCAAAACTAAAATGACTTTCAACTGGTATTTAATGATTTAAATTGTTATTTTTATTCAGTTTTGATAAACAAGTAAAGTGGTATGTTAGTCAATACTAGAAATACCCTAGGAATCAGTTTGAATACAATGGTTATGAAGGAGCGAGGCGTTAAACCCTCAGGCTAGACTGCCCTTTCTACCGCAGTACATTAACACTCATTGTCAGGCAGCGTGCTTCAGTTTAGAACATTTTCCGTTTGATAAGATTCAGATAATATGGAGGTCCTCCCATCCCCACATGGTTGACGATCTACTAAAAGAGGTAGTGGACCACTCGTTCTATTTTGCCTCTGGATATGTCTAAATTAGCTGACACTCTGAGAAAATCTTGTTGATGTTCAAAGACATCTTATAACAGAGGTTGTTCTATTCAGAAATACTAGAGGTTAATCTGGTGACATATTTCAGATACCAGTTGTCTCAGATTAAAATTGAATATAATCCTTAGTAATCACATTCTAACTTGTCAATGGTCCTTACTACTACAGCATCTCTTTCAGTATCATCGTGATGATAATTTAAACTGATCTGACATTTCCTATCGCTAATACTGTTCTCAGATTGTTGGCAGACTTCTGATGGCAAATTTACGCTTTTGCTACATGGGTAGATTACTAACTAAATTGATATAGAAACGGTAATATATTATCAAGATGTGGATAATATCGTATTGTTGCTAAAGGTACATCGGTAGAATGTTGCTTCTGTAAACCAATTCTTTTTTCCCTATTTCTGAAAGCAGAAAAGAAGTTTTTCATGTTTTGAAAATACAAAATGAAACTTGGCATCACTTAAGCATTTGACTTAGTGATTGTTTTTAGTTTGAAGGGTTTGACTAATTGACAGATAGAGTAGGTTTGAAGTAGTCAGTGACAGTAATTAACTATTCACTACAATAAACTACCATAGTACTGTCATTAGCTCTTATAATACCAGTACACAATGATTCTTACTGAAACACCAGTAGTCTATTGAAAGGGGAGTACCAGACAAGTAGGACCAGGCCTCTATAACACATGTTTACTGTAGAACAATATTAAATGATTGACAAGTCACTGTAGGATATCGCAGTTGTGAAATTGACAAGTGATAGGCAGCAATATGCACCAAATATGTTCACAATAATTTTATTCATACATACAAATCAATTAACGTTTTTTTATGAGTGCAGTGAATATCTTGATAATACGTTTACAGGTTTGGGATATTTTGTGAGACATACACTTTCAAAGAAGGTTAATTGAAATCTTGAAATTGACCACCAAAGAAAGTTGGTTTTCTTGATCGGGTTAGTGATAATGTTGCTGCACTGTATCAAGTATAGTCAACATAATCACTTTAAGACCGTCATAAATCAAAGAGACAAGGCCGTAATATTATACCTTTCACATTTCGAAAGTGTTCGTTTTCAATATCAAAGAATGATATTTGTAATGTCCAAACATACTGAATTGCAACTCTTCAAGTTACAATGTTTGTTTCAACGGTGTTCATTGTATTCTTCGGAAAATGCAACTATGCAGCAAATCGTCTTTAGACATTGTAAGCCTACCTCATGGCCTGGAAGTGATTGGAAATACTCTGGTCCACCAGACATGGGATTACACCATAATGAATCACGAACAAATTTGCTTATATCATTTGCATTAGTGAGCATGGGTATAACGGGTGAAGGGCGATAACTCCAGTCTTCATGTTTGTGGTCTGAACTAAATGTCAATGTATGGTACAAGCACATTTAGCTGGAACTTACGAATGGAACATCAACGGGCAGGCAACCAATGAGCCATGGCTGTATTTAACAAAAAATATTGCAATGAATGAAATATCACCATCATTTTATGAATAATTTATTATATCATATATTACACATAAATACATTAACAATTTCTTAACAAAAGTCAACTTTTGTACCACCATTTTAAATTGTCACAGAAAAACCATTGTCAGATTTATTGATCATTTTAATACTGCACACATTTTTCTCTAATTGTTGGCTATTATAGAGTCTAAAGTTCACATCAGGCCTTAAATTCATATTATTCCTATCACAATTTGTGGTTTCAGTCTGAGATTCAAGATAGATATTAAAGGGAGCAGTAGGTTCATGATTATTAAATGTTAAACTAAAATCACTAGTTAGTCTTTCCTCTAATAATGATGTTAAATTTAAAATATTATGTGGTAATATTGGACCAGTAATTTCTAAAATATTTGATTTAAATGAATTGCCTTCACTATCTGTCTGTTTAGCAGTTGAATGTTTGACCTGGAAAAGAAAGATAATGAAAGATTAGAAACACTGTAACATTCATGAAGTTGATATCAATATCATACAGTGTTAGAAGGATAGTGTGTCTAACTAACTCAAACACAAAAATAATTGCTACAGATAACATATTCAATACTGACCTTATATGATTTAAATGTAGAGCCTATAAAAGGTGTAGGTGACAGTATGGTTGGTGGTAGACCAGCTTGTTCACCACTACTAGCTATACAACTACGACAATTCAACAGGAAGTTAAACAACCCCTGTACTTCACTGCCTTGTATTAATAACATAGATTCTGGTCTGTTGTCAACTTTTCTATATCCTTCTTTTTGTCTGATTATCTTGGTAAAGGGGTGAATCGATATGAATTGTAATTGTATATACATATATATTGCACATAAAATTTATCACATTTTTCACTTCCTGTGGTTGTTAATGCAATGATCTTTGATGTACATGAACAAAATTCAAGTTGCTGAGCCTCTAAAGCGCAGATGAACAAACTATTACAAACATGCATAAACTTACAAGAGCAAAATAAATGCAAAAGCTTTGCAGTTCTGAACATATTTTGTTCAATCAAAAAGGATACATTTTAACCTTGTTTGGATCTAAAGATGGGAACTGTTTTTTATCCAGTCCCATACTCTCTAACCAAACCGACGCTCCTTCATCTGTATCTAAACAGTCTTCTCCACCATCATCTTCTGTGGTCTTACATTCTTTTTCTCTAGAAAATAAACACAGCTCAGAGCTCCTGTACTCCAAAGACCTAAAGATCAGTATAATGTAAGTAGAAACTAGCATGATGCATTTGCTTTTAAAACCAAATTAACCTTTGTACTTACACCTCATTTTCTTCAACCTCTCCTTCAATATTCATCTTCTTTTTCTCTAATATTGGCATAGAGTATTCAATACCTAGAGTTAAATAATATATAAATTATGGTATTCGAAATATTGGTCAAGGGAAAATGTCTCAATCAATTCAGCAAATATTCATCTCATTCATGCAAGCTGACCTTTTTTTTTTAATATTTATAATAATTATTTCAGAATTCTTTTTACAGCTGTTTTCACTATTAGTCTACTCTATACTGCAAACCTGAGCAACTGACATTGATTGCAATTTTCCAGTTGTGAATTTGCTCAAAACAACAGCAATTGATCAAGTATTCCCAGATGCTACTAATTGCCTCTTCCTCTTAAATGCTCCAATGCCCATAAGATAGATATATACCTTCTAATTTAAGAGCCTCTCTGAAACCTCTAGTAGTAGGCGACAGTAATGCTGTTATAGTAGAGTTCCCAGCTATACCTTGTCCACGAAATAATACAGTAAACTGATGGGTACAGATATAGAAATAGGGACAATAGTTACTGCGTAGTTGGTGGAATACAGAGGTGAAACTCTCAGACCAATCACTGAATAAACTTTTCTTTATATCTTCATTATTTACTATAACATTAGTTCGACTGGAAATAAATTGTTGGTTATTTCTAAATAAGCTGATTTGAAAATTATGTTATAATTAAGAAAATCTGTGAATAGAAGATGTTTCTATGATTTTCATTATCATAAATAAAAATACACAGGGACTGATTGATTGGAGAGTGAAATGTGAAAAGTTTTTTGTTATGATATATCGGTACTACTCCTGATTAAAAGCGTGAAATCTGAAGAGTAGTATACAATAAAATTGTTATCCGTTCTAACCGTGAAATTAACACTTTACATACCTTATTTTATTTTCTGAAACAATACGTGGAAACAATTTTGTCCAGGGTAAGTTTGGATGTTGCCAATATAATGAACATCTTTTAAAAGATGACTCTGGACTATCCCACTGAAATGAAGTTATCTAAGGAATGAATATCAATACCCATTAGAGGAAACAAACATTGCTTTTTCAGATGACAACACAAGGGATCAAGCAAAGCAGGTCATGTATTTTTGTCCCATAACTTTGAAACCATCCATCTTGGGATGTGCTGGATTTCCTTCTAGAGCACTTTTGCCATCTCTCTACAAAAAACCTTTATTGGGCCCACCCAACAACACAGTCAATGTTTATGAGAGGTCCCATTTTTATAAATCTTACTAAATTTTTGTCAAATTATCTTCAGGTTTGGTAAACTCATAATTCCACATAGCTACATAGTTATATAGTTGTTTCGATATTTCTAAATTCACAGAGGTATACCTACTTTATCTTGACAAGTAAGAAAACTCTGTAGACCTGTAGCTTCATCAAATGACTTCATGTTCATACACCATGATAAATTATCTGTACTAGCAATACGTAACTTAGACTTTAAACTCCAATCAATAGGTATTTTTTCAAATATTTCTTTATCTATTGTGTTTTCTTTATTCTGAAAACAACCATATAGTAATTCATAATGAGCTATGCATCAAATGTACATAGTTATAATTTGATTCTGCTTACTTTTTACGCATAATTATCTACCTTCATACAATACTAGCTGTCATTAAAGGAGAACTGAAAATAGAAAAATTTCAAATATGTTGAACAGTACAGGGTATCTCACTCAAAATTACTTACAACTTTCTCCTGAATATTTTCACTATTTGGCACATTTTCTTTTAATTCTGTAAGCATACCATGAAGTTGTTTGTATTCATCATTGGAGTTGATTCCTAGTTTTAATGTGTGCTGTGGTTTATTACTCTCTACCTTAAATGTAAAATTTTGACTCGAATTTAAGAAAGTTCAGACGAAGAGATAGGTTAACCCTTTGAACTTGAAGAACTGAGATCTATTATTTCACCATGAAAATGATAAAAAAAAAATTACCCTTGAACCCTCTTCAAGAACTGAAAGTTTAGAGCATGATGACTGCAAGTCCTGAGATTTTATAATACAATTATCACTTTTTTCCAGAGCCTCTTCTTGGTGATTCAGATTGTCATTAGTTTCGTTTGATAAATTGTTTTTGAAAACACTTGGTAATTGAGATAAGTCTGATATGGCCCGCCTCTTATTCGGTACATCACAACTGAACGGATTAGATCTTTTTATTGAAGCAGTAAAGGTCGATTTACTGTCTTGACAAAATTTGGTTGAGGGCAATGCACCACCACAAATACTTTTAGATTTCCTTTTGAGTTTTCTACGCTTCATGACATCAGACGGGTTGTTCCATTGCTCAGACTCTCCGGACATTTCGTTAGTCTGCTTAAATTAAAGCAATAACTAGGGCACTAGGGTTTATGATAAATCACAATCTGGTGAAAAGAAAACTAGAAATATCAATTGTAAATTGCGCTTTGAGGGACCGGATGTTTACATATTCTGTACAAAAACTGAATTTACATATAAAAAAAACGAAAATTAAACCACAGAACTGTATACTGTTCTATGATTGAACTATGACCGCTATCTGTTTATAAAAAGCTAAAGACTCGAACTCTAATTCCAAATCATTAAACATAGGCAGAGTTAATGAATTATTGTGGCTTTATTTCGTTTCAATAGTAACATGACCTATTTATTCCATAAATCGCTGACCTCAGACTCTGAGTTGAACTTTGACCCACACGAACACAAAACAAGTACTGGATTATTTCTTTTGAAAGAGGACCCTAGTTCAGTCGAAAATGGGTTTTGATATTCCCTCAGAATATGGTTACGTTATCTTAGTTTTACCTGCTACATGGATCGTCCTGACTATCTTGGCAATGAATGTCATGAAGGCCAGGAAGAAATACAAAGTTGAGGTGAGTAAAATGCGCTGACAAACAATACTATGGAGGGGTATATGTGCCAAATTGAGGACAATTGCATAACAGAATAATGTCTCTCAAGAGTTATTTTAATAATTATGTCTTAAATATTGTTAATTTGACTTTTTAATTATTTATAACACAATTCTTTGATGGGATTATAATCTCAAAATAGCTTAGTTGTTGTCTAATTCTAATAAATGTTCTTTTAGATGAGCTCTATTGCAAAATAAAGTCATTTTTCTAATGTATCATTTATGTTGATCAAACTACCTAGTATAGCCTCTATTCATTCATTCCAGCTCTACAAAATTGTGTTAAAAAATCTATTCAACTCTAAAAAATAGATTAAGTAAAGCTTACTGTGATTGTAATTAATTGCAAATATATGCTTTACTCAGCAGAATTTCTTGTTTGTGATATGAGGACATAATTTGCCATGCTGAAACTAAAATCTATTTCTTATCTGATTTCAGTATCCCAACTTATACTCAAATAATCACAATTTTAACTGTGTTCAAAGAGCTCATCAGAATACGTAAGTAAAATGCTGTGTGAATATTTATTTCATTATGTAAAGGCAGGGGCATGCATACTTTAATTTTGAGAAAAAACTGGAAGAGGTTTCTACTTTCAGCTAAAGAATCAAACTTTTAACTAGAATCTTATTATATTTTTGTTTGGTCATGCCTTCACCTGATTAATATTGATTAAGTCTGTATAACTTGTTATAATATGTTTTGCATCAGTATGATACTATAATGACCTGTATTTTAGATTGTTTTTTGTTGCCAATAAATTGGGCTGTCACTCTTGCAGTAATTTATTTCTTTCCTACCTTTCAGATTGGAGAATTTGACATTTTTTATCATGTTTTTACTAGCTGGTGGACTCCAATTTCCAGTAAGATCCCTTTTTATTATCAATTGCTTGAAGTTTGAAGTTGCAGCATGTATCAGCTTCACAAAAAGAGAAATTGTGTTTTTTTAATTTTTATATTTGGTTAATCCATGTTTTTAGTTGTAACATTTTTAAAACCTGTCAAATTTTCAGAGTGTGTTCACCATTTGCATCATATCCAAGCTTTTCATTATAACTACAATGTCAGTATTTCAAAATATTTTATATAAGCATTTTATTTTCTAGAAATTATGTGCAGCCAGTGGAGTATTATATTTAATTAGTAGATTAGTTTATGCATATGGTTATTATACAGGAGGTAAGTAGTATATTTAAAAAAGTTTCAATTTTTAATACATATGTGAGCAGATATTTTGACTACCATATATCTGCGAGTGTAATACTCGAATTTTTACCCTTTAAGGGATCCAATACAGAAGGGGTGCTCACTTTATACAATGAAATATATTTGAGTAATTTTTGAGTAATAAAAAAGCTTATTTCTGCTTTAAAAAATTTCTCAATTTTTGACTATGATTTATTTTCTTATTTTGTGTACAAAAATGATTTATAATAACTCATCATGTAAAATATCATCATTGAAAATTATATTTTCAGACCCTGCTAAAAGAAATTACGGTGCTTTTGGTTATATTGGTCTGATGACGCTTATTGTATGTACTGTTATTACTGGATTAAATATGCTTGGTTGGGTGTAAAACTAGTTGTAATGAAGAAAACCATGACAGACCTCTACTTATTACTCTAACAAACCAGTAGTTTATAACATTTATATCATATGCATGTACTTGTTTTCATTTAAAAAATTATCAACTTCTTTTTTATCTTATAGTTTTTTGCTCAATTGAACTTATATTTCTTTATACAACGATATATTAAAAATATTAAACCTTAACAATTTTGTTTCCACAATATCTTATCCAACATGCTGAACTGATGAAAAAATTTAAAATTAAGCCTTGGCTGGGAAAGATATGGTAGGCTTATTTGTAGAAAAACTGTGAATTATACAGATATATATATAATTCTTTTTTTACTATATAGAGAGAGTTAGAGTTAGGTTCACAACTCATGAATTGTTTTGTCTACGGTTTAGCAATGTAGTAGATTGTTATACATTGTAATTACCTTGACCTTCAGGAGTGTGGAGAAATTTAAAGATACACTTAACTGAATCAATTCAAGCAAAATATTATTTGAAGCACACATCAGCCCAACCAAGTGATTGATATCTTCCCCAAGCCCCGCCAATGACGCTGACGCTAAGAACACCCCGTAAGAACACCCCGTTTTTATCGAACTACTGTAAGTAAGTACAGCAAGTATTTGGCCACATTGTTACAGTTTTCTAGTTTTGATCACTTTTTGATCCATTAACTAGTTTTTCTATAAAACTAAAAAATGGTACACATGTTACAGAACATTAGAAATTTGATCTGCCCTCCAGTGGCAAAACTTTATAAGACATCCTTTGTACATTCGATTGGTTCTTGCAAACAGTAGGGTTTGCCATTGTAAATCCCTTCAATCCTGCTAGGTTTTACTATATGCATTCATGTTTCTAGGATCCATTTTTAAGATTTTGTTATAATTAGTTATAATATAAATATACGACAGAACGTAGTTAATCCAAAACCCAAAAATCTCAAGCTTGACCAACTAGTGACTGACTAGGTTTTGCCATTTTTCAGAAAAAATGAGGATTTAGTGCAGTAAACATGAAAACAATATCCCTTTAAACCATATATTTGGAAATATGATGACAACTGATGCACATAACCTACTTGCGATAAACACACAAAATCGTAAACCACAATATAGTTACATCAATATTACAATACTAACATTATTTATCCATTTTACGGGGCCCTGAACAAGTCAATATAAATTTTGATCAGCTGATGGGGCCGCATGACATATTTCAATGTATAGTCTATGGAAAAGTATCCATGTTCTGACCTAGATTGGACTTAAAAAAAAAAAAAAAAAAAAAAAAAAAAATGGTTTAGCTCAGGAAAGGGTTAAAGCTTGTTCTCAGATATGGTTTCCGCATATGAAATGAAAGAGCACTTCGTTGCGCATCTTCTCAACACCAAATGGCCCGGATAAAAGAATAGCACAGGGGTTTAAATGGGCCCGAAACAAGTGTTACCCCAGTGGGCCCAAAGGGGTTAAAGTGGACGATTTGGTCATGCCGAGGGCCAGGCCACTCTAGACTTCACAGGCCTCTTTTGTATACTTAAAATGACAGAAAAGGCGGTGTTTGACTTAGCAAAAAAAG
>NW_008709714.1:7384-8539 GCF_000327385.1 Lottia gigantea | reverse complement strand
CGAAAGAAGTTGTAAACCAGAATATGTCCAATAATCTAACGGCTCCATCTTTATCTTTAAAGGGTTGGTATTATTTATATCATTACGATAAAGAAATGGTGGAAGAAGAATGGTATGAAACTACTAGAATGGTTGCGAAACATACCGAAAAAGAAAACGTAGAAAAAGTTTATTCGCACACTAATCCTTTTATAAGAAATTTTATCAGACGATCTATTAAAGGAGGAAGAGTTTCGGCAAAGTAGAAAATCATTTGAAACGAACAAAATGGATGAAATTTGTAACGTATTAAAGGAATATATTTCACAAAGTGAAACACGAAGTGACACAGAAAGTAATAACATAATTGATTTATTCAAAGAATACAGTGCAAGCACAAAAGACAAAACGGAGGTTCATTCGAGACTTAAAAAAATAGAATGTACTAAACTAATGGCATTTGATGCTAACGGTTTATACGCTTCCGCCATGTCGGATTTAGACAGTGAATATCCGAGAGCGGAAAGTGGAAGACCGTTTCTACCAGAAGAAGAAAAAGAATTTGTGAAACTCTTCAATAAACAAAAATTCAGACCTAGAACAGATATTTTAACAGTGTGGTTTGACTATCCCAAAAACATGTTCTTCCAACCGATACCAGCTAAAGATAAAATCACTTTCACGAATAAAGAAGGTAAAAAGGAAACTGGTAACAAAATCAGGTTCAGAAATGGTTTCTGTCACGACGCTTTAACATCGGTCGATATTCAAGAAATAGTGAAAGCCGGTGGACGAATTATTAGAATATTAGATGGTATAGTTTACGAAGAAAATTTTAAAACTCCACCCTATAGAGATTATATTTTAATTTTGAGAGATTTAAGAAATAAATATAAACGAGAAGGTAATATCGTGGGTAGTAACTGCATGAAATTATTAGGTAATTCCTTGTATGGTAAATCAATTCAGAAAGATATATTCACAACTAGACATTTATGGAATGANGCAACTTTACAGGCCAACTTTGATTCACGTGTTAAAACCTATGAGAAAATTAATGATACTCAATATATTGTTGAAACAGAAATTGAAGAAAAAGAGATTACTACCGAAGACAGTAAATCTACACGACTAACGCCTAGTCATTTGGGATCATTCGTTTTATCTCACAGTAAA
>NW_008709714.1:0-1175 GCF_000327385.1 Lottia gigantea | reverse complement strand
TCTTCGAAATCAAGCCCAACTGTCCAAGAGATATAAAATCGACAATTTCTGGCATATGGTGCCATTAATTTTTTCGAAAAGATGAGTCACATTGTTATTTCTACAGAGGGACCATGACTTCCTACTTTCAAATTTGTATCATTTTACTGAGTGAAAGCATAGGCTGTGGACCTCCTGAAAAATTTGGTGGCATCTGCTTGGACACTGTTTCTTTCCTAAAATAAAACACTGATTAGTCATATATAAAGATAAAGCTTTAGTTCTTGGAATAAGAACTTCCTCGGTAAGATTATAAAATGGAACTTGTGCACCATTCCATTTTGACGAAGTAATTGAAGGTACAAAATTGAAATGAAAAGTTTGTAACGGAAAACCATCTGATATCCATCCAAGGCATAGTATCTTTGAGCACATGTAGGGAACTTGTGTTAAAATATACACACTATTATCTATTCAACCATTCAAAACAAACCGCCCAATCAACACACTTCTACATACAGTTTGTTTTGTAATATAAACAATAAAACTCTGGAATATATTATAAGTATGGGCAAACCCTCTTGTATGAAAGAAGTTGTTTTGATTGGTTAAAATTCAATATCTCTTACTAAGTTATTAGAAAAATGACAAGCTAATAAGACTCTATTTTAAAACTGACCTGCATGTGCACAAATATTGTTGACCTACTTTAGGTGGTTTCCAGATTTTGTATGGTGAAATTTGATTGAAATATCAATATTTTTATTTCAGTATTTTCTGCCCCCTCGTATCATAGTATAGGTAATATATCAATAACCTTGCTTTGTTAATTCCACCCTTTTTCTTTTTCTCTTGATATATACCTTGGTCGTATTTCAAATATTAACCAGGAGCCGCAGTGGCTCAGTGAGTTTGATGCTTGCTCGCTAAACATGAAGATCCAGGGTTCAATCAAGGTATTGGTCAAGATGATACCCTCGGATTTTTCAACCCAGTGACCCTTAGTCGGTAATGCAGGTACGAGGGACTGGCATGGGAAAAAGCCTCTTTCAGGTGGAAATTAAAAAAAGAGTAGATCAATGCCTCTGTCCTGGCAAAATTTCCCTCATTGTACACTGCATAGCATCAGCCGTTTTCATTAGCCAATAAGGTGCAAAAAAGGGGGATGGAAACACCATTCATTTCATTATGAAATT
>NW_008709713.1:34705-35463 GCF_000327385.1 Lottia gigantea | reverse complement strand
TGAGTGAGTGACTATGTAAACGAACGTATGGATAAACGAATGAATGAATGTATGTCACGCTGACACACCACAAGCCGTGAGTGTTTATATAGCGATTTGTCCTTATTAGACAGGGGATATTGGGGACATTCCTTTATTTTGAAATGTAAGATTTAGACTTTTTCCCTCTTTTTTGAGATTTTGGGTGGCCCTGAAAAGGGCCGTTTTTTTGTGTATTCTAAATAAATCGCTAGATTTATTTGGATGCAGCCTTCTCGGATTTCTTGGGTAAGAGAACGGCTTGGATGTTGGGGAGGACACCACCTTGAGCGATGGTTACTCCGGACAACAGCTTGTTCAATTCCTCGTCATTTCGGATAGCCAACTGTAAATGTCTTGGAATGATTCTGGATTTCTTGTTGTCACGGGCAGCGTTACCAGCCAACTCGAGAACTTCAGCAGCCAAATATTCCAAAACAGCGGCTAAGTAGACTGGGGCACCAGCTCCGACTCGCTCGGCATAGTTTCCCTTTCTCAACAGACGGTGGATACGACCGACAGGGAACTGTAATCCAGCCCGGGATGATCGGGTCTTGCTCTTTCCCTTTACTTTTCCTCCTTTTCCTCGTCCAGACATGATGTGAATTTAGTTAGTGAGACGGTGTCGTCGTGCGANAGTCTAGTAACTGAATGAAGCGAACGCGACGACTAAAAACACTATTTATACTCGAAAATGGAGTCGAAAACTACGGTGCTCACTATCAAGTCCGCGCTATTTC
>NW_008709713.1:0-1573 GCF_000327385.1 Lottia gigantea | reverse complement strand
ACCTTCTGGAAGGGTGGGGCTCCCACCTTGTATAATCAAGTGGATCTCCATTCTTTATAAGGACCTAAGAGTGTACTGCGAAGTGCGTGGAGCCTTCACGAATTGCTTTACCCTTGAAAGAGGTGTGAAACAAGGCTGCCCTCTATCGATGGCTCTATACGCACTCGCGATACACCCTTTGGCCCTTAATATCTCCAACAATCGGTATATCAAGGGTATAGATATACCGAATTACCACCGACAGGTAAAAACCTTTCAGCATGCAGACGATTTGTCCGTCATTATCACCGATCCCGGGTCCTTCCCAAACCTAGATTACGAGTTGAGTAACTTTGAGAAGGCCTCGGGATCAAAAATAAATAAAGCTAAAACAGAAATCTTTACAACGGGGGCGATGTCTGCCCACGTACCAGATACGGATAAAATGTATATCAAAAATAATATCAAAATTCTCGGCATTCATTTCGGACACAATAGCCACGACACTAACTGGAATCCTATTCTAAATAGGATTCGCAACACCCTTAACAAATGGAAAAATCGATCACTGAAATACAGAGACAAAATCAAAGTCTTACATACATACATTTTATCTCAGGTCTGGTATGTGGGCAGAATAATCAAACCCAACAAACATATTCTTAAAGAGCTGAATCGGGCTATCTACTCCTTCATCTGGGATGGAAAAATCGAGTGGATAGCCCGAAACACCCTACAACTTCCGCTCGACGAGGGAGGGCTTGGAGTTTGTGATATTGATCTCAAGCTCCAGTCCTTCGACCTCCAACAAGTAAAATGGTTCATAGGGGGGAGCAGATACCCTTGGAAATCCCTGCTATATTTCTGGATGGGTCTCACCCTTAGAGAGCTCGACACTGACAGAAGTTATTCCGTCACAACGTTTCAGGCACCACCTAAATTTGATACTCTTACCCAAAATTATAGAAAAACCCGTACTGCTATCAACTGGCGCCAGGAGGTAAATTCCAAAACAATTTACCTCCATCTTCATAAACAACTTAATTATACCTTAACTGTACAGAAGCAATACCCACACATCAAGTTCCCCTGTGTGTTCCAGAATCTCTGGAAGTCGAGTTTGAATCAGGGGGAGAAGGAATTCCTTTTTCTCCTGATTCATTCTGCCCTACCAACTCGACTCCTCCTGTCACAACGGAGCACACAGGAGTTTGATACTAAGTGTCGGTATTGCTTAAAACAGCCTGAAACGTTGTTGCATCTCTTTGTAGTGTGTAGCAAATTGCTACCATTACGGAATAGCTTCTGCCACTTTATGTCGGACTCTTTGAGGAAGCCCATCCAGATCCATGAATTCACAAGATTCATGGCGGGGATTGACCACTCTCTGTTCCCCCATATGTACCATTATTTCAACTTAATATGGACAAATCGTTCTGCATCAAAACCTGTCGGTGATATGATCGATACATTATTATATCGATTGTGGAGATATCACCTTTGCTACTATAAGCCATTTCATATCTCAGCCTATTATCTGTGATAGCCATTATCATTCCATCTATATTTTTATAAATTTCATATATTTTTACTT
>NW_008709712.1:7260-8470 GCF_000327385.1 Lottia gigantea | reverse complement strand
ATATATCAAGGAAAAACTAGATCCACAGGCTTCGCGAGGTTCTGATGCAGTGCGTAACTGTTTTGATTTTACGCTTAAAACTGTGCCGCAAAGTATCGTAACAGTAACATAATTTCCTATTATAATTAACTGGATATAGATCGCCCAAACGCAAAGCATATTCGACAGATCGCTCAACTCACATTGTATTCAACAACAGTTGAAGGGAGCAAACTACCTTTATCGTTTAGACCACAAATAAAATTAACAAGAGGAAAACCGACTTTTTCAAGATAAAATTCATCAATTTCAAATGGCGATAAAATCGGAAGTAAACACCGTACAATAAACGTTAATATACCATTGGAAAGATCTCGTCGAGAGCTATCAAAATTGTTCTGGTCACATGATCACCAAATGTCAAGGTCACGATATACGACCCTTTAAAGTATTCATATTTTTCAACCGGAAATAAATAAAAAGCAAAATCATAATTCAAAAATCGGTTCTCAAATATTATTTAGCAATCGATAGTAGATACCATAGATATCAAATTTACACAAATTGGATTACACCCTGAGGCCCCATTTCGATTTATAGAAAATTACGCACAGTTACTATAGAAGAAAGTACAAAATTTTCAAATATTAAAAAGCGCAATTTTGATTGAAATATCTAGTGTTATATATCATTACAAAGGGCAGATGAACACTAGTAAAATTCAATAAGAATTTATGGTGTATGTAAATTAGGTCACGTGTCAGAGCTCTTTGAAGATAAAAATCGTAATTTTCAATCCGCTATAAAACCGGAAGTAAACATTGCACAGCACAAAAGAGTATATCACTGGATAGATACCATCAAGAGCAACAAATTTTGTTCAGGCCACAAGGTAACCAAAGGTCAAGGTCACGAAATAGGAGCCTTTGAAATTTTGGACAGTACCGAAAAATTTTAACCGGAAATAAAAGAAAAGCAAAATCGAAATTTAAAAATCGGCTTCCAAATTTCTTTTCGCAATCGATTGTGATATCCAGATATACCAAAATTATGAAAAGCGCTCTATACTCTGAGGCCCCATTTTGAATTTTACAGAAGTATGACATATCAATATGGCGACCACTCCGTTACATCCGGGTCGGATTTTTTTGATTTGAAGTTTTTTGTATATCTATTTGTAACATATTGCAAAAAGAATTTTTGAAATATCTTCAAAATTCCGGAAGTTGAA
>NW_008709712.1:0-1123 GCF_000327385.1 Lottia gigantea | reverse complement strand
TCTAGGGGGGGTGGGGGGGCTACAAGAAATTCCTTCCTGTGTACAAGACGCAATTACTAAAGCGGAAGTTAACAGAGCTAAGACGCTCCAAAGTTGATTTACTCGATTAACGTATATCGATTTGATTCGCTGCTACAATAAATGCTCTGATTACCATAATTAAATTTGATTTGATACAGGATAAATTATTTTTTAGACCAAATCGAATCAGATTAACCCAGGATAAATTCGACTTATGACTTCACGTATGTCCTTAGCAACGAACGCCTCTCGACCATTACACTTTACTTGAATACTATAATATAACTCTGTCAACCCATTAGCTGTATAGTCCAGCCTTTACTTCACTACGTCTATAATATTATAAAAATACATGACTTGACATATTACTGAAAACAGTTCATTATTCACTAGACCAGCAGAGAGAAGGTAAGTGCAGTTTTATCAATAGACTGATATTATATTATCTACAAGCAAATGAAATAGTGTTTAATATTTTACTGTTCTGTATCTTATTGGACTAATGGACTTTTATATCCTACTGTTCTGTATCTGATTGGACTAATAGAGTTTTATATCCTACTGTTGTGTATCTTTTTGGACTAATGAAATGGAATAGAGTTTTATATCCTACTGTTCTCTATCTTATTGGACTAATGAAATGAAAAGGAGTTCTATATCTTACTGTTCTGTATCTTTTTGGACTAATGAAATGAAATACAGTTTTACATCCTACTGTTCTGTATCTTATTGGACTAATGAAATGAAAAGGAGTTTTATATCCTACTGTTCTGTATCTTTTTGGACTAATGAAATGAAATACAGTTTTACATCCTACTGTTCTGTATCTTATTGGACTAATGAAATGAAATACAGTTTTACATCCTACTGTTCTGTATCTTATTGGACTAATGAAATGAAAAGGAGTTTTATATCCTACTGTTCTGTATCTTTTTGGACTAATGAAATGAAATACAGTTTTACATCCTACTGTTGTGTATCTTATTGGACTAATGAAATGAAAACGAGTTCTATATCTTACTGTTCTATATCCTATTGGACTAATGAAATGAAATCGTGTTTTATATCCTACTGTTCTGTATCATATTGGACTAATGAAATA
>NW_008709711.1:0-2335 GCF_000327385.1 Lottia gigantea | reverse complement strand
TACAGGTGAAATTTTTATCAAAGTTTTGAAACAGATTGCCAAAATACACTCAAATACTATGAATGGCAAAGAACAAAGTTGTCATTTTGGCTTGATTTGCAGCACACTTTTCATTTAAGGTTCTATGATACCTTCAGGGCCTACACATACACACACAAAAAATAATAATTTTACATTTTATTCACTGGGATGATAATTTAAAATATAATTAACCCACACCATCATATATCATTTATAATTTCTAATGAAGACATTTTAATTTAAAGTTAACAAATGCTGCCACACAAAGAAGAAAAACATGCCCATGCCAAATCACATACAATTCCACCAAAATCAACTTCTTAATCAGCAAAAAATGTCAGTTTTAAAGAATTTTTTTTTAACTTTTTTTTTATAATGTAATTTATAAATTATGACATCATAACACAGGAAAATTGTGTATATGAACTTCACTGTGAAGTATTTTTTCCAGCATCATTTCAGTCAAGACAGAAACACACATTGATACCCAAATGAATAAAAACTATGGCAAAAATGGAATAAATTAGCCATATTAGGTA
This sequence comes from Lottia gigantea, assembly GCF_000327385.1. Classification (NCBI taxonomy): domain Eukaryota; kingdom Metazoa; phylum Mollusca; class Gastropoda; family Lottiidae; genus Lottia; species Lottia gigantea. Next base: position 1,775 of record NW_008709711.1, on the reverse strand, counting down.
TGATGAAGTTTCAAATTAACATCATATAAATAATATCATTATATTTAGTATAATAATATACAGAATAAGTTACAGAGTTATACATAAAATAGCTTAAGAATTAGAATTTTTTCTACCTCAACAAATTGTCATAAGAATAAACAATAAGTACTAGATTAACTGTAAAAAAATACATTTAAGTATGATTTTGAAGGTGACATTTATATAGTTTATACTGCTCTACAATTGATGTATTGAGCACTATTTAAATAGCGGTATTTCTATATTGCTCTACAATTGATGTATTGAGCACTATTTAAATAGCGGTATTTCTATATTGCTCTACAATTGATGTATTGAGCACTATTTTAACAGTGGTATTTCTATATAACTCTACAATTGATGTATTGAGCACTATTTTAACAGTGAAAATATTCTATTATTTTATATCGGCCTATTACACCACACATCTTTATCAATCTATAAGTTAGCTGGTTTTTTTTTTTTTATCTAGGATGTCACTTACAGGCAAATATGAAACGACGTATGGTTCTTACATAACCATTTTGAATTTCTACCTTGAATTATTAAGTCGAATTTTTCAACCAAGCCTTTAAATCACATTGAAAGCCATTTTAAATCCTTTACATAAGAATTGAAGGCTTGGTAGAAATAAATTTTTTTTAAAATTTGACTTATTAAGTCGAGTAAGAGATTGAAAATGGCTGTGAACTATATTCGCATGTGTTATTTCCATGCAAGAAGCGTACTTTCGAATGCTTCAGGCATAACAGACTTTGGTAGCGCCTAATCTTTATTTAAACATGAAAACTTCAACAACAACAATAATATTACCACAGAAAGACATAGAGTTTAACAATATTTATAGTTGAAGGTGGTAGAAATTGGTATAAAATAGAAATTCACTGAGTTAAGGGTGGTATAAGGCAAACACTGGACTGGGATGATCATTTGAGTTTGGCTTGAGCTAATATCTGAGTTAGTGGCTGATTGTCCATCATTTATTGTTATATTTCCACTGATTGTCCATCATTTTTTGTCATTTTTCCACTGATTGTCCATCATTTTTTGTCATTTTTCCACTGATTGTCCATCATTTTTTGTCATTTTTCCACTGATTGTCCATCATTTTTTGTCATTTTTCCACTGATTGTCCATCATTTTTTGTCATTTTTCCACTGATTGTCCATCATTTATTGTTATATTTCCACTGATTGTCCATCATTTTTTGTCATTTTTCCACTGATTGTCCATCATTTTTTGTCATTTTTCCACTGATTGTCCATCATTTTTTGTCATTTTTCCACTGATTGTCCATCATTTTTTGTCATTTTTCCACTGATTGTCCATCATTTTTTGTCATTTTTCCACTGATTGTCCATCATTTATTGTTATATTTCCACTGATTGTCCATCATTTTTTGTCATTTTTTCACTGATTGTCCATCATTTTTTGTCATTTTTCCACTGATTGTCCATCATTTTTTGTCATTTTTCCACTGATTGTCCATCATTTTTTGTCATTTTTTCACTGATTGTCCATCATTTTTTGTCATTTTTCCACTGATTGTCCATCATTTTTTGTCATTTTTCTACTGATTGTCCACAAAACTGATTATTTTTTTTCCACTGATTGTCCACAAAACTGATTGCTTTTTTTCCAACTGATTGTCCACATAATCAATTTTCATTTTCTACAATTTTGTTCACAACTGATTGTCATTCTTCACTGATTGTCCACATGACATCTTTTCTACTCTATTTGTCCACAAAACT
>NW_008709710.1:7579-8981 GCF_000327385.1 Lottia gigantea | reverse complement strand
AAACAGCATCAATTTCAGAGAGTTCACATAGCTAATAATGTTCATTTGGTATTTAGGTTTGTTAAAACAGCATCCCTTTCAGAGAGTCCACATAGCTAATAATGTTCATTTGGTATTTAGGTTTGTTAAAACAGCATCAATTTCAGAGAGTTCACATAGCTAATAATGTTCATTTGGTATTTAGGTTTGTTAAAACAGCATCAATTTCAGAGAGTTCACATAGCTAATAATGTTCATTTGGTATTTAGGTTTGTTAAAACAGCATCAATTTCAGAGAGTTCACATAGCTAATAATGTTCATTTGGTATTTAGGTTTGTTAAAACAGCATCCCTTTCAGAGAGTCCACATAGCTAATAATGTTCATTTGGTATTTAGGTTTGTTAAAACAGCATCAATTTCAGAGAGTTCACATAGCTAATAATGTTCATTTGGTATTTAGGTTTGTTAAAACAGCATCAATTTCAGAGAGTTCACATAGCTAATAATGTTCATTTGGTATTTAGGTTTGTTAAAACAGCATTCCTTTCAGAGAGTTCACATAGCTAATAATGTTCATTTGGTATTTAGGTTTGTTAAAACAGCATCAATTTCAGAGAGTTCACATAGCTAATAATGTTTATTTGGTATTTAGGTTTATCAACTTGATACCTCTTTCAGAGAGTTCACATAGCTAATAATGTTTATTTGGTATTTAGGTTTGTTAACTAAACATCTCTTTCAGAGAATCCACATAGCTAATAATGTTTATTTGGTATTTAAGTTTGTCAACACCGTAACCCTTTCAGAGAGTCCACACAGCTAATAATGTTTATTTGGTATTTAGGTTTATGAACTCGACACCTCTTTCAGAGAGTTCACATAGCTAATAATGTTTATTTGGTATTTAGGTTTGTTAAAACAGCATCCCTTTCAGAGAGTTCACATAGCTAATAATATTTATTTGGTATTTAGGTTTATCAACTCGACACCTCTTTCAGAGAGTTCACATAGCTAATAATAATTATTTGGTATTTAGGTTTATCAACTCGACACCTCTTTCAGAGAGTCCACATAGCTAATAATGTTTATTTGGTATTTAGGTTTGTCAACTTGACACCTCTTTCAGAGAGTTCACATAGCTAATAATGTTTATTTGGTATTTAGGTTTATCAACTCGACACCTCTTTCAGAGAGTTCACATAGCTAATAATGTTTATTTGGTATTTAGGTTTGTTAAAACAGCATCCCTTTCAGAGAGTTCACATAGCTAATAATATTTATTTGGTATTTAGGTTTATCAACTCGACACCTCTTTCAGAGAGTTCACATAGCTAATAATAATTATTTGGTATTTAGGTTTATCAACTCGACACCTCTTTCAGAGAGTCCACATAGCTAATAATGTTTATTTGGTATTTAGGT
>NW_008709710.1:0-933 GCF_000327385.1 Lottia gigantea | reverse complement strand
TAACGATATTACAAAACGATGACTAATGATTACCCTCCAAAACTTCTATCTAACTTGACTCTATCTAACTGTGTACTGTAAATGTATCAATGGTGTATTATCAAGCTATAAGTGTTATTTGTATGTTCTAGATGTTTGTAAAAGACGACTTTCACTATTTGGAGATCTGTAAGGTATTACCGGAACACGGTGGATCGTATACTTGTGTTCTCTCAAATCCTGCTGGATCAACTTCTGCCACTGTTGGTCTTGAGGTATTTGGTAAGTTATTTTCTTTTTATATCAATACCAGTATATCAAATAAACATAATCTTGATAAACCTAAATATCAAATAAACATAATCTTGATAAACCTAAATACCAAATAAACATAATCTTGATAAACCTAAATATCAAATAAACATAATCTTGATAAACCTAAATATCAAATAAACATAATCTTGATAAACCTAAATATCAAATAAACATAATCTTGATAAACCTAAATACCAAATAAACATAATCTTGATAAACCTAAATACCAAATAAACATAATCTTGATAAACCTAAATATCAAATAAACATAATCTTGATAAACCTAAATATCAAATAAACATAATCTTGATAAACCTAAATATCAAATAAACATAATCTTGATAAACCTAAATATCAAATAAACATAATCTTGATAAACCTAAATATCAAATAAACATAATCTTGATAAACCTAAATACCAAATAAACATAATCTTGATAAACCTAAATATCAAATAAACATAATCTTGATAAACCTAAATACCAAATAAACATAATCTTGATAAACCTAAATATCAAATAAACATAATCTTGATAAACCTAAATATCAAATAAACATAATCTTGATAAACCTAAATACCAAATAAACATAATCTTGATAAACCTAAATACCAAATAAACATAATCTTGATAAACCTAA
>NW_008709709.1:0-1557 GCF_000327385.1 Lottia gigantea | reverse complement strand
GGAATCACCATTAGTCTCCTTATTACCACTACTAATAACTGTTTCTTTAGGTAATAACGGGGCTTCTGCCTTGAGGATTTCTTCAGCTACTGGATAATCAGATATCAGAGCACCTGGATGACAAAGATATAAATATGAATACAAAAATCATCCTGATTGAAATCAAACAAGTATTAATGTAAGGGTATACTGTTATTATAATAGCAAATACTTTTATATAAAATATCCAGTTTTGATTTAAGTGTCAATATGTTGATTTAGAGAATTATGTTTTTATTTAATTGTCAACATGTTGATCTAAAGTATTATGTTTTGATTTATAATTCAACATGTTCAATCTAAAGTATTATGATTATGTTTTGATTTATAATTCAACATGTTCGATCTAAAGTAATATGTTTTGATTTATAATTCAACGTGTTCAATCTAAAGTATTATGTTTTGATTTATAATTCAACATGTTCGATCTAAAGTATTATGTTTTGATTTATAATTCAACATGTTCGATCTAAAGTATTATGTTTTGATTTATAATTCAACATGTTCAATGTATTATGTTTTGATTTATAATTCAACATGTTCAATCTAAAGTAATATGTTTTGATTTATAATTCAACATGTTCAATCTAAAGTATTATGTTTTGATTTATAATTCAACATGTTCGATCTAAAGTAATATGTTTTGATTTATAATTCAACATGTTCAATATAAAGTATTATGTTTTGATTTATAATTCAACGTGTTCAATCTAAAGTATTATGTTTTGATTTATAATTCAACATGTTCAATCTAAAGTATTATGTTTTGATTTATAATTCAACATGTTCAATCTAAAGTATTATGTTTTGATTTATAATTCAACATGTTCAATCTAAAGTATTATGTTTTGATTTATAATTCAACGTGTTCAATCTAAAGTATTATGTTTTGATTTATAATTCAACGTGTTCAATCTAAAGTATTATGTTTTGGTTTATAATTCAACATGTTCAATCTAAAGTATTATGTTTTGATTTATAATTCAACATGTTCAATCTAAAGTATTATGTTTTGATTTATAATTCAACATGTTCAATCTAAAGTATTATGTTTTGATTTATAATTCAACATGTTCAATCTAAAGTATTATGTTTTGATTTATAATTCAACATGTTCATTCTAATGTATTATGTTTTGATTTATAATTCAACATGTTCAATCTAAAGTATTATGTTTTGATTTATAATTCAACGTGTTCAATCTATAGTATTATGTTTTGATTTATAATTCAACGTGTTCAATCTAAAGTATTATGTTTTGGTTTATAATTCAACATGTTCAATCTAAAGTATTATGTTTTGATTTATAATTCAACGTGTTCAATCTAAAGTATTATGTTTTGATTTGTAATTCAACATGTTCAATCTAAAGTATTATGTTTTGATTTATAATTTAAAAGTTAACATATGTTAATTAAAATAATTCTAGTTCAGACTTATACATCAAAATATGTTGATATAAAAAATTTGTTTGGATTTATAAGTCAACATATGTTGGTGGAAAAATTCTGTTTTATA
>NW_008709708.1:0-2334 GCF_000327385.1 Lottia gigantea | reverse complement strand
ACCTCCTAAATGAGAACGAAAGTTCGATTTGCGATTACGAATTAGCGAACACAGATGAAATGCTTAAGCTAGAGAGGGCTGAGGCGGATTAGATAATTTAGAGAGAAGAGGCTGATCATAGTTTAGCATTCACCGCATTTAAATTTACCACATTGTGCTATGTCAATTCTTTTTTTTATTATAGAGCCTGCGCATAAACTTAAAATTGATCAGAATAAATTACAAAATTGTAGGTCCAACATTTTAAATTTGGCAATGTTCTTTGAAAAATTGGTTAAAGCAGCAATCTGCTGTGCTTCAGGTTAAATAACCAGAGAAATCATGGATTTCGGACGCACTTCTGCTGATAAGACTTATACTTGTCGCAGACTCCTTTTCAGTTCCTTAGAAGAATGTGAAAAGCAATCATTGTTTTATCAAGGTAAGCTTGAAACGATGCGTTGCTGCGTTTTTTTAATCTGTCATCGCCCAGGTCGCATTTTAGGCGTTTTATCATTCGCTCCACCGATGGGCGCCGTGTCATGATAGCTTTAAATCGCTTGGCCATCGGGGGATCTTGTGAGTCGATATGAGCGAGCATATCAAATGATACCTGCGCAATACGTCCATTTAGAGCAAAGGGGCAACACATTGGTTTTTGTTCGCAGTTATCGCAAACACATATCCCATTTGCATCCAAAGGCGCTTGGTAAATAAACTTCTCCGTTTTGTATCGTGCCCCTTGGTAATCCATCTCAAAGTTGGCATTGCATACCAGGTTGCCATAGGCTGTAAGTTTTTTCATTCCTTTTGGCAAATTTTCGGTCACGGTTTTTTTCTGCGAGGGTTGAGCGATGCCTTCAGCGCGATACCTAATTGGTCTCGGAACTTATCCTTGAGTGGTTGACTATCACAGGCGCTGTCATAGAGCACTGTATCAATCCATGATTTTATTTCAGGATATTGTGCAAACAGACGAACAACATGCGGGAAAAATGTTTCTCCATCATGGGTGGCGGCATCAGCTACGGCAATTGCGTCAAGAGGAATGCCTTGCATCGGAAGGCCAAGAATCGATGCTTTATGACCCCAAATGTATTTGTTGAAGGCTTTCACAATCGTGCCGGCACCATCATCAGCAAGTTCCCATGGGTGCTCGCAATTGTCCTTGTCTTCACAACGGCAATTTTTTGTGGTTTTCGATTGCGACTTTCGCTGTTCTTTACCTTTTTCATCGATGTAAGTGACCGTCTCAAAACCCGAGTAAGCATGAAAATGCGTGGTATCGCCGACAAGCTCCTTTTCTTCTTTAATGAGCCCTTGTTCTAAATTTTCAATGACTTCTTTGATTTTTAAGCGATCCCACAGACCATAATCGGTCATGATCTGATCAAATTGCTCAAGCTTGCGAATGCTGGGAACGTATTTGAACCAATACTGATCATTGTCTGCTTTGGGGATAAACCCGCTAACCCGAGCAAAGGAAAGGTTGGAAGTCAGTAGCAAATGAACTTTTTCGGGAATAGCTTCCAAACCCATCAGCGAAGCGCCGATAAAGCTTTTGAACAGGGCAAAAAAACATTTAGGTTTTTTGCCACCAAGCCGATCCGGCGTCTTGCCTGGTGCAATCATCGATGGGGAGACGGTTGGAAGTATGTCGGTTATGAATTCTTCTTCTGACAACACCGGGGCAGTTTCATCCATGGTAGCCCGCTCGAGTAGCAAGCGTTGAGTGGCTGTTTCTTTATGCTCTTCAGATAATTCGCCGCTTTTTTGGCTATGGGGTTTTGATTTATTGAAATGGTACAAAGCATTGTAATAATCAGCGGCTATCGATCGATATTGCTCCCATGGCAAACTTTGCAAAATTTTATACCACTCAGCTTCAGGCGAGTTTGCGAGCAGTTCATCGTCTTCATGGACAACATGAATCAAAGGTATCTGTTGATGAGCAGCAACGGCGTTTAAATTGAGCATGATTTTTAAATTCCTATTTTTACTCGACTATTTTTGTAAATTTTACTACTAATAGGTTTTCTATTCCTCACTAAAGCCCCAGTTTTAGGGAACTAGGCCTATAAAAGGAGTGATTTTAGTAGTACTTATATCAAAAAAAGTCAAGTAGTATTTTATCTTATCATGCTGATATAATGAGAATTTTTACGTTTATGCGTCCACTCTATAGCCCCCGTAAAGAAACACGGGATCATCGACTGGCCCAATGGAACAGATTCTCTGCACCCAAAAAAATCTCCTAAATTGGGGGGACAGTAGCTCATGAGCAAAAAAGCAAATAAAACCCTCATCGGTGTTTTCGTAGTCGTCGCAATTGCCATGATGGTGGCCGCGGTCTCA
>NW_008709707.1:0-2337 GCF_000327385.1 Lottia gigantea | reverse complement strand
CTCCAGTTTATAGAGAGATATAGAAATCTTACACAACACATTAAAATCTGCTTTTTGTTCAAACTTTTCTTCACAAAGTAAACACCTGTTGACTATCATCACTTCCAGGTTGTTGTTAAAGAGATTTTAAAGTGATTGTAAAAAGTTTTCTAAAAAAAAAAATGTGTGTATCAGGGACACTGAAAGCATCAATTTGCACCATTCCAATTTTCAATCAGACGTCTGTGGTTCTGCAATTCAACTTAATTCAAGTGTTTGATGACATCAATAATCACGAAGGGCCTTATGTGATAAAGCATATTTTGCAATTACTGACGTTATCAAATATTTAAAAAAAACTCTGTACAATCTCATGTGCAATTTTACCAATATAATGACTTCATTGATAAAAACTGCATTCTAAAAGGTTGAATTCTAAGAGAATCGTCTTAAGACTTAGTTTTCAAGTGACAGCAGAATTAACATACTCTTGTTACTGGAAGATATTTATTATTACTAACACTTAAAATTACTTATAAATAAAATTCAAAAAATTAGATTGTTCTACTGTTTTTATCTTCTATAAAGACTTAATAAAGTTTATGGTTAAAAATAGTTGAATCAAACTATTAGTACAAGTAAACTGACAGATGGATTGTCAGAACAATTTCCTCAAACATCATCTCAAAACCTTCCAACAACAACGCCAACTAGTTGAATACAGCTTCCAACAACAGCAACAAGCCTAAGTAATTGACAAGAGCTCGCATCTTGCTGCAAACATGTGTTTCAGAGATCAGATCCTTAATAAGAAGACTAGTTCTGGAAATGGGTGCTATCCTTTCCAGTATAGGACTTTGTGTATGAGCAAAATAACTGAAGAGGAGCAGAGTATTTTGTTGTCAGTGGTAGAATATGCTCACACTTTCAGCAAATCTACTGACAGTCCATTACTGATTCAACTTGAGAGTCCATACAACACAATAATAAAAGACCTATGCCTACAAGAATAACAGATTAGGTTCTTGTGGATCCTGCCTCTCAGCTTCTCAACTTCTTCTTCTTCATTATCTGTACAGCTGAGCCGACTGGACTAACAAGGAAAGATGACTGATTCAGTATTTTCATTTTATAGCTGGGTTGACTGGACTAACAAGGAAAGATGACTGATTCAGTATTTTCATTTTATAGCTGGGTTGACTGGACTAACAAGGAAAGATGACTGATTCAGTATTTTCATTTTATAGCTGGGTCAACTGGAATAATGAGGAAAGATGACTTAATCAGTACCCATTTACAGCTGAGTTCGACTGGAATTATGTGGAAAATGACTTATTCGGTACCCATTTACCTCTGGGTTGACTGGATTATAGAGGAAAGATGACTTATTCAGTACCCATTTACAGCTGGGATGACTTGAATAATCTAGGAAGTTGACTTATTCACCCATCAGACTTTCAAAGGCAAACAACATACTTTAACTAATTTTAAAGGAGATCCTCTATATTATTTCCTTGTGGACGTAGATTTGTGATGTGTGATTGGCTTCAGTACATTTTGGTTTCTCCCTGTGTTTATTGTGTTGTTGTTTGATTCCCAAATTCTGATAAACATCTCACACCAGCTGTGTGGTAGTAGGAATTCAAGGTTAAATTCTGTAGAATCAGGAATCTGTGTAGGTACCATCTATCAGTATCATTAGATATTAATCTTGGTCTAATATTAGTTTTATACTATAGCTATCATCTATAATTAGCTAGGAACACCTGATGCAACTCAACAACTGAGTTTCCAACTAGATATCACCTTTAGAGAGTAGATATATTTCATTAGGTCTAATTTAACTTAAAAATTCAAAATGTAAAAAAGAAACGATTGGAAACACATTTATTCTGTTGAAAAAAATTGCAACACTAATCAATACATCCACAAAACTTATAATGTAGGATATATTTTGGAATATTTATTAGTATTATCTGCAGGCTACATCATAAATGAAAATGAAATGAAATGAATGGAGTTTTACGTCCTACTTTTCTGCATCTTGTGGGCTATTGAGGACGGGCAACGCCAAGCAGGGTGCCATGAGGGAAATTTTGCCAGGACAGCGGCAATAGCCTGCTCTTTTTTTATTTCCAACTGTCGAGGGATCTTTAACGTGCACAGCCTGTAGCACACAGGGCCTCGGTTTATTGTCCCTTTCCGAACGACTAGACGCTTTTTCCATGTCAGCCCCTCTTACCTGCATCACTGACAGGGGGAAACCGGGTTGAAAAATCCGAAGGTATTATCTCGACCTAAGTGGGGATTGAACCCTTGACCTTCAGGTTAGCGAGCAAGTGTCCAACTCACTGAGCC
>NW_008709706.1:34169-35075 GCF_000327385.1 Lottia gigantea | reverse complement strand
CACTGGGTGATTTGTGAACGGGAGCTACGGCTGCGTCAGTCATCTTGGATTGCTTCTTGCGAACGTCGTTCTTCTTCTGTGTACGAGAGGAAAATGAATAGACTAAACGCGTGTATTGTGTAGACCCATACAAGTAAAGCGCGGACTTGATAGTGAGCACGCCTTAATTTTACCTGGTTTTGACTTGAGATAAATCTTGTGTTTGTAATTTCATGACAAATACGTATTTCAAGGGTCATTTTTGCTAATTTTCCCAAAAATTAGACTTAACCTGGTCAAAGAAACATTTGTCTACTATACCATTCTCATACTGTGAGGAAATTGGCAATATTTGAACTCAAATCACGGTTTTTTAGAGCCCGACTTTTCCTTTTCGTCCGTTTCAGTAGTGAAAAAGACCCAACTTTCACTCCAGTTCCGTAACACAGGGCAGGTAAGTGACTTTGGGAGGGCTAAATAGGTGCAAATATCAGTCCACTAGACTTTTTCATAAGTTTGAGCAATCTCCCACCTTTTGGGACTTTCTTATAAGGAAATCATAGAGGGCATTGGCGCTCAAAATACACCACGGTGAAAATGTATGGTTTAAAGTTCATTAACGTTCTGTATTGAGATTGGCGTGAAAAAGAGTGAATAAAGTGAAAGAAATTAGGAAAAACTGAGAAATGAAGAAAATCGCGTNTTGTCTCTTACCTTTGAACTTGGACACATACATACTTACCATATCAAAATCCCATGACAAGTGTACGAAATTTTAACAACACAACACTTTATAAAACATTCTGTCAGGGTTTGAGTAGATCTACTCAAAAATTAAACCCCACCCCACCGTATTGTGATCCCATATTCTCGCCTAGTGTTTCTAAGTAAATTGATTAGACCTGTAGGATAATCCGGTCATTGGCG
>NW_008709706.1:0-1434 GCF_000327385.1 Lottia gigantea | reverse complement strand
CCTTGAGCGATGGTTACTCCGGACAACAGCTGTTCAATTCCTCGTCATTTCGGATAGCCAACTGTAAATGTCTTGGAATGATTCTGGATTTCTTGTTGTCACGGGCAGCGTTACCAGCCAACTCGAGAACTTCAGCAGCCAAATATTCCAAAACAGCGGCTAAGTAGACTGGGGCACCAGCTCCGACTCGCTCGGCATAGTTTCCCTTTCTCAACAGACGGTGGATACGACCGACAGGGAACTGTAATCCAGCCCGGGATGATCGGGTCTTGCTCTTTCCCTTTACTTTTCCTCCTTTTCCTCGTCCAGACATGATGTGAATTTAGTTAGTGAGACGGTGTCGTCGTGCGAAAGTCTAGTAACTGAATGAAGCGAACGCGACGACTAAAAACACTATTTATACTCGAAAATGGAGTCGAAAACTACGGTGCTCACTATCAAGTCCGCGCTATTTCACGAGAAAAGCTTTCGATCCTATTTTTCGACTCCATTTTCGAGTATAAAAGGAAAATTTCGCGCGTGTTCACTAGTACCGCAACAGGATACGGTTTGTGCATCCCAGCAAAAGGCATCCGCATCAGTAAAAGGATCCCCCCGCACTGTTCAGTGTTCACAGCAGAACTTTTTGCCATCAGGGACGCGGTAGCATGGCTGTCCGTCAATCACACGGAGCATGCCGCGATTCTATCCGACTCGCTAAGCAGCCTCCAATCTATTTTTGTCACCTCTTCTAATTGTAGGTCAGAAGTTATCTCCGAAATAAGAAGAATGATCCACAACTACCAAACCAACAACAACCAGAAGATTGAATTAGTATGGGTTCCATCGCACGTCTCCATTCCTGGCAACGATCAAGCAGACCGTTGTGCCAAAGAAAGTCTGAGTCTGGAGGATATCGAGCCTGTAGAATACTCCTACTCGGAGTTCTGCAGTATCGTATCTTCTAGGATCAACCAGAAATGGTCTGACATGTTACGGAACCTCGACACCGCAAGATACCAGATTGATCCGAAGATACCAAACCAAACCAAACCAAACCATCCATGTGTAGCCATCTGCAAAGTGGCAACCAGACTCCGGACCAACAACGTACTACGAGACCATCAGTTCAACGCCATTAAATGTCGCTGCGGCCACGTTGCCACAAGGTCGCATATCCTCATTCAATGCACTGAATTGAAACCCGCTCGTAAGCCACTACTAGAGTACCTGGAAACCAACGGCATACCACTAACCATACAGAATGTTTTGGCTCCACCCACGGACCACTGGTATACGATAATGGAACTAGTCTTCCATTTTATAACCAAATCTGTCTTGAACAGATAGGCTAAGATTTTTTTTTTTATCAAAGTTTCTTAACACTTTTTAATTATATCCAATCACTTTAACAAGTTTCATCGCAGAAACATTAGAGAACATCTCTCCCCCCTT
>NW_008709705.1:0-1784 GCF_000327385.1 Lottia gigantea | reverse complement strand
CATATTTCTGCATCCTAATACAACAACAATTGTTTACATTCTGAGTGAATATAAAGATAAATACTTCCAATTGTCAATTGTTCATTCAAGTTTTCTACCATAAGTCTTTAACACTGTCAACAAGCCTATATTAAGTGAATTGCATACTTTGTTCCTCCACTATGACAGTTATCAGAAATGTAAGAAAAGTTTTCATTTGAACAAATGCAATGCTAAGTTTGCAAAAAATGTCTCTTAAACTACAAAAGTTTTTAACTGAAAATAGCCTATAACATTAAGATTATCAGTTAGTTTGAAAAAATTGTCTCACAATCTAGAATTACAATAAATCAAGATTGTCAGCATTAGGCTATTCGGCACCTTGATATTGTCAGACTGGTCACTGAGAAGGCTGTATAACTAGAAGTGAGTCTTACCAGCAAGATGAAGTGGAGTTGAATTTCGACCCTGGGTATCACGGCAGTTGATATTTTCTGGTGTGGCCAGTTTCTGAACACGAGCCAGGTTCCCTTTCTTAGCTGCTTCCAATAATGCAGCATCACCTTCAAAAAAAGGTCAGAATATAAAACAAACCATTCAATGTTTCATTCAGATGTCTGCGTTTCTTTCAATTAGCTTATTTTCATGGTATTGCATGAGCCACAGGCGTCTGATTGAAAATTGAAATGATGCAAATTGATGCTATCAGTCGTCATAATAGACAAACAAAATTAAAGAAAATCTTCCGACAATATCTTTAATAACATAGTTGTATATACATGAGATTACTGTCTTGATATAAGGAGAGAGTTTTTAAGATTCCTGGAGTGAAATATTAGAAATATTCCTAAATTGCCCCGGTTCCCAACCTGGGGTGTTTTCACTAGGGTGGGACTATGGTGGGACTAGGGTGTCATGGGTGTGGACAACTGGTGTAGGAGTAGAATTTGTTTTGAATTGAGAGAGCACCTCACATCAACACATGCTGCAAATGTGGATGAAACAAATTTTAGGGGGTGTGAAAGGTCAAGGTGATTGCTCCAGGGGTGTGAAGACTGAGAAAGGTTGGGATCCACTGCCCTAGATCAACTATTAAAAGTTTGATAAACTAACTTGACAAAATATTTTGGGTGATCATATGATTGCAGTCAGTGTCCCTTTAAATGGACAATAAGCAAACTTGAAACAAATTTTAGGGGGTGTGAAAGGTCCACATGATTGCTTTAACGATGTGAAGGCTGAGAAAGTGTGGAAACCACTGCTATATTGCTATCAGAATTAATTGATGCTTACCTCGAAGCAGATCACCGACATCTTGATCTCCTTCTTTGACTAGATCTATTGGTGTGTGACTATCACGGTTCTTTTTGTTTGCGTCTGCTCCATGCTGAATAAAAAAAAAATAAAGATCCATATATTAAGATAGATGGAAACAATTAATGATTTTGATATGACTTCATTCGATAGAATTGATAAGAAAAAAGTCAAGTAACATGAATATCATTTCATCAACTCTAACTAATTATAACTCATTTAACAATACAAGGCCAATATGTTGAGGTATACACATAAATGATAAATGATCTTCTTCATGACGCACAGATCATGTTTCAATGTACCAATACAGCAACCCACCACTGCCAGGGGTCATAGGTCACAGTCATGTAAGATATTTACTATCTCCATAGAGTAAAGAATAAACCTTAAAAACACTTACTTTTAATAATAATTTACAGATTTCAAATTTTCCTTTAGAAGCTGCTTCATGTAGTGGAGTAAACTTCCATAAATCAGCTACATTAACA
>NW_008709704.1:33544-34999 GCF_000327385.1 Lottia gigantea | reverse complement strand
ATCCACATCTGATCATTGATACCTATATATCAAATACATGAGAGGAAGACTACTGATCATTACAGATGAATCATCAGAAGTTGAAGATGCATTCTCTGAAGTAGGTCGCGGCAGTAATTGGGATGCGACTTTAATTGGGGAGGAAGTTTCTGGGCAGTTTCTTTTGCCAATTTAGTGAACGTTTTGTGAAAGATGGATTCATGGTTTCTGAGGACGATTTAGGAAAAGAACCGTATCTCAAATACCAGAAAGCAAATGCATTTGAAAGTGCAGGTTTAATGGTGGGTAAGTACTTATATAATCACATTTTACACGCCAAAGTTATACAATTTTAGTATTTAACAGACATTTTTGAAGCACACTATCAAGAAAACAGATCATTTATCAGCAGATAATGTCAACAGCTGATACTGAGAAGGCATGCCAATTATAATAAGTCCAATTGATGTTCAGTTCAGAAAAGGCCCTGAAATGTTGGGTTTGATACAGGTATGGTGTGAACCAAAAAAGTTGTTATAACTAGGCAAGTTTGCCATGCCAAAAGTTCCTGAAGGTCAATATCAGTCTCCAACTCTTTTTTTTGTATTTGAAGATTAAGGTATATAAAGAGACAGTTCCATAATATGTTCATGTGCATGTCGACAAAAATGTAGGAAAACTGTCATAGTGGGTTGAGATGTACGTGGATGAACAAAATTTAAGGGTTCTGATGATTGTGACATTGAGCTGTATGCAGCTTAACAATGTTGTGTATGGTGTCATATTGTACATACATTAAGCTTTGTTAAACACTACATTAATCTAAAACTCATATGTCACTTTTGTGACTTCCATAACTTATTTATCTCAATAGATCACGACTAGGGGCATGTAAAAATATTTCATTATAAAACCTCGATATAACCTATATTTTCAAGTATATCATTTATCTATTTACAGCTTTCAGCAAAAAAAAAAGAAGTGCTGTATTTGTTTAATACAAGTTACCAAAAAAAACATATCCAAAATTGGTAAAACTCCTTAAACTAAATTTTTCAGACGAGGGCTCCAATCAAAGATTAGGAGAATAGATTGTATATAGATTTTTCTTGGACTACTTGAAAGAAGTGGCAGGTAATCGGTTTTACTGTTTTTATATATTCGCATCATCCCCGTCCATCTGTCCACCATTTCTCATAAACACTCTAGAAGGCACAATTCTTTTAACGAAACGTGGTGAAGTTGTTTATTAGCACTAAAAAATGAGCTCTACTTAAGTTCAGAAAAAAACAAAATATATTTAAAGTTGGGTTCCCTTATTTTCATTTATTCATATATATACCATAATTGGACCACTAATACTTTTATAAATAGAAAGTAGAAAAGTCCTTATTTCACTCGTAATTAGGCTAATTAAGACGAGAATTTCCTCGTTAGGTTACAATCAAGAGAATGCGAGAACCCAATTTTAATATA
>NW_008709704.1:0-885 GCF_000327385.1 Lottia gigantea | reverse complement strand
CTATACAGTTGGTTGTCAGGTATGAAAGTCATAGTCTGTGAAATCAGTACAAGACATAAAAGATTTTGTGTAATATGATAAATATCTGAAGACAATTTAAATATATAACAATGATATGATTAATATACTGATTCCCTATTCAGATTCTCTACAGCCCAAGAATGATTACTGGTTTAGGACTTACAGACGGCGAATCTGTAGAGAGATTCAGGTCCTTTTTAGGAAAATTTTCATGCAATATACCAAAGAGACAACGCATGAAAATCGCATTGATATTTTGGTTTCAGGATTGATCTACTACAGCTTCAAATTAAGAGAAAAAATAGGTACCTAGTTCAAACATATTTTCATTATAACCAGTATTTAGTCAAATGATAATATAGAAAGGTTTCAGTTTTTGTTCAA
Organism: Lottia gigantea; assembly: GCF_000327385.1. Classification (NCBI taxonomy): domain Eukaryota; kingdom Metazoa; phylum Mollusca; class Gastropoda; family Lottiidae; genus Lottia; species Lottia gigantea. The sequence goes on along the minus strand of NW_008709704.1, from coordinate 480 downwards.
ATTGGCCAATATTCAGGGTTTTCCGCTCTAATTTTTTATCAGTAGCATGTTAGTCGTTATAAGGGTAAAACCTGTCTCTTATATTTTCATTTTTTCGCATGATAAAGGGATTGTTCTTCTTATTGTTTTTACTCATCGTACTTATGTGTTATATTTTTTTCATACTTTGCTATTGCAAACATTTCGCCATACAATTCTGTTTAAAGAGCACTTCTATTTGAAGCAAGTCTAATTGATTGATAGTTTAGGTGTACATGTAAGGATCTTTAGGGCAAGTGCTCTTGAAATTTGTGCATATTGATAACAGTTGAACTCTCAAGCAAACTCTTATGACCTGTAATACTCCTTTTTATTACCATTTTTTTGAAGGAGCTACTTTGCCCAGGAAGTTATCCAACGCCGAAGAATTGGAAAAAGCCAGCAGGAGTCGTATGAAGCTATCTTACAACCTCTACCAGGTATTTACTTATTTTTTGCAAT
>NW_008709703.1:0-2341 GCF_000327385.1 Lottia gigantea | reverse complement strand
CTTATATAAAAGAATTTCCATGTGTAACTTTTGTCTCAAGATTATAGTTTATGGAATTTTCAAAACCAACTCAGCAGAATATTATTAGAATATTTTTAATATGTTCGGTAGAATTTCCTAGATTTCTTTATAATCAACTTGGATTATTTTCGTGGTCATGCTGAACCAGTTTATGTAATATACCAGCATAAACAGATGAAGCAACAATTATATATCATATACCTACTGTGTTTATCGTTTGAGGTATTCAGTGAAAGAACCATTTTGTTCTCCATATATTCGAGAGATAAGCTGTATAACGACTATTTTATGGTTTATATGAATGTAATAGATTCATTGTTTTGCACAATGAAATGTCTCGAAGACGTGGAAACACCTTGCCTATCTTTTGCGTACAGCGCACAGGATCATAAATGTTATCTGTATAGCCTTGTACTACTGGAAAACGACTATGTGATATCAAGTGGAATTGTGACTTATGTTCCAGTATTTGGTAAGTATTTTAATAGATTCATCTAGATTATGGGTTTGGGTCATATGAATGTTTGTTGGGTAATAATATAGATCTCAGCTGTTATCTTTTGTACACAAAACTTCAATTTCTCTCAAACTGGGTCAATGAGGATATTTAATCATATAGGACTCACCTGGTATAATAATTATATAACAAAATCTCTGTATAAACGCTAAAACCATAAATCTAGATAATTATTGAAAAAAGAGGAGGTAAAATAATTTTACTACGAATATGCCATTTTTATTTTTAATGTATCAGATGAAATCGAGAAAGACAAACCAACAGCCCAGAGTGAAACTTATCAACAAAATGACGAGATATATGGTTCACATAGAGCTATAGATGGAGACCCCGATACGTTTTCGTGCACAAGTCGAGGGACTCCTATATGGTGGTGCGTGGACTTAGTCAAGATACATTCTATGCGCTTGATTCAAATTGTCAATAGCAAATGTAAGCATAGATTAATATTTCACATTTTCTAAATTTCTTAAAGCCATGGTTCCCATTTTCGGGGGTTTATTTTGGTCTTGAATATTATGGAAATTGGACTATTGGAACTGCACGAAATTCGCTCGTTAGGTTTCATGCATGGTGATTTTCTCCAACCCACGAACGACAACTCGTTGATATTTTATTGGTTCTTGAGTCCCATGAATTTACGTATAGAAACGTCCTGGCGTATCTTCATATGGGATCACAAAAATCTGTATTAGATACTCAAACTTCCAACTGGTAACTGATAACTCTTATATTCTACTTGGCAACTCTGAACTTATATACTCGACAACTCGACTTTCATATTTCTGCAGTACTTATTCGTATTTTCCAGCTACTATTAATTTTTCCAGTTAATAAATCGGTTTTTCGATTTTGTTTTCGTTTTTTAAAATATTATATAAACAATATATGTTATACTATTATTCTTCTTTTGTAGATTATTCTGATCGGATGAAAGAGTTTCGTTTGAGTTTTGGGATGACTGGAAACTGTGATGAAGCTGGTCTCGTTGATTCTATTGAGTGTTATCGTGATATTGGTACCGATCAGCCACATTACGATATAACCAAATGTACATCAGGTACAACCCCGGCTGAAATGAGAGCCCGGTTTATCTTCATTAGTCAACAGAAAATTCAATATTTACATTTCTTGGAGCTCAACATTCTTCTCGATTATTTCGACAGTTCAAACTGTAGCTCTACTCTATAAAAAAGACTGAGTTAAAGGAGATGTTTTAAACTATAAGATAGATAGTTTATATGTATTTATCATGGAACAGTGAATTTTAACAAAGTTTATCCCATTCTTCACCTTTATTATTGTTAAAGACAAAATATTGAAAACCTAGTCATTTCACACTCATAAACTGAAAGCATAGAAAAGGCCTGTTTCGGACGATTAAATATTTTATATATTTATATTATACCTTTAAGAGCTTTTATAGAGTTTATTGTTTAAATGATTAAAATATACACATTAGTAAATGGACCTTCAAGTTCCTTTCAAGATTGAACTCATGTATTTGGATTTAGTTTATCTATTCTTGCGAAGACACTATTGTTTTCATATGTCACAAACTGACAGATTCGACTCGTGTTTTCTTGATACTCTGCCATATATAGGGAAGACATTTATAGAAATAGAAAGTGAAATTCCTAATTAAATATATTAGGTATATTTAAAGGAATCATGCGATTTTCGTACATTTGTATTACTTCTGAAGATTATTTACAGATATTCATGACCCATACCAACCCCCAAAATGGCGAATCTGTCCCTTTAAAAGTTCTTGCACTGAATCCCACCTGACTTATTTTGTAT
>NW_008709702.1:0-2324 GCF_000327385.1 Lottia gigantea | reverse complement strand
AGATATTACACTCTAGAGGATTGTCTCGTTTCAATTACCTTTTTCTTCTACCTTAACTTAAGCAGATTGTTTCTGTCTTTTGATTGTTATCATCCCTGAATGTGCACAAAAATCTTAGCTCGACTAAAATAATCATTGTTGCATTTATATAGTGGTTCATACTTGTTTATCATCATATTGTCCTACGGTGACATCAAATGGCATGGTGTTCATAATTACTATTGTCTGTATAATTCATCTATAATCATATTAAGACCTTTATATAAATGTGTATTATCATCAAACAACCCAACCTTATATATCCAGTGACAATCCAATACATTTATGATTAAGCATTGTAATAACTTAACAAAGATGACATTAAATAATGGTACACAATTTCAATATATTGTTGATATGATGTGTACAATAAAAGCCCAAGAGTAGTATACCAGAATATTGTGTGTTCCATTATTTAATGGACAATGATTACATCATCTTATTATATTTATTGACATCTATAAACAGTCAATTAACCAAATCAGACAAAGAGATGATATTTTTGTCAAATATCAACATATTTGCGAGGATTTTCTCCAGTGTAAGGGATTCATTTTTAGCTGATAGAGATGAACTTCAGCTTATGTAGCACTTTCGAAATTTCATGTGCAATCATAACTGATGACATCAAAGTTATGCATGAAGAACTTTAGCTAGTAACACAAATAGTTAGACAATATATCACTTTAAGAAACCTTATTCTCTCATATTGTTCCGTTTAAATAAAGTTTTTTCTAGACACACAATCATCTTTGTTTACTGTGTTAATCTGTGTATGTAATATGTACATAAACAAAATGAATTATTTTAATCCTATTGTTATGTCAGAGATATGAATGAATTGTCAAACAAAATTTGAAAGAAATAAAAAAAAAATTAAAATCAATTTTTTTATTTGTATACTTCTGGTGGGGCACACTATTAAATGCAAAATGATTGAAAGTATTATTTGAAACACTACATCTCTGCCAAGGAGAATATCTTCGGGAAACCTAAATTGAGCTCCATCAACAGAACAGAATATAACTACAGACAACTGTATATAAAATACTAGTATGTACAATTTATTTACCATAACATGCATACAATATACATACATATTAACAATTACTTGAAAAGCTGGAGGCTATAGTACTCCACCATAAAAAAGAGCAGGCGTGAACAATTTGGCAAGAGTACACCATCAGCAATTTTTTTTTTTTTTTTTCCTCCAGCCTCTAACTTATGATATTTCTGTCTCATCATTTGAAACTTTCACAATGTTAATTGAGGGAAAACGAGAAGTCACAATATAATTCTGGTACTACTTAAAAGCATTGAAAGTATGGCTGATAAGTGCCCAAACAGAAGCAAACACATTTCATCAAAATAACCATTATTTACTTTTCAAAGTTCTTCATTTAAAAATCCCCAATTGAATGCAACATATAAACGTCGTAAAACCAACAGTCCAATTGCACATACTAAAAATATTATCAAAAACAAGGAAAAGGTCTCATTTGACCTCACATGCACAGGTAGTTCAGCATTTTGGTAATTTTGAGTTGTAGGTTTTTGTTGAATTACTGCAGAACTGAATGTCACATTTTATTTATGAAGACTGATATTAATAGCTGAAATTGAGCTCAATAAGCTGTTAAAGTAAATATTTAGATGACTACATAATTGTTAATTATTAGTTTTTAATTGAAAACACTGTGTGCTTCAATTGTTGACCATTTCAGCAGCATTCAAATGATCGCATTTAGATGTAATTGGGTAAACCACTTCTAAATGAAAAAATATATGAATTGTTAATATAAATTATATGACAAACAATTGTTCTGTTATTGCTGTAATGTTAAATTCATAACTGATTAATATGGAGACTGATCATGATCATGAAAAGTAATTGACTTAAATTTAAGTAATTTAGTGCAGGTCATGATTCATGACTAATCTACATTCCACAAACATAATATAAAAAAAATAGATTGCATGTAAGTTTATCACAGGCTATGGCATAATGTAAGTAGAAACTATGCACAAGAATTTGGCGGTAAGTGAGGAGTTTAAACTTCCAAGGTACTTGTAGTATTATCCCTTGATTTTAATGTGGCAAAGTGACACTGATGGCAATATTTGAGCTCTATGTATGTAATAATTAAATGACAATATCACTTTGATAAGCAAAGCATAAAGTTTTTGTGGGACTTTGCTTTCAGCAAAGTCCCAGTTTGTTATCGAAATGTCAATTCTTTTTTTTTTTTTTTTTTTTTTTTTTTTTTTTTTTTTTTTTTTTTTCC
>NW_008709700.1:7264-8609 GCF_000327385.1 Lottia gigantea | reverse complement strand
AGAAATCAACACCCATCCATGAAATGTTACCGTATTAATTGATTTTTTTATCGCAAATGTGTGAACCAGCAGCAAAAGATTTGCTGTCATTGAAAATCTGGCTATGGTTTTAGTCAAAGTGCATTATTGATAAATTTTATCGCCTTATGTTATGATCTATTATAGATGGTACTATATGTTATGATCTATTATAGATGGTACTATATGTTATGATCTATTATAGATGGTACTATATGTTACACTCTATTATAGATGGTACTATATGTTACACTCTATTATAGATGGTACTATATGTTACACTCTATTATAGATGGTACTATATGTTACACTCTATTATAGATGGTACTATATGTTACACTCTATTATAGATGGTACTATATGTTACACTCTATTATAGATGGTACTATATGTTACACTCTATTATAGATGGTACTATATGTTACACTCTATTATAGATGGTACTATATGTTACACTCTATTATAGATGGTACTATATGTTACACTCTATTATAGATGGTACTATATGTTACACTCTATTATAGATGGTACTATATGTTACACTCTATTATAGATGGTACTATATGTTACACTCTATTATAGATGGTACTATATGTTACACTCTATTATAGATGGTACTATATGTTACACTCTATTATAGATGATACTATATGTTACACTCTATTATAGATGGTACTATATGTTACACTCTATTATAGATGGTACTATATGTTACACTCTATTATAGATGGTACTATATGTTACACTCTTTTATAGATGGTACTATATGTTACACTCTTTTATAGATGGTACTATATGTTACACTCTATTATAGATGGTACTATATGTTACACTCTATTATAGATGGTACTATATGTTACACTCTATTATAGATGGTACTATATGTTACACTCTATTATAGATGGTACTATATGTTACACTCTATTATAGATGGTACTATATGTTACACTCTATTATAGATGGTACTATATGTTACACTCTATTATAGATGGTACTATATGTTACACTCTATTATAGATGGTACTATATGTTACACTCTATTATAGATGGTACTATATGTTACACTCTATTATAGATGGTACTATATGTTACACTCTATTATAGATGGTACTATATGTTACACTCTATTATAGATGGTACTATATGTTACACTCTATTATAGATGGTGTTGTATGTTACACTCTATTATAGATGGTACTATATGTTACACTCTATTATAGATGTTACACTCTATTATAGATGGTACTATATGTTACACTCTATTATAGATGGTACTATATGTTACACTCTATTATAGATGGTACTATATGTTACACTCTATTATAGA
>NW_008709700.1:0-1006 GCF_000327385.1 Lottia gigantea | reverse complement strand
TGAACTCCAGGCTGCCGTGGATGCTCGCAAGCGGGGTCTACGACGGTTTCAGAGGAAATCGGACCGTTATACCAAGGCAGAATACTTAGCGGTCAAGGCTTCTACAGCTGCTCTGTTGCGTGAATCACAAACAAAGCACTGGCAAGAGTTCTGCAACTCATTAAATGAGAAGACCAACCTAAGATCTGTCTGGGGTAAAATAGACCCAATGCTTGGTCAAAAATCTAATTCTTCCATTCCAACTCTTTGTTACAGGGATTCCACAGAATACAGCAATGAAGGAAAAGCCAATTTGTTAGCCAAGTGTTATGCTGACGGCGGTGCTGATACCAACCATACCAAAGAATTTCTAAAGAACAAGAAGACCTTCTACACCAACCACACTCCAATTCATCATTCGCCCTTAGAGGATGAACGGGATCTTAACGCTCCCTTCACCCTCGACGAGCTGAAGAAAGCACTGTACAGTAAGAAAGACAGCGCTACTGGTGAAGATAATATCAAGTATAGCATGTTAAAGGAGTTACCAATGGAAGCGTCTACAGTTCTACTAGAATTATTCAACAAATCATGGTATAATGGTACAATTCCGGAAAGTTGGAAAACGGCAATGGTCATTCCTCTACCAAAACCGCAGAAAGATAAAAGTCTATGCAGTTCATACAGGCCTATTTCTCTGACCTCGACTCTATGTAAAACATTTGAGACGATGGTCAATAATAGACTTAGATACCACTGTGAACTAAATGGTCTTATCGATCCCAACCAAAGCGGCTACAGAGAGAAACGGTCAACAATGGATCAAATCGTTCGACTTCAACACGACATGGCCGCCCAACTCGGAAAGAAGAACTACTTCAGTGCAGTATTCCTGGATCTGTCCAAGGCCTTTGACTTAGTCTGGGTTGATGGTTTGCTTTTTAAACTTAATAAACTTGGCATTCGGGGTCGCATGTTCAGGTGGATCCAAGACTTCTTAAGGGATCGCCAGATACAAGTGAAGGGA
>NW_008709699.1:7654-8917 GCF_000327385.1 Lottia gigantea | reverse complement strand
AAGTCACAAGTCAGTACGCTTGGGACTATTCAATAACATACATTAAATAAAACCAAAGTGCAAAGTTCTTTAAATTTGAGAAATTCTTCCAAACGAATCCATTGTAAATTTATTAATGAATGTCTGTAGACCTGTGTATGGAAAGAAGGGTAAACAACTTTTTGATAATTATAAAGCTAAATGTTTTCACTTCATTACAAGTAAGTTTCAAACATGTTACACAACTTTCGGTTCATTTCACACAGACAATTCCCTGAAACACTTGGAATTTAAGTAAATATTCTAACGTTACACATTTTCATTTAAAAACCAGTGACTGGAAAGTTATCTGAGGTAAGGCCTAATGATAATTTCATCGATTTGTTTCTTGCTTTCTTTCTATCCCAGGCTAGATATTTTGACAGTTATTGGCTGGAGTCTGAAATATTAGGAAAAAAATTCTCGAACAAAATATTAAATTCCCTATTTGACGACTGAAAATTAGTGTTAAATCTCATCGCGACTTTTTAGTATCACGTGACTGTGACCTTTGAACTGTCAAAAATGCCATAAACGAGGCCTAGTTTTTCTGTCCCTACACCAGCCGACAACTTTCAAACTAGATATCAGAGGCTGGAACTGCTCCGTCTATCTTGACTGGTGCAACGCAGTGGACAGAGAAGTCTCCACCTTTTATCCGTGGATACTATATTGTTGGGTTTTTAATGATTTAGCAAGTTTTTTTGCCAGGTTTTTTTGCCTTCTTTTGCTTCTATGACTATATACTATTAAAGTACTAATAACCTGGACAATTTTGGTACTACATTTGTTTAATTCTATATTATTTCCTTAGCACACTACAAAATGTTACCAATAGTTAAAAAATTAGGTCGTGGCAAATGCCCCACATTTGAAACGACGACCAAACTTAACTTGCTGTGCCATAAGCCATAAGAAAATTTTGCTGAAAATGATGTAAAAGGGTACATATTGAAAGTACATTTAGGAAAATATCAACATCCAGTGTTTTGCAAGAACCTGAATCATTAAACTTTTACCATTTCTACAATTCCTCAAATTCTCAATCCATTGATTATCTTTAAATAAACTGTACTAGTTTCACCTCACGAAATTGATGAGTTTTCACCCTATTATTAGCCAATTTGTTTTATTTACAGAAACACTTCATTTCCACCACCATTCGCAGCTTCAACCAAATTCGTAAGCAATAAATCATTCCGGAGGAACAAAAGAAACTTATGATTTCCATGTTAGCATTTAGTG
>NW_008709699.1:0-1090 GCF_000327385.1 Lottia gigantea | reverse complement strand
TCTGATAGACATCGTATTGTTTAATAACTATATATCGCGTGCTTTTGTCTGATAGACATCGTATTGTTTAATAACTATATATCGCGTGCTTTTGTCTGATAGACATCGTATTGTTTAATAACTATATATCGCGTGCTTTTGTCTGATAGACATCGTATTGTTTAATAACTATATATCGCGTGCTTTTGTCTGATAGACATCGTATTGTTTAATAACTATATATCGCGTGCTTTTTGTCTGATAGACATCGTATTGTTTAATAACTATATATCGCGTGCTTTTTGTCTGATAGACATCGTATTGTTTAATAACTATATATCGCGTGCTTTTTGTCTGATAGACATCGTATTGTTTAATAACTATATATCGCGTGCTTTTGTCTGATAGACATCGTATTGTTTAATAACTATATATCGCGTGCTTTTGTCTGATAGACATCGTATTGTTTAATAACTATATATCGCGTGCTTTTTGTCTGATAGACATCGTATTGTTTAATAACTATATATCGCGTGCTTTTTGTCTGATAGACATCGTATTGTTTAATAACTATATATCGCGTGCTTTTTGTCTGATAGACATCGTATTGTTTAATAACTATATATCGCGTGCTTTTTGTCTGATAGACATCGTATTGTTTAATAACTATATATCGCGTGCTTTTTGTCTGATAGACATCGTATTGTTTAATAACTATATATCGCGTGCTTTTTGTCTGATAGACATCGTATTGTTTAATAACTATATATCGCGTGCTTTTTGTCTGATAGACATCGTATTGTTTAATAACTATATATCGCGTGCTTTTTGTCTGATAGACATCGTATTGTTTAATAACTATATATCGCGTGCTTTTTGTCTGATAGACATCGTATTGTTTAATAACTATATATCGCGTGCTTTTTGTCTGATAGACATCGTATTGTTTAATAACTATATATCGCGTGCTTTTTGTCTGATAGACATCGTATTGTTTAATAACTATATATCGCGTGCTTTTTGTCTGATAGACATCGTATTGTTTAATAACTATATATCGCGTGCTTTTTGTCTGATAGACATCGTATTGTTTAATAACTAATATCGCGTA
>NW_008709698.1:0-1797 GCF_000327385.1 Lottia gigantea | reverse complement strand
TGTATTTTGCTTCACTGGTTTAAAGAACATGTTTCAGTTACCCAAGTCTGCAATGATTTAATAACGAACCATTTAAATCAAGGTTGCCCGTGTCACACCTCTTGCTTTTCGTGGCACAGGAGATTAGGGATTTGATCAAGCACTTTAAGCAGCTTTCTTGCTAACTGTATAAGTATCACAGTCAGTATATAATAGTTTCTACAGCACCTACAGTTCCCTACACAAACCAGAATATTATTTGTAAGCAATAACCACAATATTCTTTACCGTAAAATTATCATTATCGGATGGTTTGGGCCTTTCTGTTCACTTCCTTTTTGCACCCAAGAACATAATGTAAGCATGTCTAAACAGTCCCGGTCCAATTGGATCATAAAGACAAACCGGAAATTAAGCTCATGAAAATCGTTATTATGCCCACAGAATTAGAGACAGAAATTATTCGCGTAAATCGTGGTCCTATGACATTTGGACCAAGTTTGTAAGGTTGATCCTGGCGTTCGGTGTCATGATCCTACGCACGTAACGACATTATAGTTAAGTTATGAATAGTCAAGTGAGTGTGATAAAACTTCAATTATCAGTAAATTTGGACATCTGTTTTGATAAAAATATGTCCTCGTGATTAAATTCTTGAAAACTTGACAAAAAGTACGTTGGTCTACTTTAATAGTTGAATTGAGTTTCCCAATCAGATTAAAATGCTACCCTGTGGGTGAATCCACTTGCCATCCAAGCAGGCCCGTCGCCTGACCATTATTCCTGGGGGGCAAACGTGCAATCGAGGGGGGGCAATTTAGCAAAGCACCTTAACAGACGATTAAACGTCGGGAAACGGACTTTAATGGAGTATTTTAGATTCGAGATTATTTTTGTTAAAACACACAAGTTATAATACGTTACATTTTTATTGCCGTTTTAGTTTAAACGTAGTCGGGTATGTTTTATGGCAAAACGTTGAACAAATACGTCCAAGTTAATTTTCTGGGTACGCTTCCTGTTGAAGGCAAGAAGAACAAGATTGCGCTGGCAAAGCTGAGTCATAGATCGTCGTTGTGGTGAGTCAACGCGAGTAAGAGTTGAAAAGCTGCTTTCACACACAGCGGGATGCTGGGGGGGGGGGGGGGGGGCTTTGGATTTAGGGGTGGCTCCCAAAAATTCCCCCTTGGCTACGGGCCAGCATCCATGCAGCGTAGAGAGCATCAAGATATGTATACATACAGACAGTAATATTTCTCGATGCAAAATATGAGAGTAGCTACTCTGAAAATGTAGGCACAATCACTCACATCATGTAGCTGTCAATTTGAGGACCTCTTCATGGCTCAGATGAGATGTGTGCAGCAGAAGGGAGATAACTGCATATAAAATGGTTGCAAACGATACCACAATTCAATACAGCATAACATTATTCTTCCCAGTCATATTGACGTATATTATACTGATAAGCAATTAAGCTTGAACATTGTAAAATGTGAATTAGGGTAAAGAAAACATGAGAAAAATATCTGAGCTCCAGATCTGGTAAGAAATTTGTTACTAAATGAACTTACAGAGGGCAATAATTTTCAGTGTGACTACGCCGCACGTTTACCAATATAAACACTTTTGTCTATCGATAACGAGAGATAAATCAAGTAGGTATGATAAGATAAAAGGATTTAATCTGTCAAAAATAAGATGTGTTAATCAAAAATCACGTAGACTAGTCAACATGTCGGTAATTCCTCTTCTCAAGTCTATTCTTGAGTGCCATTTCTTCCCATTGGCATATATACAGTGACACCCTCTCAACCA
>NW_008709697.1:0-2352 GCF_000327385.1 Lottia gigantea | reverse complement strand
TTATGAAGTATCCTCATTTAGACAAGATTTAGAAATTAGAAGAACCTAAGAAGCGACAGTTGGCATATTTGTTGAAATTATTTTTAGATGATTCGTCAACATCTTTTAAAAATACCTGTAACAAAACACAATGCTTGTGCTTCAATGGATTTCCCTATGCAAAAGTACATCAAGCTATAATATTAATTATTTAATTAATAAAGGGACAGATGCACCATTCTTTCTAACCAATCGTACCTTAGTCTTTGAAACAGGATTTTTTTAATCTATGCAAATTCACAGCGTTCACAGCTCACTGTCGAAATTTGAGCCTTAACATCCATGTGTGTCCAGAAATATCGCGTTTGAATGATCAAATACTCTGTGATATATAGAAATTCTGGGAAAATTCCTAGTATGAGATATTTTTGAAGATATTCGTACATTTCTAGTACTTCTGAAGACTATTTACATATTTTCAAGACTCAAATCAACCCCCGAAAATAATATATTTTCAAGACTCAAATGGTCCACCTTTCCCTTTAAATCATACAATACCTTCTAAGATAAACTTCATTTTATCCAAACATAATGAAAAAAATGTCATTTTATAATTTCATTTTCAGGGTTTTCATTCATACAGAGTGTGTTTTATCATACAAATTGGTGAGTATACAATGACTTGACAATACATACCTTAGCTTAATAGTTATTATTGGCCGATGTCGTACAGATCACACCCATCGGCTAATCCGATACTTACTGATTCTATACCTTACCTCTAATAGTTATTATTGGCGGATGTCGTACAGATGACACTACATAGGCTAATCTGATACTTACTGATTCTATACCTTACCTCTGATAGTTATTATTGGCGGATGTCGTACAGATCACACCCATCGGCTAATCCGATACTTACTGATTCTATACCTTACCTCTGATAGTTATTATTGCGGATGTCGTACAGATGACACTACATCGGCTATTATGATACTTACCGATTCTATACCTTACCTCTGATAGTTATTATTGGCGGATGTCGTACAGATGACACTACATAGGCTAATCTGATACTTACTGATTCTATACCTTACCTCTGATAGTTATTATTGGCGGATGTTGTACAGATCACACCCATTGGCTAATCCGATACTTACTGATTCTATACCTTACCTCTGATAGTTATTATTGCGGATGTCGCACAGATGACACTACATCGGCTAATATGATACTTACCGATTCTATACCTTACCTCTGATAGTTATTATTGGCGGATGTCGTACAGATGACACTACATGGGCTAATCTGATACTTACTGATTCTATACCTTACCTCTGATAATTATTATTGGCGGATGTCGTATGTACAGATCACACCACATCGGCTAATATGATACTTACTGATTCTATACCTTACCTCTGATAGTTATTATTGGCGGATGACGTACAGATGACACTTATACATAGGCTAATCTGATACTTACTGATTCTATGCCTAACCTCTGATAGTTATTATTAGCGGATGTCGTACAGATGAAACCACATCGGCTAATTTGATACTTACCGATTCTATACCTTACCTCTGATAGTTATTATTGGCGGATGTCGTACAGATGAAACCACATCGGCTAATTTGATACTTACTGATTCTATACCTTACCTCTGATAGTTACTATTGGTGGATGTCGTACAGATCACACCACATAGGCTAATCCGATACTTACTGATTCTATATCTTACCTCTGATAGTTATTATTGGTGGATGTCGTACAGATCACACCACATAGGCTAATCCGATACTTACTGATTCTATACCTTACCTCTGATAGTTATTATTGCGGGTGTCGTACAGATGACACTACATAGGCTAATCTGATACTTACTGATTCTATACCTTACCTCTGATAGTTATTATTGGCGGATGTCGTACAGATCACACCACATCGGCTAATATGATACTTACCGATTCTATACCATACCTCTGATAGTTATTATTGGCGGATGTCGTACAGATCACACCACATAGGCTAATCCGATACTTACTGATTCTATAACTTACCTCTGATAGTTATTATTGGTGGATGTCGTACAGATCACACCACATAGGCTAATCCGATACTTACTGATTCTATACCTTACCTCTGATAGTTATTATTGGCGGATGTCGTACAGATGAAACCACATAGGCTAATATGATACTTACTGATTCTATACCTTACCTCTGATAGTTATTATTGGTGGATGTCGTACAGATGACACTTATACATAGGCTAATCTGTCGTACAGATCACACCACATAGGCTAATCCGATACTTACTTATTCTATACCTTACCTCTGATAGTTATTATTGGTGGATGTCGTACAGATCAC
>NW_008709696.1:0-2357 GCF_000327385.1 Lottia gigantea | reverse complement strand
ATCTTCACCATGTCAAGCTATTACAAACTTCATCTTATACGATTAGTGAAAACACTTAGTTTTAGTGGAATTGCAGGCACCACAGACGTCTGATTGAAAATTAGAATGGTGTAAATTGATGCTATCAGTGTCCCTGATACACATAAAAAATATAGAAAACAACTTTACAATCTCTTTAACAAGAACCACAGACGTCTGATTGAAAATTAGAATGGTGTAAATTGATGCTATCAGTGTCCCTGATACACATAAAAAATATAGAAAACAACTTTACAATCTCTTTAATTCAAAGGGTAGTGATCTGAATTTAAGAACACAGACAGAAAAATTACACAAACCTTACAAGCTGTAGCTAGTATTTGACCATGATAATCACAAGCTATTGAGAATATTTCGTAACCGTGCCCGTAGAGTTTCTGAGATTCCGGCCATAGTGTATTCTGTAATAAATTCTCTTCACTAGGTGGCTCTAGAATAAAAATAATATTCTTCTTTAGTGTTTAGCCATAAAAGAGCTATATGAAGACTGGCATCACCATCAGTGGAGAATGAGGGAAATTTTTTGACATTTTGGCCATAGCATATTACTAAGTCCGGCAAGAATTTTGGCTTCTAAAGTGTTTACAAGATAAAATTTCAATGTGTTTTCAACAATAAGGGCAATAACTCATATTAAATATTATTCGATTTTTCTGATTTTCAATAGGGTTCATCCTTGGTTGATTACAAACACTCACACCAAATATCAACTAAATCCATCAAGAATTGTGCCTTCTAGAGTGTTTACAAGCATTTCAGGAACAAGGGCAATAACTCATACTAAATATTTTTCGATTTTTCTGATTTTCAATAAAGTTCATCATTGGGTGATTACAAACACTCACACCAAGTTTCGTCAAAATCTGTCAAGAATTGTGCCTTCTAGAGTGTTTACAAGCTAAAAATTGAACGCGTTTTCAAGAACAAGGGCAATAATTAATACTAAATATTTTTGCGATTTTTCTGATTTTCAATAGGTTCATCCTTGGGTGCTTACGAACTCTCAAACCAAGTTTCGTCAAAATCCATTGCGCCTTCTAGAGTGTTAACCAGCATTTCAGGAACAAGGGCAATAACTCAATATTTTTTGATTTTTCTGATTTTCGATAAGGTTTATCCTTGGTTGATTACAAACACTCACACCAAATATCATCTAAATCCATCAAGAATTGTACCTTCTAGAGTGTTTACAAGCATTTCAAGAACAAGGGCAATAACTCATACTAAATATTTTTCAATTTTCTGATTTTCGATAAGGTTCATCCTTGGTTGATTACAAACATTACACCAAATATCATCTAAATCCATCAAGAATTGTACCTTCTAGAGTGTTAACCAGCATTTCAGGAACAAGGGCAATAACTCATACTAAATATTTTTCGATTTTTCTGATTTTCAATAAGGTTCATCCTTGGGTGCTTACGAATTCTCAAACCAAGTTTCGTCAAAATCCATCAAGAATTGCACCTTCTAGAGTGTTAACCAGCATTTCAGGAACAAGGGCAATAACTCATAATAAATATTTTTCGATTTTTCTGATTTTCAATAAGGTTCATCCTTGGTTGATTACATACACTCACACCAAGTTTCGTCAAAATCCATCAAGAATTGCGCCTTCTAGAGTGTTAACCAGCATTTCAGGAACAAGGGCAATAACTCATAATAAATATTTTTCGATTTTCTGATTTTCAATAAGGTTGGTGTAAGTGATTTTTATCACCCAAGTTTTTTCAAAACTCTTCTAGAGTGTGTGCGACTAATTCTGTATTTACGACCAATTGTGGACGGACGGACGGACGTGTTAACATCAAGTGTTTATGTGTTAACTAATTGGTCTGGTCCAGACTTAAGAGTTAAAAAAAATTTAAGAGTTTAACTCTTAAACTATCTGTAAAATTTCAAATGGACACTCATAAGGAGTTAATTTTTATCTTGATGAATGAACTCCTTAAACATGGACAGTTTGCTGTCCATCATTTCATTAGACTTAATTGGAATTAGCTCCCTTGGGTCAGTCTTTTATGTAGTTAATTTAAATGAAAAATATTGCAATCTCATTGGTAGATTTTAGGAGCCAATCAAAAAGCCACAATTTGTTTTTGGCGCAGTTTTAGGAGGTAGGAAAAAGGGCCAATCAGAGAGCTATTTTACGGCGCAATTTTAAGGGAAGAAGTCCAGGCCTCATCTGAAAGTAAGTAGGAGTTAATTTGTTTGTTTTTTCAAGTAAATGTTTTCACCCAGATTTAGTAGGCCTACTTTTGTTAACTCTTGGACTTTAGACTTATGTTATTTTCCAGATTAGAAAAATATTTAACAAA
>NW_008709695.1:0-1885 GCF_000327385.1 Lottia gigantea | reverse complement strand
ATATGCTCTTACAATATGCCAGATAGTTCTCATAGTATGTCAGATAGTTATAGTAAGCCAGATAGTCATAGTATGTCAGATAGTTATATTATGCCAGATAGGTATAGTACAGCATATGCTCTTACAGTATGCCAGATAGTTCTCATAGTACGTCAGATAGTTATAGTAAGCCAGATAGTTATAGTATGCCAGATAGTTATAGTACAGCATATTTTCTTACAATATGCAAGATACTTCTTATAGTACCGATGTTAACTAAGATAATTGGATCATGAGATTTCATTATGAATGGTGTGCCAAGCAAACTGTATCAGTTACACTTTGAGACTTGTAATGTTACCACCAAAAGACATCATGGATTTTTCCAACACAATTATATTACTGTGAAGTCAAGTAGCCTTAATTCATACCGGAAATTCAATATCTCCTGTAATTCTTTCTATAAATATCCAGAGTATGCCAGATAGGTATAGTACAGCATATGCTCTTACAGTATGCCAGATAGTTCTCATAGTACGTCAGATAGTTCTCAAAGTATGTCAGATAGTTATAGTAAGCCAGATAGTTATAGTATGCCAGATAGTTATAGTACAGCATATTTTCTTACAATATGCCAGATAGTTCTCAAAGTATGCCAGATAGTTCTCATAATATGTCAGATAGTTATAGTACGCCAGATAGTTATAGTATGCCAGATAGTAAAAGTATGCCAGATAGGTATAGTACAGCATATGTTCTTACAGTATGCCAGATAGTTCTCATATTACGTCAGATAGTTCTCAAAGTATGTCAGATAGTTATAGTAAGCCAGATAGTTATAGTATGCCAGATAGTTTTAGTACAGCATATTTTCTTACAACATGCCAGATAGTTCTCATAGTATGTCAGATAGTTATAGTATGCCACATACTTATAGTACAGCATATGTTCTTACAGTATGCCAGATAGTTCTCATAGTATTCCAGATAGTTCTCAAAGTATGTCAGATAGTTATAGTATGCCAGATAGTTACAGTATGCCAGATAGTTTTAGTACACCAGATAGTTATATTACGCCAGATAGTTATAGTACAGCATATGTTCTTACAGTATGCAAGATAGTTCTCATAGTATGCCAGATAGTTCTCAACGTATGTCAGATAGTTATAGTATGCCAGACAGTTACAGTATGTCAGATAGTTATAGTACGCCAGATAGTTATAGTACAGCATATTTTCTTACAATATGCTTCTTATAGTATCGATGTTAACTAAGATAATTGGATCATGAGATTTCATTATGAATGGTGTGCCAAGCAAACTGTATCAGTTACACTTTGAGACTTGTAATGCTATCACCAAAAGACATCATGGATTTTTCCAACACAATTATATTACTGTGAAGTCAAGTAGCCTTAAATTCATACCGGAAATTCAATATCTCCTGATAATTCTTTCTATAAATATCCAGATTACCTTGGTACAGCTTAGACCAGCAGATATAGCGTGCTAGCGTGATCAGAAAACAACCATCTTATTTACATCTGACTCAATCACTGTAAAATAGAACAGCCAAGTTTCAACCAAGTGTCAAGAGATGGATCCACCAGAGCAATTTGTCAATCTGAAACTTGATTCCTTAATGTTTCAATCTTTGCTCTAGAAGAGTTAATTGGTGCCATGAGAAATGAATGACACCTTGTGAAATCGCATCCTTTGTGGTCTACTTTCAAGAAATTTATTTGACAAAACTTCACGTTTTTCTGTCAACACATGTTTCTTTACAAAACCCTTGGCTGAATTTATGACAGGATTAGCAGTAATGACCACAATACACAGATAATTGGGAATAGCAACTGATGACTGGCAATAATTGTAATCAACAATGATAAACATTATGCTCTTGAA
>NW_008709694.1:0-2358 GCF_000327385.1 Lottia gigantea | reverse complement strand
TATTCTATTCAGGTATATCACTAAATGCCTTTTAAACAATATACTGCATTAACTGCAACCACAGCACAGACACATTCATTTCGACTTTCATCCTGGACGAGTGCATACCTTTTAAAGCTTGTCCTATCATTCATATCAATCAGACATCATTAAATTTTTATAATTATATTTTCCGACAAACAGGAAAATGACATGAGCATATCGGTGCATGGAGTACCATTTTAGATCTTAAAAAGGACACATCAAAAACGGTGATGCTGAGAATTAAAATCCTTGAGAATATTTATTTACCCTACTGTAAAGTGGTTTGAAATGGATCCTTACTGGCGGTAAACACGAAAAGATCAAAAAGATCAGCTGATTAAGAGCTAATTATTCTGGATATTTCATGCTGTGGTAACATTTGTTTTGAATTAAAAATAATCTTAATTATAATCTTCGAACATCTTACGTCTTTAGAAAATCTATAAAAAAAGTTTTGTTGATATTGCTTAACTTAAGAATGACATGGTAACGATATAACTTATTTTCACTCACATGACATGACACATGTAGTGACAGAGAATATCGACGTTTCGTTAAAATACTGCAGGAAGACGTGGCAGTTTTTCAGTTGTAGATCAATTTCAGAAGGGTCAAAATGAGGTTTTCTGGTCCCTTAATAAGCAAAGTGGCACATATAGCTTCTATTTGCAGCATTCTTTTCTGAGCTGGGTGATCTCCGACAACCAAATAATATCGTTGGGTTTTCCAAGAATTACAATAACCATCGGGGTCTAAAAGGAGATCGAAATGTTGCAATCGAAAAAAAAAATAAAAAGTTGTCCCTGATACACATACAAAAACTACGAAATGAGAATAGTGTATATAGAAGCTATAAATGTCCCTGATACACAAACAAAGACTAGGAAATCAGAATGGCGTAAATAGAAGCTATAAGTGTCCTTGATACACATACAAATACTAGATAATCAGAATGGTGTAAATAGAAGCTATAGGTATCCTTGATACACATACAAAGACTAGGAAATCAGAATAGTGTACATAGAAGCTATAAATGTCCCTGATACACAAACAAAGACTAGGAAATCAGAATAGTGTACATAGAAGCTATAAATGTCCCTGATACACAAACAAAGACTAGGAAATCAGAATAGTGTACATAGAAGCTATAAATGTCCCTGATACACAAACAAAGACTAGGAAATCAGAATGGCGTAAATAGAAGCTATAAGTGTCCTTGATACACATACAAATACTAGATAATCAGAACGGTGTGAATAGTAGCTATAGGTATCCTTGATACACATACAAAGACTAGAAAATCAGAATAGCGTAAATACAAGCTATAAGTGTCCTTGATACACATACAAAGACTAGAAAATCAGAATGTGTAAATACAAGCTATAAGTGTCCCTGACACACATACAAGGACTAGAAAATCAGAATGGTGTAAATATAAGCTATAAGTGTCCTTGATACACATACAAAGACTAGAAAATCAGAATGGTGTAAATGGAGGCTATAAGTGTCCCTGATACACATACAAAGACTAGAAAATCAGAATGGTGTAAATAGAAGCTATAAGTGTCCTTGATACACATACAAAGACTAGAAAATCAGAATGGTGTAAATAGAAGCTATAAGTGTCCCTGATACACATACAAAGACTAGAAAATCAGAATGGTGTAAATAGAAGCTATAAGTGTCCCTGATACACATACAAAGACTAGGAAATCAGAATTGTGTAAATAGAGGCTATAAGTGTCCCTGATACACATACAAAGACTAGAAAATCAGAATTGTGTAAATAGAAGCTATAAGTGTCCCTGATACACATACAAAGACTAGAAAATCAGAATGGTGTAAATAGAAGCTATAAGTGTCCTTGATACACATACAAAGACTAGAAAATCAGAATGGTGTAAATAGAAGCTATAAGTGTCCCTGATACACATACAAAGACTAGAAAATCAGAATTGTGTAAATAGAAGCTATAAGTGTCCCTGATACACATACAAAGACTAGGAAATCAGAATTGTGTAAATAGAGGCTATAAGTGTCCCTGATACACATACAAAGACTAGAAAATCAGAATTGTGTAAATAGAAGCTATAAGTGTCCCTGATACACATACAAAGACTAGAAAATCAGAATGGTGTAAATAGAAGCTATAAGTGTCCTTGATACACATACAAAGACTAGAAAATCAGAATGGTGTAAATAGAAGCTATAAGTGTCCCTGATACACATACAAAGACTAGAAAATCAGAATTGTGTAAATAGAAGCTATAAGTGTCCCTGATACACATACAAAGACTAGAAAATCAGAATTGTGTAAATAGAAGCTATAAGTGT
>NW_008709693.1:0-2359 GCF_000327385.1 Lottia gigantea | reverse complement strand
TCACATAGGAAAGTTAATATACACTAGGATAGTGAAAATAGAAAAGTATATATCTCACTGGGATAGTAAAAATAGGAAAGTTTAATAACCCACTGGGATAGTGAAAATAGGAAAGTTAAATATCCCACTGAGTTTGTGAAAATAGGAAAGTTTAATAACCCATGGGGGCTGTCTAGATAAATATCCTATTAGGTTAGCGAAAAAAGGAAAGTTAAATATCTTACTGGGTTGGTCGATATAGAAAAAGTTAAATACCCCACTGGGTTATTGAAAAAAGGAGTGCTAGATATCCTACTAGGTTGGTCGATATTGAAAAAGTTAAATATCCCTCTGGGATAGTGAAAATAGGTAATTAAAATATCTCACAGGGGTTGTCAAAATAGGAAAGTTACATTTCCCACTGGGTTAATGAAAAAGGGAAAGTTAGATATCCTATTAGGTTTGTCGATATAGAAAAGTTAAATATCCCACTGGGATAGTGAAAAAAGAGAAGTTAAATATTTCACAGGGGTTGTCAAAATAGAAAAGTTATATATTCTAATAGGATAGTAAAATAGAAAAATTTAAATAACCTGCTGAGTTAGTGAAAATAGTAACCCCCAGGAGTTATCAAAATAGGAAAATTAAATATCATGCTGGGTTAGTAAAAATAAAAGTTATATACTCGACTAGGTTAGTAATAATAGGATATTGAAAAAGCTAAATATCTCACTGGGATAGTGAAAATAGGAAAGTTAAATATCCCACTGGGATAGTTAAAATAGGAAAGTTAAATATCTCACTTGGATAGTGAAAATAGGAAAGTTAAATATTTCACTGGGATAGTTAAAATAGGAAAGTTAAATATCTCACTGGGATAGTTAAAATAGGAAAGTTAAATATCTCACTGGGATAGTGAAAATAGGAAAGTTAAATATTTCACTGGGATAGTTAAAATAGGAAAGTTAAATATCTCACTGGGATAGTGAAAATAGGAAAGTTAAATATCCCACTGGGATAGTTAAAATAGGAAAGTTAAATATCTCACTTGGATATTTAAAATAGGAAAGTTAAATATCTCACTTGGATAGTGAAAATAGGAAAGTTAAATATCCCACTGGGATAGTTAAAATAGGAAAGTTAAATATCCCACTGGGATAGTTAAAATAGGCAAGTTAAATATCTCACTTGGATAGTGAAAATAGGAAAGTTAAATATTTCACTGGGATAGTTAAAATAGGAAAGTTAAATATCTCACTGGGATAGTTAAAATAGGAAAGTTAAATATCTCACTGGGATAGTGAAAATAGGAAAGTTAAATATTTCACTGGGATAGTTAAAATAGGAAAGTTAAATATCTCACTGGGATAGTGAAAATAGGAAAGTTAAATATCCCACTGGGATAGTTAAAATAGGAAAGTTACATTTCCCACTGGGTTAATGAAAAAGGGAAAGTTAGATATCCTATTAGGTTTGTCGATATAGAAAAGTTAAATATCCCACTGGGATAGTGAAAAAAGAGAAGTTAAATATTTCACAGGGGTTGTCAAAATAGAAAAGTTAAATATTCTAATAGGATAGTAAAATAGAAAAATTTAAATAACCTGCTGAGTTAGTGAAAATAGTAACCCCCAGGAGTTATCAAAATAGGAAAATTAAATATCATGCTGGGTTAGTAAAAAGAAAAGTTATATACTCGACTAGGTTAGTAATAATAGGATATTGAAAAAGCTAAATATCTCAC
Source organism: Lottia gigantea (assembly GCF_000327385.1). Lineage (NCBI taxonomy): Eukaryota > Metazoa > Mollusca > Gastropoda > Lottiidae > Lottia > Lottia gigantea. The sequence goes on along the minus strand of NW_008709693.1, from coordinate 636 downwards.
TGGGATAGTGAAAATAGGAAAGTTAAATATCCCACTGGGATAGTTAAAATAGGAAAGTTAAATATTCCACTGGGATAGTTAAAATAGGAAAGTTAAATATCTCACTGGGATAGTTAAAATAGGAAAGTTAAATATCTCACTGGGATAGTGAAAATAGGAAAGTTAAATATTTCACTGGGATAGTTAAAATAGGAAAGTTAAATATCTCACTAGGATAGTGAAAATAGGAAAGTTAAATATCCCACTGGGATAGTTAAAATAGGAAAGTTAAATATCCTACTGGGATAGGTAAATAGGTTCATACTCCAAATCAAGAATGAGTTTATATTTTTGGTCATTGTGAGACAGGACATGTTAAGAATAACCTAATGTAGTCTAAAAACAGAACTTCATTTAAATTAATCGAGAGAAATAACCGTGTCTATTGCCATAAATCTAATATTTGATGCCCGATAAAAAAACGTCATCCGTAAGGTCATAGGTTGGTATTGTTAATTAAATTTGATAAAAACAATTCCGACTGATATTTGTCACTTTAAATGGTGAAATTTGTTTTAATTTAACGATGCATTCCAGACTTTGGTTTGATTACGTTCGACATCAGAATACCAATTCAAATGAAAATTTATCCATTTC
>NW_008709692.1:0-2360 GCF_000327385.1 Lottia gigantea | reverse complement strand
ATGCTATGATTCAGTCATTATCTTCTGTTTTGAATTAGATAATGCTCTTATTTATTATTATATATCACATTTTATATTACTTTTTATCCCTTACACCCTCTGAGCTGGCTTACTACTGCCATCTAAAACATCTTTTCCTTTTACCGCTTACACCCTATATGTTGGCTCACTAATATCTTTGAATTTCCCCTCAAATTTGGCTTACTGCTACTTTGGCCTGGCCCTTTCTAGGTTGATTAAATGATCTATGTAAATTCTTAACCCCTTATTAGGTGGCTTAGTGATTTTTACAATGATTTACATATACATAATATATTGAGCAAGAGCACTTGTAAGTGTATTCAAGATAGATATAGTAATATACCAACCTGAGAGTCTGGTTTTGAAGAGCAGCAATAACCACTACATCACTATCATCATCAGAGAATCTCACAGTAAAAAACTCATCATTACCAATCTGTAAATACAAATTATCTTATAATATATCACACTATCATCATCTGAGAATCTCACAGTAAAAAACTCATCATTACCAATCTGTAAATACAAATTATCTTATAATATATCACACTACATCACTATCATCATCAGAGAATCTCACAGTAAAAAACTCATCATTACCAATCTGTAAATACAAATTATCTTATATTATATCACACTACATCACTATCATCATCTGAGAATCTCACAGTAAAAAACTCATCATTACCAATCTGTAAATACAAATTATCTTATAATATATCACACTACATCACTATCATCATCAGAGAATCTTACATTAAAAAGCTCATCATTATCAATCTGAAAATACAAATTATCTTATAATATATCACACTACATCACCATCATCATCAGAGAATCTTACAGTAAAAAACTCATCACTACCAATCTGTAAATACAAATTATCTTATAATATATCACACTACATCACTATCATCATCAGAGAATCTAACAGTAAAAAACTCATCATTATCAATCTGTAAATACAAATTATCTTATAATGTATCACATAACATCACTATCAGCATCAGAGAATCTTACATTAAAAAGCTCATCATTATCAATCTGTAAATACAAATTATCTTATAATATATCACACTACATCACCATCATCATCAGAGAATCTTACATTAAAAAGCTCATCATTACCAATCTGTAAATACAAATTATATCACACTACATCACTATCATCATCTGAGAATCTCACAGTAAAAAACTCATCATTATCAATCTGTAAATACAAATTATCTTATAATGTATCACATTACATCACTATCAGCATCAGAGAATCTTACATTAAAAAGCTCATCATTACCAATCTGTAAATACAAATTATCTTATAATATATCACACTACATCACTATCATCATCAGAGAATCTCACAGTAAAAAACTCATCATTACCAATCTGTAAATACAAATTATCTTATAATATATCACACTACATCACCATCATCATCAGAGAATCTAACAGTAAAAAACTCATCATTACCAATCTGTAAATACAAATTATCTTATAATATATCACACTACATCACTATCATCATCAGAGAATCTCACAGTAAAAAACTCATCATTACCAATCTGTAAATACATATTATCTTATAATATATCACACTACATCACCATCATCATCAGAGAATCTAACAGTAAAAAACTCATCATTACCAATCTGTAAATACAAATTATCTTATAATACATCACACCACATCACTATCATCATCAGAGAATCTTACAGTAAAAAACTCATCATTACCAATCTGTAAATACAAATTATCTTATAATATATCACACTACATCACTATCATCATCTGAGAATCTCACAGTAAAAAACTCATCATTACCAATCTGTAAATACAAATTATCTTATATTATATCACACTACATCACTATCATCATCTGAGAATCTCACAGTAAAAAACTCATCATTACCAATCTGTAAATACAAATTATCTTATATCATATCTTACTTAAATAAACATCATTCAAACAGGTATGTTAACAGGGAGATAACTTCACGGATGTTTATTTTTGAAAGGACTTTCATGTGTTTGATGTTGAATAATTTGATGAGAAGTTTATGTGTGTGATGTTTATGAAACTAATTTTACTCATCGTCAAAAAAAAGATAATGATTTTAAACAGGAATTGATCTTGAAAATGTTTACTTTTAAAAAATATTGTTGTTCATTGATGTCAGGACATCCTGAATATCTAGTCAGACATCACTGGTAAATTCAGTTATGTGGGAATGTAACTGATAGATACTGATAGCTTGCCAGGCAAGGTAATATATGCCCACTGGCAGCTTTGTTTTTAAGTGAACATTTGACTGAACAGTAGCAATAACTCGCAAACAAA
>NW_008709691.1:34203-35613 GCF_000327385.1 Lottia gigantea | reverse complement strand
TTGTTTCTGCATTTTGGCGAAAAATAAAGCGGAAAAACTGAGCAAATTAGGTCTATTTTCTTCCAAAAAACTCAAACTTTGAGCGGCTGTAACTTTGGAACCAAATGAGATACGGAATCCTGGTTTAGTGTGCCGTGTAGAACCAGATCTTGGCTACCCACATACAAAAGGGCAACTCTATCGCACTTACGGTATGCCTACAGTAACGGTTTTAGTAAGTCCTTCCAAACCCCCAAAATCGGCCAAATTTTCATCGTTTTGATCAGCGAAATTTTCAATTTTCGACCCAATTTTTTTTTTCTCTTTTTTGGTTGAAATCGATTTGGGGGGACCGAAGGAGGTCGGAAATTTGATTCAAACTTGTTTCCTGCATTTTGGCGAAAAAATAAAGCGGAAAAACTGAGCAAATTAGGTCTATTTTCTTCCAAAAAACTCAAACTTTGAGCGGCTGTAACTTTGGAACCAAATGAGATACGGAATCCTGGTTTAGTGTGCCGTGTAGAACCAGATCTTGGCTACCCACATACAAAAGGGCAACTCTATCGCACTTACGGTATGCCTACAGTAACGGTTTTAGTAAGTCCTTCCAAACCCCCAAAATCGGCCAAATTTTCATCGTTTTGATCAGCGAAATTTTCAATTTTCGACCCAATTTTTTTTTTCTCTTTTTTGGTTGAAATCGATTTGGGGGGACCGAAGGAGGTCGGAAATTTGATTCAAACTTGTTTCCTGCATTTTGGCGAAAAAATAAAGCGGAAAAACTGAGCAAATTAGGTCTATTTTCTTCCAAAAAACTCAAACTTTGAGCGGCTGTAACTTTGGAACCAAATGAGATACGGAATCCTGGTTTAGTGTGCCGTGTAGAACCAGATCTTGGCTACCCACATACAAAAGGGCAACTCTATCGCACTTACGGTATGCCTACAGTAACGGTTTTAGTAAGTCCTTCCAAACCCCCAAAATCGGCCAAATTTTCATCGTTTTGATCAGCGAAATTTTCAATTTTCGACCCAATTTTTTTTTTCTCTTTTTTGGTTGAAATCGATTTGGGGGGACCGAAGGAGGTCGGAAATTTGATTCAAACTTGTTTCCTGCATTTTGGCGAAAAAATAAAGCGGAAAAACTGAGCAAATTAGGTCTATTTTCTTCCAAAAAACTCAAACTTTGAGCGGCTGTAACTTTGGAACCAAATGAGATACGGAATCCTGGTTTAGTGTGCCGTGTAGAACCAGATCTTGGCTACCCACATACAAAAGGGCAACTCTATCGCACTTACGGTATGCCTACAGTAACGGTTTTAGTAAGTCCTTCCAAACCCCCAAAATCGGCCAAATTTTCATCGTTTTGATCAGCGAAATTTTCAATTTTCGACCCAATTTTTTTTTTCTCTTTTTTGGTTGAAATCGATTT
>NW_008709691.1:9025-10152 GCF_000327385.1 Lottia gigantea | reverse complement strand
GGTCGGAATTTGATTCAACTTGTTTCCTGCATTTTGGCGAAAAAATACAGCGGAAAAACTGAGCAAATTAGGTCTATTTTCTTCCAAAAAACTCAAACTTTGAGCGGCTGTAACTTTGGAACCAAATGAGATACGGAATCCTGGTTTAGTGTGCCGTGTAGAACCAGATCTTGGCTACCCACATACAAAAGGGCAACTCTATCGCACTTACGGTATGCCTACAGTAACGGTTTTAGTAAGTCCTTCCAAACCCCCAAAATCGGCCAAATTTTCATCGTTTTGATCAGCGAAATTTTCAATTTTCGACCCAATTTTTTTTTTCTCTTTTTTGGTTGAAATCGATTTGGGGGGACCGAAGGAGGTCGGAAATTTGATTCAAACTTGTTTCCTGCATTTTGGCGAAAAAATAAAGCGGAAAAACTGAGCAAATTAGGTCTATTTTCTTCCAAAAAACTCAAACTTTGAGCGGCTGTAACTTTGGAACCAAATGAGATACGGAATCCTGGTTTAGTGTGCCGTGTAGAACCAGATCTTGGCTACCCACATACAAAAGGGCAACTCTATCGCACTTACGGTATGCCTACAGTAACGGTTTTAGTAAGTCCTTCCAAACCCCCAAAATCGGCCAAATTTTCATCGTTTTGATCAGCGAAATTTTCAATTTTCGACCCAATTTTTTTTTTCTCTTTTTTGGTTGAAATCGATTTGGGGGGACCGAAGGAGGTCGGAAATTTGATTCANACTTGTTTCCTGCATTTTGGCGAAAAAATAAAGCGGAAAAACTGAGCAAATTAGGTCTATTTTCTTCCAAAAAACTCAAACTTTGAGCGGCTGTAACTTTGGAACCAAATGAGATACGGAATCCTGGTTTAGTGTGCCGTGTAGAACCAGATCTTGGCTACCCACATACAAAAGGGCAACTCTATCGCACTTACGGTATGCCTACAGTAACGGTTTTAGTAAGTCCTTCCAAACCCCCAAAATCGGCCAAATTTTCATCGTTTTGATCAGCGAAATTTTCAATTTTCGACCCAATTTTTTTTTTCTCTTTTTTGGTTGAAATCGATTTGGGGGGACCGAAGGAGGTCGGAAATTTGATTCAAACTTGTTTCCTGCATTTTGGCGAA
>NW_008709691.1:0-1411 GCF_000327385.1 Lottia gigantea | reverse complement strand
TTAGTGTGCCGTGTAGAACCAGATCTTGGCTACCCACATACAAAAGGGCAACTCTATCGCACTTACGGTATGCCTACAGTAACGGTTTTAGTAAGTCCTTCCAAACCCCCAAAATCGGCCAAATTTTCATCGTTTTGATCAGCGAAATTTTCAATTTTTCGACCCAATTTTTTTTTTCTCTTTTTTGGTTGAAATCGATTTGGGGGGACCGAAGGAGGTCGGAAATGTGATTCAAACTTGTTTCCTGCATTTTGGCGAAAAAATAAAGCGGAAAAACTGAGCAAATTAGGTCTATTTTCTTCCAAAAAACTCAAACTTTGAGCGGCTGTAACTTTGGAACCAAATGAGATACGGAATCCTGGTTTAGTGTGCCGTGTAGAACCAGATCTTGGCTACCCACATACAAAAGGGCAACTCTATCGCACTTACGGTATGCCTACAGTAACGGTTTTAGTAAGTCCTTCCAAACCCCCAAAATCGGCCAAATTTTCATCGTTTTGATCAGCGAAATTTTCAATTTTCGACCCAATTTTTTTTTTCTCTTTTTTGGTTGAAATCGATTTGGGGGGACCGAAGGAGGTCGGAAATTTGATTCAAACTTGTTTCCTGCATTTTGGCGAAAAAATAAAGCGGAAAAACTGAGCAAATTAGGTCTATTTTCTTCCAAAAAACTCAAACTTTGAGCGGCTGTAACTTTGGAACCAAATGAGATACGGAATCCTGGTTTAGTGTGCCGTGTAGAACCAGATCTTGGCTACCCACATACAAAAGGGCAACTCTATCGCACTTACGGTATGCCTACAGTAACGGTTTTAGTAAGTCCTTCCAAACCCCCAAAATCGGCCAAATTTTCATCGTTTTGATCAGCGAAATTTTCAATTTTCGACCCAATTTTTTTTTTCTCTTTTTTGGTTGAAATCGATTTGGGGGGACCGAAGGAGGTCGGAAATTTGATTCAAACTTGTTTCCTGCATTTTGGCGAAAAAATAAAGCGGAAAAACTGAGCAAATTAGGTCTATTTTCTTCCAAAAAACTCAAACTTTGAGCGGCTGTAACTTTGGAACCAAATGAGATACGGAATCCTGGTTTAGTGTGCCGTGTAGAACCAGATCTTGGCTACCCACATACAAAAGGGCAACTCTATCGCACTTACGGTATGCCTACAGTAACGGTTTTAGTAAGTCCTTCCAAACCCCCAAAATCGGCCAAATTTTCATCGTTTTGATCAGCGAAATTTTCAATTTTCGACCCAATTTTTTTTTTCTCTTTTTTGGTTGAAATCGATTTGGGGGGACCGAAGGAGGTCGGAAATTTGATTCAAACTTGTTTCCTGCATTTTGGCGAAAAAATAAAGCGGAAAAACTGAGCAAATTAGGTCTATTTTCTTCCAAAAAACTCAAACTTTGAGCGG
>NW_008709690.1:0-2363 GCF_000327385.1 Lottia gigantea | reverse complement strand
AAATTAACCTTTCGAACTAACCTGATAAACACCGTGTCACAAAATGCCAGTGCTGGAGAGGGTAGAAATTCAAGTTAGGTAAAAATTTGATGACCGTTTTGGAGGGCTGTCGTTAGACTCTACCTGAAGTGGTTATATTGAAAATAAAAGCTTGTAGAAAATGGCATGAAAGTTTAATGACTCTTTTGTTATTTGAATTGCAATACAAAATGCTACAATATGTGTATTTTGTAACATGGTTGTGTATCAATACTTGATGATACAGATTAGCATGTTTTCATATGTGACCAGACATCATTACAAATTCAAAAATTGCCATAGGTGAATCTTAGTCAATGTGTCACAAAACATTGTATTCACACATCCATGTAGACAGGAGAAATTTTTCCAAGAAATCTATTCACTTTTTTCATTGCCATGTTGGAAGAATATAACATTTTTTGACACCATTATTTCAGAACTACCATGGGATCAACCCACATATGATTGTAAAGAATATTGTGATTGGAAAGATTGTAAAATAACACAATCACCTTGGTGCAAAATAGATAACCTAGCTCTTTGTAAGTTATACCTAAAAATTTTATAATAGATATTAGATAACCTAGCTGTTTGTAGATTTTCATAATAGATAACCTAGCTCTTTGTAGGTTTTGATTAGAATTTACATAATTAGATTACCTGGCTCTTTGTAGGTTTTAATTTTAATTTACATAATAGATAACCTTGCTCTTTGTAGGTTTTAATTTTAATTTACATAATAGATAACCTAGCTCTTTGTAGCAAGTGGGAAAACTTACAACTACCTTGATACAGATTGTAACATCTACAACTGCACTTATTGCAACATGCTTAAGCTCAAAAAAACGTTTTGTTCCACCACCACTGGGAAAACTTACAACTCCAACAAAACCTGGACCTGCACGAGTAGAAACCTCATTTACCTCCTCACATGCAATTTATGTCACAAACAATATGTTGGCGAGACGAAAAGAATGTTCCGCATTAGGCTGAAAGAACACTTCGCTGATATCACCCACAAGAGGGACACTCCAGTCGCCTCTCACTTCCGCCTACCGAGACACTCGAGTCGAAACCTCGACTATCAAATCATTAAACAACTCGGGACCAACCCGGACCTCACACAATCCACAGCCAACCGGCGCTCCGTTGAACTTCACTGGATAATTAGACTTAAAAGCTTCCTACCATACGGGATCAATGACAAAATCTAAACTTGGACACCCCCCCTTTTTTCTTTTTGTTTTACAAAGTTTGTAATGGTTTAATATGTAAAACCAATCATCCAATTGTTACTTATTTCAAGTAATTATTATTATTATAATTAGTAACTGAGATCCTGTCCATATATACATGCAAACCAAGTTTCATCGAAATCAGAAAAACAATGTAGCCTCTATTGTGCCTACAAGCCAAATTAAGACGCATTGAATTACTTCAAGTGCAGTAACTCCAAAACCATTCATCCGATTGTTACTAATTTCTAAGTTGACTGAGATCCTGTCCATATATACATGAATACTAAGTTTCATCGAGATCAGAAAAACAATGTAGCCTCTATTGTACCTACAAGCCAAATTAGACGCACTGAATTATTCAAGGCCAATAACTCCAAAACCATTCATCAAAATATTACCATTTTTATACGCCCACATGGAAATGTGGACATATATTGCCCTCGCCCCCGTCTGTCCGTCCACATTTCTTGTAGGCCGATAGAGGCTACAGTTTTTATTCGATCTTGATGAAATCTCGGTCAGGTTCGAAAATGGTAATAATCGGATGAGCGGTGTCTGAATTATTGCCATTGACTTAATAAAAACCCGTCAAATTTGGCTTGCATGACTACAGTTTTGATTTGATCTATATATACATACATACCAAGTTCCATCAAGATTGGATCAGAACTGTGACTACAAATTTGACGCATTTTTAAAAAGTCAAGGGAAATAACTCCAAAACCATTCATTCGATTATAACCAATTTCGAACTTGACTGAGATCTAATGCATACCAAGTTTCATCAAAATCGGATAAAATCTGCAGTCTCTATTGTGCCTACAAAAAATTTGGACGGACGGGGGCGACATATTTATGCGTCCACATTTCCATCGAAAAGTCCATCGAAAATTCGAAATTGACCAAGATCTCATTAATATAAATCATCATACCAAATTTCATTACAATCAAATAAAAACTGTAGTCTCTATAGTGTTCACAAGGAATGTGGACGGATAGGGAAACGGGAATATATTTCCACAATTCCACATAGGGGCGTATAAAAAGGACGTCATCACTTATCTGTGTATGCTCACATTTTGAAGATGAGAACGAAAAATATGA
>NW_008709689.1:6884-8455 GCF_000327385.1 Lottia gigantea | reverse complement strand
CGTCCCTCCCGACTCTGTCTCAGCAGATTCTATCCTCNCAGCCGCTTCGTCCAAAAAAAGAGCTGAACGTACAAAACGGTCTACCTTTAAGGAGACGGGACCCAGCGTCAAGACGCCAGTCGCGACTCCCAGTCTTGGGGAGTTTTTCCTGCCGGCCCTCGGACGAACGTGGCCGCGGGAGGACCCGCTGCCGCCATGTGCGTTCGAGACGTCGATGATCTTCACTGCAATTCACATCACTTAACGCGTCAGGCCGCGCTCTTCATCGACGCACGAGCCGAGTGATCCAACGCCTACGGTCGTACGTTTAACGTTTCATTTTAAGTGAGACGGCCGCCGAAACAAACGACGGCTCGCAACAACAAATTTGTGTCCTTGATAGTGTGGAAAAATAAGGTTTGACGACCGTGGGGAGAAGTGGCCGGCGGCTTGGCGTTTCCGCCAAGAGCTCTTTGAACGCACCCTGACCGCGCGAGTCGACAGATCTGCCTCCCCCCGACGAAAAGGGTCTCCGATGCAAGAGTTCGGTAGTTTCGATCTCTCTCTCCTACGTACCGGCACGGAAGGCGGACATTCCGAGGTGCTGCTACCCCCCCAGAGAGAAGCAGACCTCGCCACAGACTGGTAAAACCTCGCACTCTCTTTGCTTCAGAGCTTCGCCGCCGCTCGCGGACCGAGCGACAAGAGAGCAAGCGAAGGACCCCGGACGGGTCTCCTAACATCTGCCACACGCACTCGACGATTCGTCCAATCCAGAAAAAAAAAGTTTCGGTCAAGACACGACTGGCAGCCTTCCTCGCGAGGAGAGAATGCAAAATCCAGCGTGAAAAGAAAACGGTAATGATCCTTCCGCAGGTTCACCTACGGAAACCTTGTTACGACTTTTACTTCCTCTAAATGATTAAGCTCGAACGCCTTTCCGGGCCCACTCGAAAGCAGGCCCAGTCCAACGGCCTCGCTTAGCCATTCTATCGGAGGTAGCGACGGGCGGTGTGTACAAAAGGCAGGGACTTAATCGGCGCCAGCTGATGACGGACGCCTACTCGGAATTCCTCGTTCACGGGGCTGAGTTGCAAGCCCCGATCCCCAGCACGAAGACGATTGGCACGGTTAACCCGCAGTAGGCGAGACTGCCCCCGTGAAGGAACAGCCCCAACCTCCCCTCTCGGGGCGGGTTCCCGGCCTGACCAAACCAAGACCGTAGGCACTCGCGCTTTCGTCTTCAGTGTAGCGCGCGTGCGGCCCCGGACATCTAAGGGCATCACTGACCTGTTATTGATCTCTCTCACCTAGCTTAAGCTTGCTCGGGATCCCCCTAAGAAGTAGCGACGATCGCTGCGACTCGCCCGATGTTCTCCCTGCTCCCCGAAGGGAGACTACGATTCGAGAACCACGAGCCGACTAGTTAAGGGCGAGGCCTCGCCCGTTAGCGGAATAAACCAGACTTTTCACTTCACCAGCCACGAACGGCCATGCACCACCACCCATCGAATCGAGAAAGAACTGCACGAGCGTCTGTCAATCCTGACGATGTCCGGACCGGGTAAGTTGCCCCGTGTTGAGTCAAATTA
>NW_008709689.1:0-794 GCF_000327385.1 Lottia gigantea | reverse complement strand
AGGACCGACTAACCCGCGGCCGATCGAAGGAGCAACGCGGAACCCTTCTCCACTTCGGCCTTCGAGGTTCTCGCTCGAATATNTGCTACTACCACCAAGATCGGCACCCGCGGCCGCTACACCCAGACTCGCGTCTAAGGCTTCAGCGCTGACCGCGGCGACCCTCCTACTCGTCTCGGCTTCGGTCAGTCTCTACCGGCAGGCCGGAGAAAATTGCCGAGACGGCCGGGTGTAGGCTGCACGCTACAGCGCCATCCATTTTCAGGGCCCACCAATTCGGCAGGTGAGTTGTTACACACTCCTTGGCGGATACCGACTTCCATGGTCACCGTCCTGCTGTCTTTACCGATGGACGCCTTTTGTGGGTTCTGCTGAGCGTGACGATCGGGCGCCTTAACCCGGCGTTTGGTTCATCCCACAGCGCCAGTTCTGCTTACCAAAAGTGGCCCACTTGGCACTCGTACATTTCGACGGGGGCCGAGCCTCCCAGATCGAGCGGTAGGCACCCCTTCTCGCCCGTTCAAAGTTTGACAATAGCTCCACGCCATTTCGGCACGGACTCCTCTAATCATTCGCTTTACCGGACGAAACTGTCTCGGCGAGCGCCAGCTATCCTGGGGGAAACTTCGGAGGGAACCAGCTACTAGATGGTTCGATTAGTCTTTCGCCCCTACGCCCAAGTTCCGTGATCGATTTGCGCGTCAGAACCACTTAGGACCTCCACCAGCATTTCTCCCGGCTTCGTCCCGCTCGGGCCTAGTTCACCATCTTTCGGGTCCCAACGCGAGCGCTCT
>NW_008709688.1:7547-8416 GCF_000327385.1 Lottia gigantea | reverse complement strand
GACACGATATTTTGGTGAAAAATTATCCGATCATCACGAAAATCAATAGGGATCATCTTCATAATGACATTGACACACAAAATAAAAATCAAAAGAATCTGTAAAAAATTGTAGCCTGTAGAGTGAGCACGAGTTGCACAATATAGCTAATAGAGTAAAACGTCAGGTCAGACACGATATTTCGGTGAAAAATTATCCGATCATCACGAAAATCAATAGGGATCATCTTCATAATGACATTGACACACAAAATAAAAATCAAAAGAATCTGTAAAAAATTGTAGCCTGTAGAGTGAGCACGAGTTGCACAATATAACTAATAGAGAAAAACGTCAAGTCAGACACGATATTTCGGTGAAAAATTATCCGATCATCACGAAAATCAATAGGGATCATCTTCATAATGACATTGACACACAAAATAAAAATCAAAAGAATCTGTAAAAAATTGTAGCCTGTGTAGAGTGAGCACGAGTTGCACAATATAACTAATAGAGAAAAACGTCAAGTCAGACACGATATTTCGGTGAAAAATTATCCGATCATCACGAAAATCAATAGGGATCATCTTCATAATGACATTGACACACAAAATAAAAATCAAAAGAATCTGCAAAAAATTGTAGCCTGTAGAGTGAGCACGAGTTGCACAGTATAACTAATAGAGAAAAACGTCAAGTCAGACACGATATTTTGGTGAAAAATTATCCGATCATCACGAAAATCAATAGGGATCATCTTCATAATGACATTGACACACAAAATAAAAATCAAAAGAATCTGTAAAAAAATTGTAGCCTGTAGAGTGAGCACGAGTTGCACAATATAACTAATAGAGAAAAACGTCAAGTCAGACACGATATTTCGGT
>NW_008709688.1:0-1496 GCF_000327385.1 Lottia gigantea | reverse complement strand
AATGTCGAAATCACGAAACATCTCAAATTCAAGTCACTCCAGAAAATATAAATGGACAATCAGGCTGCATAACTCCAAATAAGGAGAATGCATTTAAAAGACTGTCCTCTGCAGAAAGTGAACATGAGTCTCGTCAAAAATTCCTTCGCGTGCCAGATCCATCAATTCTTGTGTCCCCTGTCAGACGGTGTCTGGAAAGAACGCTCAGTTTTCCTAAAGATTAATCATGTATACTATTGCCTGCTTATATAAACACCAAAATCACATATCATGTGTTCCTTTATTTTATTGTTGGGTTATATTCACAAGACAACACAAATCATGTGTTATATTCTAGAGGGTGGTACAATATTATACTATTATTGGGTTATATCCGAGAGGGTGGTCCAATATTATACTATTGTTGGGTTATATCCTAGAGGGTGGTCCAATATTATACTATTGTTGGGTTATATCCTAGAGGGTGGTCCAATATTATACTATTGTTGGGTTATATCCTAGAGGGTGGTCCAATATTATACAATTGTTGGGTTATATTCTAAAGGGTAGTCAACTGTTGCACTATTGTTGGGTGGTCTACTGTTTTAGTATCATCACATCTACATATCTGCGTCTGAGTGGACTAATGAACATGGGTCTGGGTTGCAGGGCGGTTATTGAAATAGATGTACAAATGTCAGCTTTGTCTAAATTGGGTTACATTCAAGAGGGCTAAATCTTCTCTACATCTTCTATTCATGGATTCACTGAAGCTCAATTAAGTGGTAAATAAAAACAAAGATAATATATATATATATATATACAGAATTTTAATACTTATTTCAATAGACATTGGTACAAAATATCAACAAGTTACCAAATTGCAAACAATGTATAATATACAGATGCAAAAACAATAATACAAGCTACATTGGTTATTGTCATCAGGCCCCTGTTTCTCAAAAAATAGTACGATTGAATTTTGTTGTGTTATATTTCTCCATGTAATATTACAGTTACAATTTTTCATCCTAAAATTTTTTGAGAAACAGGGACCAGTTCTATAGCCTCATCAAGATCCATTCATCTAAATTGTTATACTATATGTTAGTATTCTAAATGCTCTGACCTCAACAATATCTTCACATTGTGGAGGTATTACTTTGTTTTATACCTTTACTGCAATAGCCACCTTTCTTTTGTCACAGAAATTAGCAAATGCAGTGATTTGATTGGACTGTATGTAGCAAATACAGTCAATCAGACGCCTGAGAAGAATGTCCGTTAATGTTAAGTCATAATATTTACTGTCAAGGGCTCTGGTTGACTGTATTCGCTGTCGAAAAGTGGCTATTGATGTCAAGGTATTAGACAAAGTTTCTCATACCTTGATAATTTGGCAATGAAGTTACAATGAGGTTTGATATAATTCTTGATTGGATTGTACACTAATCAATACAGCCAATCAGAGCCCACGAGTGGTAATTGCAATGTCGAGACTGATTGACTGTATTTCC
>NW_008709687.1:2006504-2007428 GCF_000327385.1 Lottia gigantea | reverse complement strand
TTAAACCAATACAATTCCATTATTTGAAATTTTAATTTCACGTTTCAAGAGCTTCCACCTGTATATACCCAATCAAAACTAATATTTACACAGCCTAAGATAACACAATTACACGTAAAAACACTCCTTATCCATGTACAAAACACATCTTTTTAATTTGATAACATAGTCGAATTTACTGGAATTTGCAATAGCAAAATATTAACTGTTAAAATGGAAATATAGAAATACCACTGTTAAAATAGTTCTCAATACATCAATTGTAGAGTGATATAGAAATACTACTGTTAAAATAGTGCTCAATACATCAATTGTAGAGTGATATAGAAATACCACTGTTAAAATAGTTCTCAATACATCAATTGTAGAGCTATATAGAAATACTACTGTTAAAGTAGTACTCAATACATCAATTGTAGAGCGATATAGAAATACTACTGTTAAAATAGTACTCAATACATCAATTGTAGAGCGATATAGAAATACTACTGTTAAAATAGTACTCAATACATCAATTGTAGAGTGATATAGAAATATATAGAAATACTACTGTTAAAATAGTACTCAATACATCAATTGTAGAGCGATATAGAAATACTACTGTTAAAATAGTACTCAATACATCAATTGTAGAGCGATATAGAAATACTACTGTTAAAATAGTACTCAATACATCAATTGTAGAGTGATATAGAAATACTACTGTTAAAATAGTGTTCAATACATCAATTGTAGAGTGATATAGAAATACTACTGTTAAAATAGTGCTCAATACATCAATTGTAGAGCGATATAGAAATACTACTGTTAAAATACTACTCAATACATCAATTGTAGAGTGATATAGAAATACTACTGTTAAAATAGTGCTTAATATATCAATTGTAGAGCGATATAGAAATACTACTGTTAAAATAGTGCTCA
>NW_008709687.1:1985880-1991326 GCF_000327385.1 Lottia gigantea | reverse complement strand
CACAACCAAACCAACAACACCGAATCATCCAATTTGATCCAATCCAACCACCAACTACTACGACCACCAACAACTACCTAGTTTGCGATATCAGCATCCGCTGGAAGCGAACGTAAACTTGTCATCTACCTACCTACCTAAGTACCGGTATTTCATAATGAAAAGTGGTAGCAGCTAATGAACTTTTCGCGTGAGGAAGTATATCAATCATAAGAGAGTAAGTATTTCATTATAAAAAAGTGGTATCAGGTGTCTAGAAGAGTAAACCAAGCACTAACGATTGGAACCGCGGAAAGAAACCTGCAATCCAAGCAACATATTGGCGAAATATTAGTTACGGCTAATAACTTCAATTTCACTTGTGTAAGTATATCAATCATAAATGAGTAAGTATTTCATAATGAAAAATTTAAAGAAACTCTTCACAATCCCTTTAACCTTAATCTGTTCTAGTATCTTAAAAAAGATTACACGAGTATGTCCCTTTAAAATGCTATGACATATCTACATTAATATCATCTGTTATAGAATAACTAACCGGATAAATCAATTACAATAATTAATCAAGAACCAAAACTGATAGTTCAATACCCACCTCTATTCAAATAACAAAATCGATCGTTCGGCAGATACAATCAGGAACAAAATTTATGGTTTGAAACGGTCATTAATATTATAGATAATGTATGGAAAATAAGTACAGTCGGAATCATGTTACAAATCTTGTTTTTTGTATCTTGTGTGGTCAGGCATAGATTGATGTTTCTCATGTTAATGGAAGTGGCTTTTCTAGGAAAGATAAGATGAGGGGGCGAGCAGGGTCCACATAGGTCATTCTTTCACTATGTAAAATGATAAAAAAATTACAAAAATATATTTATTTAAAAAAAATGTGTGGGGGGTTGGGGGGGGGGGGGGGGGTTGGAGAGGTGACCCGGGTCATTCTCTTTACTGGGGGACCATGCTCACCAACTCCCCAACCCCCAACACCCCCTCTCCCCCGTAGCAACGTCACTGATAGTAGTGGCGGGTGTCGTGTGCGAAGCACACCATGCGCTTACCCCCCTGTAACTACGTGCAAGGCTGAAGCATTCAAGCTAAAAATCGTTAAAACGAAATATAGCTATTCTAATACATGTCAAACCCCACTTTTTAAGTCAATCAATGGAAATCAATACATGCTTATATTCTTACCGATAATTAGTATCTCGACATGGGTTTGATGTATAAAGATATCGATAAAACAGTCAATAATCTCAAGAAATTACATGAATAATCTATAAAATTATATATTGAAACCTCATTAAGGTTATTTGTTTTTACGACAATTATTCTATAGTTCTAAATCCCTTATGTTCGTGTCGTTTACAAATTGCTGTATAATGTTCATTTTTGTATAAGGCTGATTAGACAAATTTAATTTTTATTATTGTAGGTAATATCAATGGACCGGTTGGAAATGACGTCAACATGAATAATAATAGTGTTAAGGTGAAATGAGAATTTAACTCATAGAAAGCACGGGCCGAAGCAAGGACTATTCATTTGCTGGTTAGCTTAATAAGGTTTTGTTAGTTTTAACAATAATAGATTTGTGTTGATGTTACTGGACTTGTCCTGTGGTATAATAAAGAAAAATCTGCCTTGTATAAATGGTATATTTTCCACTGGACCTATGAAATATAAAGGGGGACTTAAAAGTATATAAAAATGACTTGTTAGGCCATAGTCCGTTACCTAAAACAGCAAAATACATTATAACAATATATACAAAAATAGAGGATGTCATCTCAAGGCAATAGTTGTCCAGTTTTCTACAATATCAGTACTGGCTGTAGTTAAAAGTAGAACCGGGTATTAATTCACGGACAAATTTTCGTAACGAAAATTAGACAAACAGAATTTGAAAGCCATAAAATGTTACCCCATATACAGAAACAACTAAGCGCCTTAGACATGTTTCTTTTATTTCACCGTTCCCCCAAGTTGGTGTTAGGGTATATTGAAAGTTGGTCGAATTCACCAACAAACTACTAGATCATTGTGCTAGAAATTGTCATCAGATCATGGATTGCGAGTTGAGTGACCCAGAGAAAAAACACGAGACAAAATAATATTGACCTGTACTAAGATCAAACTGATTTGGAAGAAATATATATAATTTACCATTCATTCTTCCAGATTAACTCAGGTGAGACGTGCGTATCATTTTCACCTTTATACGGTAAATAACATTGAACATACAGCAACTTGTTCACTGGCACTTTCTAATTGGATAGTCGAGAAATGGAAACGAAAATAATCAACAACTCAACGACAAAACTCGATTAGGCAAATATTTTATTTCATAATAATATTATTTTATACTTTTGACAGAAATTGTTATTCATAGCATGTACATATATATAGTTGTGAACCCCCAAAAATATAAATAAAGCCAACAGATTATAGGTTGTTGTTTAATTGATCTTGAATAGGAGAGAGGCCAACGAGTGGCTCAATAGAACGTAACTGTACAAAACATGTACATAATTATAATATTCCCACATATCTATAGTCATACTTTTAACTCTTTTTCTTCAAAAACTGTATGATATGTAAACAAATTATTATGCGCATATCAAAATAAACTAATTAAAATTTTAAGTAAAAATAATATTCTGATATAAGTTTTAAATATTTTGTAAATAATAAAATACATGGTATAATAGATACAACTTTGAAATAATAATATGCACATAAATTATGTAAATAATATATACAAGAAAAGAATTTATATGTACATAATTCAAAAAATATAACCTCCAGCATTTATATATAATAGGAATAATAAAGAAAAAAAAAACAGACAAAAACAATTTAATATGTGCATAAATTATGTAAAGTAGATTCTGGACAGATTATTATGAAGTGAAATAGTGTTTCACACAATAAATTTCCTCTATTTGGAGAAAGCATATAACAACACAAAATATTTTCTGACAGTGAAAAGAATATGAGAATAATAATGATATGCACATAAATTATGTAAATGTTATTTAAATACTCTAATCATAAATCTATCCATCACATTAAATAGTAAATAATATAGATATTTAAACAAAACACAATGAACTAAACATTCAATTGACAATAATAATATGTGCATAAATTATGCAAATTATATTCTAGACAAAATAACCACATCAGTGATATATATATAATTATCTAACAAAAAAGCTATAAGCTAAACATAAAAATAATATCAATATGCACACATTTGATTAAATTATGCACACATTTGATTAAATTATGCGCATACCATTGTAATATTACGGCATTTAGGAATAAACAAATCAGACATTAGAATAGTTTAAAGTGTTTGCCTGAAAAAGGATCCATTCAGTCCCCAAGAGAATTCCTCAAATCAAAACATATCATGGACATAAATAGAATAGAACTAAAAATAAAAAACAATCAGATCACAAAAAGTTGTTCCCTTTAAAATAATCATGAAATAACTGTGTATAATTTAAAAATCAGCCTGAAGAGACAAGTTGAAGGTAATTTAAATGAATTGTCATAGTCTATTTTGTGATTTACTAATAATGCTATAAAAATTAGATTCCCCAACCATTACCTTTGAGAGTAATCTCGTCTGTTCGCCAACCCCTAGATCCACTCAGGATCAAAATATGAGATGAAATCATTAGGGGTAAGAGGGGCTGTAGGTTCAAAATTGAAACTCTGAAATCATGATTGTACTTTTGTGAGTTATAATTCATACATATATAAAATTCCCTTTTCCTAGAAATATATGAGAGTAACCACTATATAGCCTGGTCTTTACCTGAGAAACTACTATGGACCAATTTTGGCATTCCCCTGGGTGCTTGCTTAATAAAAGTTTGACTGTAATATCAGTAGATAACAAGTTGACATTCGCTTCCAGCGGATTGATATTGCAAACCAGGTAGTTGTTGATAGTCGTAGTAGTTGGTAGTTGAATTGGTCTGTAATCTTACATATATAAAGCACTTATAGTATATATTGTTTCTATTTATAATTCAACCAATCATCACCGCTCAATTAAATTCCCATCATCCTCTTCATCGTTACTATGGTTACCACAAGATCGTCTGTACTGCCACTGTATTATCATGATAATGAGCGGGAGAACACAGATACAGCAGATGGCGGCCATGACATAAGCAACTATTAACATGGATGATTGGTCACTTGCTGGCTTGATATAATAACAATCTTTTAAATTTTCTGTAAAAAATAAATTCAGTCAAATGGAGTAAAATTATCTCTCCATGTTTCAAAATTCAGATTTTATTATTTCAATCTTCCCAATCAATTTGCTGCCCGAGCACCACCATGAAATTTCCTTGCTTCAATATTATTTTGACATGTTTAACGATCCCATGTTGAAAGGGTCAGTATAAAACTTTAAATAAGGTAGGACCATCTAAGAATGTAAGCAATCACATGCTCCATTGATTCCATTGTGAAGATTCCTTCCCTTGAACGCCAAAAGAGGCTAGGAGTGAAACAGGTGTCTGTAGAAGTTGAGAGATGAGCTCCACTCCATTGATTCTGTTTGGAAAAAGTAGATATGTTTTTTTTTATATCTTATATCTAAATCATCTGAGAAAGTAATTTGTATCCTACCTGTTGAATTAATATAGCCCTCTATAGCAGGTTTACTGTGATTATTATAAACAGCGTTACATGGTGAGGTAGCGAATCCTACACGTTTGTTTTCTCTATCAAACACCACATAATATCCTTCCATTAATATAGCTCCTAGTACAGTTCCTGAAAGAATAAGTTCCACAATATAGCTTCAAGTACAGTTCCTAAAAGAATAAGTTCCATAATATAGCTCCTAGTACAGTTCCTAAAAGAATAAGTTCCACAATATAGCTCCTAGTACAGTTCCTGAAAGAAAAAGTTCCACAATATATCTCCTAGTACAGTTCCTAAAAGAATAAGTTCCATAATATAGTTCCTACTGGAACTTAACAACTAAGATATCCAAGGTTTCCTTCAGATCAGTAGTTAAAAAAGATGTTCAGCCTACCTGCTTCTGAGGAAGCTATACCAAACTTAAAACATTTTCCTGTTTCAAATGGATCTATCACCATTCGTAAATATTTCTGAAAAGAGAAAGAAATATATTCATATACTGTATAATTGTGAATATATTGCACACCATTTCTTACTCTTACTAGTAAATCTGGTAAAACTACACACTTATTTCAACTATCTGTACCACTTGGCAGAATGAACCAAGTCTGTCATCTACCAACATCTACCTAGTCTGCGATATCAGTTATCTGAGAGCAGACGTTAACTTGTCATCTACCAACAAAGAACACTGGATGTACAAAAAAGCAAACTTGATGAACAGGAGTGTGCTTTACAGGAATATTCAACTTACTTCGGAAGGTATATGTAG
>NW_008709687.1:1873677-1985830 GCF_000327385.1 Lottia gigantea | reverse complement strand
AACGCCAAAAGAGGCTAGGAGTGAAACAGGTGTCTGTAGAAGTTGAGAGATGAGCTCCACTCCATTGATTCTGTTTGGAAAAAGTAGATATGTTTTTTTTTATATCTTATATCTAAATCATCTGAGAAAGTAATTTGTATCCTACCTGTTGAATTAATATAGCCCTCTATAGCAGGTTTACTGTGATTATTATAAACAGCGTTACATGGTGAGGTAGCGAATCCTACACGTTTGTTTTCTCTATCAAACACCACATAATATCCTTCCATTAATATAGCTCCTAGTACAGTTCCTGAAAGAATAAGTTCCACAATATAGCTTCAAGTACAGTTCCTGAAAGAAAAAGTTCCACAATATAGCTTCAAGTACAGTTCCTGAAAGAATAAGTTTCACAATATATCTCCTAGTACAGTTCCTAAAAGAATAAGTTCCATAATATAGTTCCTACTGGAACTTAACAACTGAGATATCCAAGGTTTCCTTCAGATCAGTAGTTAAAAAAGATGTTCAGCCTACCTGCTTCTGAGGAAGCTATACCAAACTTAAAACATTTTCCTGTTTCAAATGGATCTATTACCATTCGTAAATATTTCTGAAAAGAGAAAGAAATATATTCATATACTGTATAATTGTGAATATATTGCACACCATTTCTTACTCTTACTAGTAAATCTGGTAAAACTACACACTTATTTCAACTATCTGTACCACTTGGCAGAATGAACCAAGTCTGTCATCTACCAACAACTACCTAGTCTGTGATATCAGTTAGCTGGGAGCAGACGTTAACTTGTCATCTACCTAGTCTGCGATATCAGTTATCTGGGAGCAGACGTTAACTTGTCATCTACCAACAAAGAACACTGGATGTACAAAAAAGCAAACTTGATGAACAGGAGTGTGCTTTAAAGGAATATTCAACTTACTTCGGAAGGTATATGTAGTTTAAATAAAGAATTTTCACTGTGATACATTGAAAGAGAGATGGTAGGAAAAACTTGGAATGGTAACATAGCATCTTCCCAACACATTACTTCATCTCCACTCCAAAATGACGGAGAAAATGGACGCTCCATGATCTGTTAATCAAATTGAAATGAAAATAGTTAACACTTTAAACACTGATGGTAAATAAAATCAATTGTCATACCCTGAACTCAAGTAATCAAGTAATATAAAAATGCATACATAATGCGTAATGTCACCTGGTTTCATCATCTACTACCCTATATATCATGTAATTAAGTGCTATACTTTTTTTTATGAGAATCCAATAAATCATTTGATATTGTATTACTCCACAATATATACTGATGCAAATCTTCCACTGGGTTTTTAAATTCTGAATATTTGTAATAATATATGGTCTTAAGTTAACTTACCTGGACTTTATGTTGTATGTGGTTTAATATGGATTTATAAACACGCTTGGGGAATCTCATATTAGTCGTTCCTGTATCTACTATTGTTCTGTCAAAATTATACTGAAATTATACAGATAAACCAACAGATGATAGTATAAAAAAGAAAAGAAGAAACAACTATATTTTACAAGGATAACAACTTAGGTTCACAGTTAACGATTCTTCCTTGGCCGAATGTCTAGGCATTCGTTTTTTCCAGATTATCTGTACCTATTTGCAGCTGGGTTAACACGAATTATGATAATCACCCAAACAATAAAAACCCTACCCAATAAAGCCAACCCCCACCCTTCAAAAAAAAAAACAATCAAAAGCCCAAGTATTACCCACCTCTTTACAGTCTAGTCCCAGACTATTAGAGTCTACAGCTATATCAGTTATTAAAACTTCATAGTACCAGAGTTTCTGTAGTGGAGTATAGTAGATTTCACTGTTATAGAGGTCACTAGATAGACCTCCTATAGTCTAAAACAATTAATAAATAAAACATTCATTAAGGTTAATTATCAAAAACAATTAAAAAAACACTCTTATTAATAATAATAATAAACTCATGCTCCTGTCTATTCAATATAATGAATTAATGAAAAAAAAACCCCAAAAACTCAGGATAATTATCCAACATAATAGTTTTTTTTAAGCAATTTCAGCCATCAGAATCTCTTTTCAAAAAGAAGACCTAAAAAAGCGTTTGTCTTAAACTAAGTCAAATCTTTAAGCTAGGGTAAGAACTCATAGTGACACAAGGACCAGATGGTGAATACTAATTAATATAAAATTTAATAATTGGTTGCCAATCACAGCCTGTCTGTTTGTTTAAAAGACATCCAACTTACCATTGAACCTCCCATTTTGTCATCTTCAGCAAGGTATGGTGTTCCACATAGCTGTACAGCGAAAATATCTCTCACCCCTCCATCTTTAACTAGACTGTTGAAAAATGGTACTATTGAACTATCAGGCTGAAATATAGAGGAGTATTATTTGACATAGCAAGTTCTATTCTGAATTTTCATGAGCAATGGCCAATTTGTCATTTGTTAAATTAATAAATAAATATCAAGATTAAATAACAAAAGAAATATTATTGAGAAACAAATTTGATTTGGGAATATTTGTAAACCCATGTATCATAATCAGCCAAGTTGTCAGAACCAACGATGTTATTTGATGTATCCAATGCTTTCACAGACTCCTGCAGCAAATGGAGGACTCATTCTATTAGTACAAGCGCATCAAAAAGATTGGTACCGGTACAAAAAAGAAAACAGTTCTTATAATATATTTCAAAGAAAATGGAGACTCACCCGTGCTATACTCTCATACGCCATTCCCACAATGCCCTGCCACTCAGAACCGTTAATAAAGAAATTCTGTGACTGTGTGATAAAGGCTATATTAGGTCTAACGGTAATATTTGGTAGAACAGTCAGCTGGACGTCGTCAGTACCCAGCAACCCTTTCCATTCACCCTGAGTATAGGGCACCTGAACTTCTCTTCCATCTTCTTCATAAGTTGAAGAACTGAAATAAAAAGTTATATGTCTTACTTTTCTTCAACTTATTCAGCTAATGAAGAATGGAAAAGCAATGCAGTGTACGATGAGGGGATTTTAGGCCTACTCCTTTTCAACTTCTAATTGTTGAAGGATCTTTAACATGCACAGCCTGTAGCATGTTGACGAATTAAAAATAGTAAAATTAAATTTTACAACCCACTTAGGAGTTGATGAAGAAAGACAGAAAAATAACTAAACACCAACAAGGATAACAACTTAGGTTCAAGACTATTTACCAGCTGGTTCTTGGCTAAACCTCTTGGCATTGATCTTACCCAGATTATCAATGATGCCTATGTTCTATTTCAATAGTTAAACACCAAGATCCCTAGACAATATTCCAAAAATGATAACCAGTAAATTTGGCACTAAAAGGAGAAAACCTACTTGATTCGTACAAAGTGTTTGTCTATATTAATATCAGGAACTGCTGCAATTGCTAGATTACTGCTTCCAGTATCAATCAGTACATTAATCTGCAAAAAAAAATAATGCAGGAACACTTTGTCCCAAAAACCTTCATTCCTTCATCTTTCCAAATTGCCTGTCTATCCAGTGGATGAATGAAGTGAGAAGTTTGAAGAGGGTATATTTACAATATTTAATTATATGCCAAATAAATTCCGAAATTTCATAAGAGATTTTCACAACATAATGAAAATTCAGGAAACATACTATATTACAAAGTTGCCAATTACTAGAAACACCATTTATACATTTTAAACAATCAAAAAATGTGAAACTGAGTCGGCAGACACATTTAAAAAAAAATTTGAACTCGTTTAAAAGTCATAGTATGTGCTTTTCTTTTTGACTCTTAAAATGGTAGAATAATAGGACATACCTTTTGGGGCGGTGTTCCTATTAACATGGTCATATAATAACCGTTTCCAGAATGGCCAAATAATTTCTCATTTGTGTTGACGTCTCGCGTAACTCTGTCACGATGAGATTCATGGCGGTCATGATTTACAGATCTTTTTAACGGAATGTGATAGGTCAATCCATGACAAAGGCTTAACAATAGAGAGAGGACCAAGCCCAGAATAAAACTCTGATGGACTAAACCCCTCATGTTATAACCAACTTTCATTTTTATTTTCCTTCTATCAAATGATCATCTTCTGATCTGAAATGTTAAAAAGTGAATAAGATAAATTTTTTTTGTGGATATAAATTGAACATTGAAACAAAAAACCCTCCAGAAAATGTCAGTACTTTACAATTCGCTGAGATGGGCAGGAGACAGGAGACAGGGGGCAGGAGACAGGGTGCAGGAGACAGGGTGCAGGAGACAGGGTGCAGGGGGCAGGAGATGACAGGAAGGAACTAGGAAGACGGGCATTATAACAACAATAATCATGTCAACAATGCATTATTGGCTTTTAACCCCTGCCAACTATCCTAACCCATGCCTGTTCCTTTCAAGGGAAACAATTATCAAGGAAAGAATTGGGTTATTAGGTGGGGGAGAAGGGCATTATAGTAACAACAACAAATGTCAACAATGTATCAATATTGCTGAATATGGTTGATAATTGTTAGTAAACCTCTTTTCCATCAACTTCATCAAAGATAGGAAAGAGGGAGAATGATGTATGAGATCGTCGGTATAAATCAAAACATACCATATCACTGATCATTTGTTTTCAGGGTCAGATTTAATACATTTTACTGAAATTATTAGTGCGTCGGAAATGAAAGTAACACCTGTGGCAACGTACAAATTTCCACTTTATCAATAAAACAGTAAAACGAAATATAAAAAGCAAATTTCGAAAACTATTCAAACTAAGAATTTGTTATGGTTATTATAGAAAATAAAGAATTGTGTAAAGTGTTAATTTCTGGCTCCGTATCCTATAATGTTGATCTTTCGTGAATACGATTTTAAGAAACCACGATGCGATCGTCATGCAAACTTTCTAAAATACTGCTGCGTAACCAATTAGTCTATTCTGAATATCAATCAATTATTACATCATAACATCATATTGGTCTTCGAACATTTCAAATTAAATTCAAGTCTATTCAAACTGATGTTGTTTATTATCTTTTTAAAAAAAAAATCAAAAAACAAACGTATCCATTTATTACACGCTCGAATGCTCCAGCTCGTGTTTACATTCTTATGCAAATGAGCTCTTGTCTAGCAACCTGCAAACAATATGGCCGCCTTAATCTCTTGTAACGTCAACTTGCCAACAAAAAACATCTCGATGGGTCTAAATTAAGGAATTGAAGGCGACAAGAAGAAGGAAAATTAAGGGTTAAATATTGAAGTATGTATTTACACTGATTTCAAGTCTTTTTCCTGTATTTTTGATTATTGGCAGGTAATTCTGATCAAACCGCCTGTTTCTTCTAGCCACCTGCTAGGTGCCACAGTTGCAGCATCACTGATTCAGACTACAAACAACTCATTGTAATAGATCCAACAAAATAACCCAACACCTATAATTAAAGCCATGAAAACATGAGACTATTCACATAATCATGTCATGAAAGAGGATACATCTCACAAGCTAAACGTTGTTAATTAACTCTTCACTTCAAATTATTTTTATTTAGGCCAGCTTCTCTTACTCTAGTCAATCTTATATAACAAAATTCCTATTCATTAGGACTAATTTGGCACAAATTAAAATTGTGATTTGCACTTTTCCTTGAATATCTGATCAACAGATCAAATTGCCAAAGAGCAGGATTATATGAGCTGGATTGTTGAATGAATAGTAAATGTCTGTCTGTTCAGTTGAAATTCTTGAAAATATATCATTTATGATGAATTTGTGGCTGAATTACCACACTGAACGAATAGCCATGGCTGTCATTATATCAGACAAAATTCTTAAAAATTTCATTTTGTTGGTTGATGAAACTGATTTTTTACAGAGAGAAAGACAAGAAGAAACAAAATGGATGAAAGGTTGAAATGGTTAGAAACGAGAATAACCTCGTCCTTGAAGCCACGAAACGAAGATTTAAAAAACTTATTCTTAAATGATGAAAACAGGTATGGGACTTGTCTATATTATAGTCCTCTATTCTACCTGAAATTCAATGAATTAGCTTAATTTCTTTCCAAATTATTCAACTACCAAGCTGTAATTGAATATAGATAATCCAGGAAAGATCAATGACAAAAGGTTTGGCCAAGGATCATCTGGTAGAAAGGATCCTCACAAATGTAAGATGTTATCATGTTAAAATGGGTTGTTTCTACCATTTAGCATGTCCACTAAGATTCAGAGAGCTGTAAGTTGGAATATTTATTGTGTATTTCAGACTGGCGTTCTATGAGTTTATAAACAATGAAGACGTAAAGAGGTTATATGTTTATATACGCCCACCTCGACAGATCACAGCCTCACAACTCCCACCTTTCGATTTAAAATCAAAATCTATCTTCTTTTTAAAATGTAATCCTGGTACAAAATTAACCAAAGATAACATGGGTAAGTTTACTTTCATCTGAAACAACTGTATTATTTGTCTTAGAATTGGATATTAATTAAGTGTCAAAGCATCCATTTATATGGTAATTCTATTATGAACTAAACCATTTAATAGACATTTTAATCAGGACATTTAACCATTGAAATTTGTTATCAAAGTCAAGGCTTTTGTTTTTTATCTTAATTATAGATACAGTCATACCATTAGAGCATAAATTGCTATTTCCTCAATTATATTTCTTGAAATCCACAAAAATTGGCTCATTTTGAATAAAATTGACAAATATTACAACCAGGCATTTATTTGCTTCTGTCCAACATAACCGGTATATGAATCTTCATATCAAAAATCCTGTAATGTTCCATATTAACAAAATCAAGCAACCCTATCCTTTTAACAGTTTTCTGATGGTTTGGTATTTTAGATCAAGAAGTATTTTATATAGACTGTACATCCTTACCATTAGAACATTTAGAATTAACAATCAGAGAAGTATTCCTGCCGTTACTCGGCATCAATCAACCTAGCGTCACTGGCGTCGGCATCAACGGAGATAAACTGATGGATATATTACATAGATTAATGGCGGCAGTCGAGGTCACACAAGGTCATGTTGAAGGTCGTATCGTATTAAATCTACCATCCATAGAGGTATTGGCTGAGGCAGCTTCCTCTGTTAATCGTAGAGCCTCGGTTTTACACGTTCTAGAAACTACAGTCATTGGATGGATTAAACAAATCAGGGTAGGTAATCTCAAACAAAGATTTATTTCAGTTGATGAAGAAAAAATTAACTTACAAAAATGAGAAAAAAGGCAACAGTAAGATTTTAGTGTGTTTGATTTGTTTTCTGTGGTTATTCAAGAGAAATGCTGATATCTTTCAAAGACCACTGACAAATTTCTCAAGGTTTTTATTGGCTATAATCAGATTGTAATTATTTTAACTCTACTTATAACAGTTCATTTATAACAAAAAAACACGAGGGAATATATTATGGTATATTGTGGTAGGTCTATATATTCCCTTCTGTTTTATTATATTATGTACTCTCCACTTCAATTGTTTTTTATATCTGCAATCTTAATGTCTCATGTTCCATTTTCACGATTACAGACAGTGCTAAAACATGATCCACAAGCAGATCTGTATTCTCAGTTTGGTGGAGAACCAGGTCCGTTAGATGAAATTAAGATGTGGGAGAAACAGCTAGAACGTCTTCATTCTATCAATGCACAGTTGGATTCAGATATAGCCGGTGATATTCTACATAATCTAGAACAAGCCAACAGTCAATACGCCCATTCATTTCGTACAGTTAGAAAGGATATAGATAAGGTAAGAGTTTAGAATTTCACACTAGGCCACAAAAAATAGTTTTAATCGAGATATCCTTGAATTGAAACCAATGAAACAGGTCAATTGCTTGACTCTTTTATGAACTTTGTCAGTAAATTTTCGATCTAATTTAATTCTAAGAACTGTTCAAAAGTTTCACATTTCACAAAGATTGTTTCAGCAAAATTAAGTGTTTTTGTGAATTTTGATTATAAGATTTTTCTTTTGCGAACTGCGTTCCTGGATCATAGTGAACTATTAGAAGGTTTATATTCTTCATGATTGATTTTATTTTATTTTGCAGGCTGTACAAGACACAAATAAAATATTAAATTTTCTGAGTACAATGAGAGAATGGTTTGATAGATTACACTGGGCTACTGAACCTAAAGAAATGTTAATATTATTTAAACCTATGATGACTGCTTTATTGTTGGTCTGGACACATTCTACGTAAGTTCTTCTAACTGTAACTCTCGCAAGCAGTCTTAAAATCTATTAGTTGAAACACTGTTATTTCATGGGGAAATTATAGTTTTTCAGATGACTCATGTATTTTCCAGTCATGTCTAACTTGCATTTGAAAATATCTGACATGGAAATATCATCAGATATGTTGTCTATTCTGTCATTTTATCATAATTCATTTTGCGGATGGAGGATTCATAAAATAAGCTGGCAAAATCTTCATGGAACTAGGGGATACCTTGACAATAGGAACCACGTAGAAGAATTTTTTTTAAATGATTTTTGTTTTTGATTTTAGGTATTATCATCAGATAGATAAATTTCACAATCTCCTAAGTCTACTATCTAATGAAGTGGTACATAGAGCAATAGCAATGGTTGGTCCTGATATACTTAGAGAACCATTAGAGGTAAAAACTTCTTTATATGTCAATCTGTAGACATTCTCAACATCCTTGAGTTCAGAAGCTTACTTTAAGATTATTCCTGCCAATTGCTTAATGAAAATTCCCCTAAATTCCGTCACTGTCTATAATGTGCTTAAAGAATCTTTAGAGGTAAAAACTTACGAACATGTCAATCTGTAGACATTCTGAACATCCTTGAGTTCAGGATTAATCCTGATCTTCATCAATTAAACATTTTAATATCATTTTTATCTTTACTCTTTATAGTCATATACAAAATTAAAAGATGCGTTACGTGTGTGTGCTGCGTTTCGAGGAACTTATTTAGATTTTAAAGACAATGCTGATGATCAGAATGCTTTAAATATCACAGAAAATGCGGAAAGATTGTAAGTCTTTTGCCTGACTTTTTTGTCGTTTCTACTTCAGTTTTGCTTTTGTCGATTTTAGTCGATTTTTTGCAATTTATTTTCTTTGAAAAATGATAATGCGTATACAAAGAAATGTCCAAATATTCTCTGATCTAAAATATACACTTGAATTATCATCAATCTTGTATGTACAAGGTAGACATATTCTGCAGAAACCATTCCTAAACTTTGCCATTTATATTGTTATATGGGAACTTTTCAGGGCAGCAAGACCTCAGGGTAGTTTATTTATGACCAAGATGTATGGTCCCCACGCCTACACGCCACGCTACGGTATTCGTAGATCAGATGGCGATACTAGTCAATCTTTAGAAGAAGATGAATTATGGACAGACAGTCCGTGGCCGGCTAGAAATGCTCCTTCTTTTGATCTTTTAAACAACTTTATGGAAAGGTTTGTATTCAAATTCTTTATCTATCTTATTTAAATGGATGTAGTGGTCTAAATATTTATTTTCTCAGATAAAATCACTTTTTAGAATGAAAATCTTGCATCTGGTTTGTGTGTAATTTAAGAACAATGCAGAAAGGATGACAGTCCATGCTGTTGTTAAAATGTTCAAAACTATTAAATATTTTTATATTTGGCTTTGGCCCTTGCATTGGAGACATGCTTCTCATTTTTGGTACCCCACCTTAGTCATTTTCTTAATACACTCGTGATTCTCATATTATTATTTCCCATTCTAGATGTAATGATGTATTAGAGCTAGTAGAAACAACTCGTCATTTCCGTCTGCTGGCCGGTGCCGCTGAAGTAGGAGGTGCTGGAAATATGAGTCTGGACGCCATGGTGAAAGAGATCCACCAGAAATACACTCTAGCTATGGAAGAGTTCTTCTCCTTGGTTGATAATGTACTCAGTATAGATGGCTCGCAATCATTTGAAAGATCTTTCTTTAAATTTAGAACTGTAGTGAAGGTATTTATTTCTGTGTCCATCTGATACAAATTTGTATTTTTTTAAATCTGATAGATGTTGATATGCACAATTTTGTAATTTTAATTTGTTTTCTAAATTGAAAATTTGATTTCTCCAGAGATACTTTCTGTCACAATAGTCTTTGCACCAGGGTTTTTGATAAGGCTCTGTTTTCTGGACTTGGCTGGCAGGGAAGCTCAAATGTCAGAGTAATAAGTCTGTGTTCCAAAGAATAAAATTGCAGTCAGTCATTTTGGAGCTCCAATCAGACATGACTGGCAAATACAGATAAATCAGGTCATTATATCAAAAGAACAACAATATAATATACAATGCAACTATTCTATTAATTTTGATAATGATATTAATAGGGTCTGGAGAAGAGGTTAGCTGGTATTTTACGTCAGGCATTTTGTCAATGTCCCACTGTCGAATCTCAGTTAAGATTATTAGAAGTTTTTGAAGGAGTTAGCAGTCGGGAGCTGGTTCAGGTAGGCCTAAGATTGTTTTCTATTGTTTGTTTGTTACATTGTTTTTTTTCTATATATTTATGGTTCAAGAAACAGTTGAAATCTTAATGTCATGGGAATATGCATCATAATTGGGAATATAACGCTCACCTTTTTGTACTTTTTTTATTTTCAAATGCTGATATACGTAAGTAAAGTTTATTGGAGAAAGTTAAATGGACTTAAGGCAACAAAAACAAGCAAAAATTTTCTGAATTAAGACCCAAAGCAGGCAGAGAATGATTATAAGTTTTTACTTCTTTTCAAGGCTCATCTGAAAGATAAAGATGCACAGTTAGTAGAAGCATTCACTGCAGAACTTCAACAAGTTAAAGAAATGTTTACGGAAAATAGCATCAGCCCTCCGTCACATTATAACATGCCCCCTATTGTCAGTCGATTAATGTGGGTCAGCGCTTTACAAGAACGCATTAGGGTAAGTATCAATTTTCAGATATTTCTACCTGGTTTCTCATGTCAGAGATCGGGCTCTCATTAGCCCATACAGGTGCAGAAGATGTGGATGTAAAACTCCATTTCATTTCCTGTCAGTGAGGCAGATTTGGGGGCTGATACGTAAAAAGCATCTAGTTATTCCGCTGGGACGATGAACCATGGCCCTGTGTGCTACAGACTGTTTGTTACAGACACCTCCACAGTTGGAAATTCAAACATAAAAGTAAATTTAAATTCTGTGTATTTTTCCAAAGTTCAAACTTAAAGTTGTAAGCTTAGAAAGTTTTGTTCTGTAAATTCTAGATCCCCATGGAGAAGCTACGTCAAGTCAGCCCCCACTCTCTAGAGGGTGACAGTGGTTGGCAGATGAGAGACACCTATAATAGCTGTATGAATGAACTAGAGACGTATGAGAACAAACTAGTAACAGATTGGAGAAGCAATATTACAGCTGAGTTAACTCTACGACTGAAACAACCTTTATTGGTAAGTTAAAGAAACACAACCATACTTTACAAGGATAGCAACTTACTTACTTGCTCTAGGTTCTTAGGAGCTCTTCTACAAGCTGGTTAGTGACCTTGGCATTAATCTGTCCCAGTTTATTCTTACCCATTTGCAGCCGGCTCGAAAGGGATAATGTTGAAACATGAATTATTATATTTTCTTGCAGGTTGCAGAAGATTTTGATGAAGACCTTGACATTCGACCTCAAATTGTCCACGTGAACCTTGACCCCCAGTTATTGTTGTTGCTGCGTGAGATCCGATATCTTGGTCGGACGCCATTCAACATCAAACTACCAGAAGGAGCGAAGGAATTGATTCGTAACACCAATTCGTTTGAATTATCAGTAACTGCAACAAGATTAGAAACTATTGTATCAAAATACAACACCATTATGAGAACAATCACATCATTTGAACGACCAATGTTTGAGAGAAAATTGGCTAAGATTGATATAGTAAGTATATTTTCTTTTCAACTGGAATTCTTCGTTTCAAAGATGCAGGTCAGAGGGGTAGGCTTTGGTGGAAGGAGCAAAGCCGACACCGGGCTCACTCATGGATGCACTGGCTGTGGATTCAGAATTGTTCTTATATTGAGGTGGATTGAACTCATAGTATCTAAATGCTAATGCAATGGGCAGACGAGTGTATTCTTTCGCCCGATCTAGTAGAGTAAAAGGGGCAGCCATTTTGAACATCACATGATATCAACTTGTCAAATTGGTTTAAAAGTATTGACTGCCCGATTAAATGCACAAGACAAAGGCAGACGAGCGAAATTTACCAGGAAATGGAATCACCTGCAAAAATCGTTTAAAATTTTTAAGAGTTTTTATGATTTGCAGCGTCAGGCAAAAACGCCGGTGTGCCACCCTACTTTAACACACGTTAATTTTTTTTCTAGTTATTTGAGCAAGGTTTACAAGAGTTTACATGGAAGATGAAAGAATCAGCAGATTTCATCGAGACAGCCATGTCATTAGTTTGTCTAGACGTACATCAGAATCTAGATATCGTACAGACTGACTGTCATGATATTGTAGAGATCACAGTATCCTGGTGTAAAAATACTCTAGATGTTTTTAAAGCTAGGAACCCTCAACTCTCTTATCCAATGGAAGAATTGTTAGAAATGCAAAAGTAAGTACAATCACATATATTATTGGAGATATTTTTTATGCTTTTCCAAAATATTTCTCTGCTGCTTTGGTAAAATACTTCTTTATGCATGTATGTATATGTAACAGTGATGTTCAATGTATATTTTAGATGAATACATATTCAAACTGGTAAGCTAATGTCGATTTATTTAAAGAAATATGATAACAACCTGAAATTGATGTTTTGAGCACTATTTTAACAGTGAAAATATCTTGTTTATAAATTTATAATTACAGTCAACTAGAAGATGAGCTAGAGAATATTGTGGTACCATCAGGAAATAAAATACATTCACTTGTTCATAAAAGTTTCGAGGTAAGAATGGAGGTTAATAGTTTCTTAGCAGTTGATAAGAAGTTCAAGTTTTCCATATTTAGAGATAGTTCTGTCTGATTGTCTGCTTGGGGATAAAAAAAATAAGAAAAAACTACTGTCATCATAATGGATTTTTCATCTTCAGTAGCTCAATGACATCATTGGATATCATTTCATTTGAGTATAATGTTAATATAATGTTGTCGTTAACAACTAATTAGTATTATAATATTATAATTTGTTTATTTGTAGGCAGTACAGATATCCCAGGCTTCCCCAGCATGGCAGGACTATATAGATTATATAGACGCTATAGTACTGGACGGTCTAAAACAAGTCACATTATCCAGTCTTACATCTATGTTAAATACACTAGTACAGGCAAATATAGCAGAAATAAATGTAAGTATCATTAAAGGGATTTTAAAAAGGTTTTCTAAACTTTTTATGTGAATCAGAGACAGTGCTATTGATAAAGAAGATTAGTGACGTCATACGACACTTAATTTTAGGGGAATTGCAGGAACCACAGACGCCTGATTGAAAATTGGAATGGTGCAAATTGATGCTTTTAGTGTCCTTGAAGATTTCTAAACAACCATGTAAATGTTTTTCAGATGCCTGAGTCAGTAATACCAATATTAACAATCCGTCTGGAACTGATAGACAACGCTGTTTCGTTCTGTCCACCGCTAGACCAAACCACGTCTGTTGTTAGCGTACAGGAGTTGGTTCAGAAATGGCTAGACAGTTATCTAGCTAGAGGCCTACTCGTCAAGATGCTTGGAACAAAGGTAGTAAATTATATTTTAAATTTAGTGTGTTCAGAGCTCTTTATATGGCAAATGTCACGTATGACTTTCCTTCTGTCTGTTCACGTTTCTCAAAATGGTGAACTACTGGTAAAGCTACTTGGAATATAGGAGGTAAATTTTGAATACATGTATTGGAAAAAGATTAACCTATGACCTTTAAAAGTGGTATTTATTTATTGTGAGGACTTAGACTTGTATATTCCATCATTCTAAGGCAGAATTTCTATTTCCAGGGAACGTATAAAGATTATATTGAAGCTGATGGTGAAATTAAAGTTCTCCTCTCTAATATTCATAGTGTAGTAGATGAGAACAGTGAGGAATGTAAGGTAAGGAGTTATTGCCCTTGTAATTATATTTCACTTCTGGAATTCTCCCTAGATATATAATGACAAACAGACAACTTTCCTATGTAGATTAAATTTGTTAAATCTGCATGTGACTCCACTTCCCATCCTTGATCTGACACAATTGTTATGCATCTCCTGTTCTGGGTCATATGATATTCAATCAATCAGATGATCAGAAATTGTACAGGCTATGCAATCTAAATTCTGCTCATTATTCATTGAATGGTGTTGAATATCTGAACTAGGCCAATCAGAAATATAACAGAATGAAGACATAAACAAATTGCTTATTTTAGAAAATGTTGGAAGTATTTAAAGATTATGCGTTTCTATGGTTACGAGATGTGAATGAAACGTTTGAAGAGTTTCTACAAGGGATATTATCACCCAATCCGTTACGTTCACCAAATAGAAGTGTGGCTGCCGAGATGAGGAATTTTGCGGCGGAGAAATCTACAATGTCAAGGTCAGTCCAATGTTTGAAAATGTCCGAACCATGGTGTTGATATACGTTATGAGTGAAATTAGAATCATATTGATAATATTTACAGAGATATTCTCATCTTTATCTGCTCAATTTCAGCTATCTGTATCGCTTTCAGAATAAAAATCCTGCATCAGGTTCTCTTGCAATTTAAAAGAAACTGCATGTTGGATTTCAATACTGAACAGTAATGCAGATAGCTGAATATGAATTAGGAGCATAATTGAGGATAACATGATGTCAACTGCGACTTGGGTATATACCTAGTAATTATCAGCAGACGGAGGCAAGTGTCGAAAGGGTAAAGAAATATAATTTTTGTTGCAGAGCCTCATCCCACAGTTCTATAGGATCAGCTGGTCTCATGGGAACAGCAGAGAGAAGTTTCCTGACCCCTAAAAATATCCAAGACGGAGAAAACGAACATATTCCATCATTAGACGAGTTTGATGCTGAGATTGACATTTATAAGGTATGTAAAAGTACTTCTAAGTTACAATGATTTAAGAAAGAAGCAGGCTGTAGCATAGTTAGGTAGGGGGTTGAAATCTCTACATGACATTTGTAAGATGTAAAAGTCTTGTGACCTTGAATAAGTCATCTTACTAAGTTGTTATCCTTGTAAAATATAGTTGTATCTCCCTTTCTTTGGATCTAAATGGGTATGGATAATCCGAGAAAGAACAATGCCAAGAATTTTGGCCAAGGACCAGCTGAAAGAGAAAATCCTTAATTGTGAATCTAAGTTGTTATCCTTGTAGAACATGGTTTTCTTCCTTTCTATCTTTGGATTTAAATCCTGGAAAGATCAATGCCAAGAGGTTTGACCGATGACCAGCTGGTAGACAGGATTCTCTTGAACATAAGTTGTTATCCTTGTAAACATTGGTCGTTTTTTTTCTTTCTTTCTAACATTTGATTGGTTATTTTCAGACGGCGAGAGATGAGATACAAGCGTTACAAGATTACCATAATGTAGGTTGGGTTCGCGTTGATTTACAGCCAATCAAACAAGTCCTAACAACCTACGCTAGCAAATGGATGTGGACTTTCACTAAATATCTTTCCAATCAGGTATTTACCCCTTTTCTTTTCTTCCTTTTTTTTTTCCACATCTCTGTATAAGCTTATCAAAGTCGGCATTCATGTGGTCTATCTGGTGGCCCTTTATTCACATTTCCTCCAAAACGAAGTAAGATCTGAAGATTTTAACCAAATTTGATAAACTTGGTTTAAGTATACATACTCATAAACCGAAGATTGTGTTTGAATTTTAGGTTAGTGATATGTTAGAGAAACTGGACCTGTTTTTAAAGAGAATTGAACCAGAAATAGAAAGTATAACTGGTGAAGAAAGAGACACGGCCAGTTTCATGAAAATGATGAGACTCTTTAATGAGGTATGCTTCTTTTCTTTCTGACATGAATTCTGTAATCACAGACATTTTCAGTGTTCCAGATGGATCATTTGATTGGTCAATCATTAAATTGATGTTGAATTCAGTATTTTTATCCAATCAGATTACTGTATTTCATAAAATCTGGATATTATCGGCAGACAAAACATGTCAAGATGATGAATTGCAAACTGGATAGATGACAACCATTTTGAAAGTTATTAACTCTATTTGTGGTGGCAATGAAGCCAGTTTGTTCCGAGTTTATTACTAAATTTGATGTATTGAGAAAGGTTTGAGCCACTAGTATGATAATAAAAAAAAGGTCCAAGTTCTTCTTCAAATGTAATATCATTATGTTTCCAGGTATCGGCTCAGCAGAATGAAATGGAAGGTAAATTTACCGCCATGCACCGAACTATGATATTATTGAAGAAATACGGCCAGTCATTACCCGAGAACACACAGTTTTTATTTAACGCAGCTCCTGGACGGTGGAACTCTCTAAAAACTAAGGTTTCCCTGGCGAAACAGAGACTCGGTCCCAGAATACAGGAAGAATCAGCTAGAATTACTCAGGTAATATTGGATACATTCTAATTAAAATTAGATACAATTTTGTTTCTTTTCTTCTGATAATTTTCATCTCCATTGTAATCTGACAACTTTTGTACTGCACTCATGTTCCTATGATGTTATGATTTACCAATCAAATGTGTCATGGATAAATTGATCATCATGAATTGTGGGATAGCCCCTTTGGGTTTTGCTCACAATTGAATGTATTTTAAGCAAATTGTTGACAATCTCATCCAGTTTTAGGGATCAATAGAAGGTCCAATCCCAATCCAAAACTCTTAAAAAAATTCCCAATTCAAGATGTAAATTTACTTGGCACTGCTTTATAGATCCACAAAGTTAATTGAACCAACTATGCAGCCATGGGTCAACCTTGATATTTTTGTAGGATGTAAAACTCCATTCATTTTGATATTTTTGTGATTTTAGGATCTTGAAGCATTTTCTAACCGTGTGAACAACTTTAATAAAGATATGGAGAATTCAGATGTTTATAGTCGAGATTGTAGTGTGAACGATTCCTGGAATATTATAGACAGATTCAGTAAAAAACTTCTGGTGCTGGAAAACGAGGCGCAGGTAAGGATCATCTATTATTGTGTGTGTTTATTTTGACGATTAGGTATGTTTATTAGGCTATCTGGGAGTATCAGATTTTTAAGGAGACTATTGAAGTATTCTAAGCTTGAGACATCAGAAAATATTGTCTAAAGTATGGCAAAACCAAGGGTAAAGTTGTATAGTTGTGGACTCTTCCAAACAAAAGCACCTTCAAAGTGTTGAAACAAAGATACAAGCAAGAAGAAGGCTTTCGGAATCCATATCTATGGATAAAGTCACTCAACTTGGAATGGTCTTTTTGTACTTTCAGGATTTAATAGAACTTCAAGAATTATTAGAAACATCAGTTGTTAATTTCTCCATTCTACCTCAGTAAGTTATGATTTATCAGGTTATTGATAGATTTTTGAAATAAAAGAGTTCGGAGGTATTGTTTCTTAAAGCAGATCTCTAGCTGGGAAAATGAACCTTATATATTACTACAAAACATTTGCTCATGCTTTATTAGGCTATACTCTTTAAGGCATGACAGCAAGAGCGAGCAACTCTTACCTGACTATAAGGGAACTAACTCTTATTATGAGAGGACTAATCCAGACCACAATGTGGTGTTTGGTTGTTCTCACAAAAACATTATATTTCTGGGCAACTTATTTCAAAGATCTCAATGTCTCAGAAAGTTACGGCGAATGCCAAAAATGCATTTTAAATTGATGTTATTTTCTAGATGTCGTTATGAATTAAACAACCTTAAACAACTGTGGGAAACTGTGAGAGTTATAGATGAACAGCAGAGTGAGTGGAAACGCCATCGCTGGCAGAAGATGAACACCAAGTTTTTACGGGAAGAAACGAATAAACAACTAGAAATTGTACGAAATCTCTCAGATGATATTTATACATGGGATGTTTTTATGGGACTTCATGAATCTATTACCACTATACAGGTGAGTCTACTTATATTAGTTGCTTTACTGATATCTTAGACAGCAGTGGTGACTTGGTGAGTTGAAGCCTTGCTTGCCAATCTGAAGGTCCATTGTTTGATCCTGGCATTGGTGGAGGTAATACCTTCAGATTTTCAAACCAGTATACATCTCTCAGTGATGTAGGTCAGAGGGGCGCACATGGAAAAGGCGTCTAGACTTTCGGATGGGACAATAAATCGAGGTCCTATGTGCTACAACCTGTGCTTGTCAAAGATCCCTTAACAGTTGGAAATCAAAAAAGAATAGGCTAATGCTGCTGTCCTGCCAAAATATGTCTGCCCCTGATCTATCATGTTTTTCTTACCTTATGTAGAGTTGTCTACCCCTGATCGATGATCTGAGTAATCCAGCAATGAGAACGGGACATTGGAAACAGCTAGTACGAGTGACAGGGGGAGCTCTAACTATCGATAATGATATGTTAAAACGTATGACCCTTGGTGAACTGCTTAGCCTTGGCTTACAGAGTAAGTAATCCTTAATTCTCACCTTTGTCCATTATTGTTCGGTTACAAAATGGTAGACCATAAACAATGGCTGGGGAACCTCTGATGAAATTTGTGTCCCTGTAATGGACGCCCAATATGGCAAACCATTTATACGGCAAAAAAATATGCACTATACTCGCAAATATACTGTATATGATATATTTATCCTCTATTGAGGTAACATATTTGAATATTTTAGAACATGTCGATGATGTGCGAGCTATAGTACAGAGAGCAGCTAAAGACTTGACGATAGAACAGAGTTTAAAAACATACGAAGAAGTTTGGTTGAGTAAAGTGTTCGAGTTACGATCACACATCAGAACAAAATGTCTGGATAATACTACACAGGTTTGTTCATCTTCAGTTTTCGTTTTTAATAAACATGATATATGGAAGTAGGGGGGTCAGTTATGGATGCAAGCAATTGACTATGTCAACTTCCTTATTATCCAAGGGCATCTACTAAGGTTCTATCTAATTGTTGACTTTAGCCAATACTTTCACAGCAACTTAGGTTCACAAGGATCCTTTCTACCAGCTGGTCCTTGGCCAAACTTCTTGGCATTGATTTTTCTCAGGTTTTTCGTACCCATTTAGATGTGAATTGACTTGAATAATGAAGAAAGATTTGTTGATCTAGTCTTTAGAAACATGCACATTGAAAATAACAGAAAATGAAGGACAATTTGTCATTTTTCATAATTTGATATCTGATTTGTTTTTGAATATTTTCAGTCCCAAGATAACCAGAGTGAGGTAACGAGTGAGGCAGGAGGTTCTCAGGTCCAGGGTACCCAGCCCAGTAAAAGTCAGGTCCGAGCTGGTAGTCGGGTGTCCAATCAGAGTTCTATTAGTCGTAATAAACGAACCAGTATTACATCACTTCCTGCTTCCTTGATGAATATAGCAGACGTAAGAATTTAGAATTTTCATTTTTCGTCTTGCATCAAAATAACAGTTGAGGAATTGTATTTGTTTTCTTCAATTTTTCACCTGATCCTGGCAGTATTTCCTTCATTGCATACAGCATGGCAATGCTCGCTATCCCTACCTGGGGAGCCACATAGGCTCAGAGAGTTAGACTCTTACTCGCTATCCTGAAGGTGTAGGTATAGGTCAAGATAATACCTTAAGGATTTTTCAACCCAGTTTTCCAACACTGTCATTGATGCAGGTGGGAAACTCTTTCATTGCACACTGCATGGCAACAACACGATCTTGTGTGAAAAAGCAGGATGTAAAAATTCTGTTTCATTTAGCCTATCCAATGCAGAAAAGTAAGACTGAAGCTCCATCTTATTTCATTTTCAAATGTTTCTCATTGACAGGATTTTGGAGCAATCCAACTTTTGATGCATACCGATCCAATATTTGATGAACTAGAGGGTCACCAGGTGTCACTACAGACCATGCAGAGCAGTAGCGCTGCAGGTTCCTTCCTGGACGAGGTGATGAAGTGGCAAAAACGCCTTCAAACTATCGAAGATGTTTTAACAACGTGGCTGGAAGTTCAAGAAAAATGGATAGAGTTGGAAGAGGTATTAATTGCTTGAAAAATATACCTAAATGGTGTGGACTCTCTAGAGAATTAACCCTTATATTCAGAAAACTATTTAAACGGGTTAAATGAACCTCATTGAATCATTTGAGAGTCAAAAAGTTGGAAGGAAGAGTAGCATCATCTGAAAAGACTGAGCATGCCCGAAATCTAAAACATCCATAACATCTGTTGTCAGCTTTTAATGATTATTTTTGTTTTCAGGTATTTTCAGCACCTGACGTAAAGACATCGCTATCCCATGATTCTAATCGATTCTCCAAGGTCAATCACGATTTCCGTCTGTTAATGAGGGCAACCGAGAAAAATCCTAATGTTTTACAGTGCTGTTCTAGAAAGAGTAAGGTTTTTGATTTACCTGATTTGTCTTATACTTGTTTGACCTTTTTTATGCAATCTTTTGGGGGAGTAAAGGTTGTAACTTTGTACTAATGACAAAGTTACAAAAGCACAGACACAGGACTTATAAGTTTTGGGTTGTCACAGTTTCTTGAATTGACTAGACCTCATCTCATGGACATATTCGAGATAGTGCTACTTTGATCAATATTGTGATACCTGTGGTATAGAAGCTTTTGTATTGTGATATGTAACATGCTAAAAGAATATTGGTTATTTGTCTCATCTCATGGATTTAATGTTCTGTTTCAGATATCCGAGCAGTGCTAGAGAATATGAACCACCTTCTGGAATCGTGTAAACGTTCATTATTAAATCATTTAGAAAGGAGAAGACAACTCTTCCCTAGATTTTATTTCCTTTCAATGGAAGATGTTCTCCATATTATTTGTAATGGTAAGACTCTTTTATTGTTATTTTCTGTATTGGGCATTGTGCTTTTAGCTCTTATTTATGTATTTGGTTCATTCATTCATTCATTTTCAGAGAGGCTATAATTCAATCATTCAGTTAAATTTTTGACCATCGTCTTTATCAGGCTCTTAATCACTCTCCCAAGGGAGATAACTCTTGATACATACTTCATAGCTTTAGACCACAATATGACAATACATTTATTATATTGCAGATTATGATTTAAATCAATTCATCTATATATTAACAATCTATTCTGTCATGTTGATGAGATGTTCATTTATTCATTTATTCATTTATTCATTTATTCATTTATTCATTTATTCATTTATTCATTTATTCATTTATTCATTTATTCATTCAATCTATTACAGGTTATGATTTAAATCAAATCAATCTCTATATTGATAAGTTATTCTGTCATGTTGATGAGATATTATTTGAAGAAACAGAAGAAGACAATGAGAAGTTTAATTTTATTATAACTGGTGTTAAATCTAAGATGGGAGAAAGTCTCATGTTACAACAGGTTCGTCTTTGGCAATCTTTATTTTTTGCCTTTTTCTTGTCAAAATGTAATTGTGACGAATTTTCAAAGTAGGATATAAATGATTTCTCTCATTGCACACTGCATGACATTGCCTGTCAATGAAGCTCCATTCATTTCCTTTCATTGGCTTTAAAATGTTCTGAGCCACAATCAAATTTTGTCATTATTTTTACCATATATTAATTCCAATTACAGCCAGTAGCATGTGAAGGTTCAATAGAAGCATGGCTGTCTTCTCTCATTAACAGTTTAAAAACAACATTACAATATCAGATATCTACAGCTCTAGGACACGAACAACAGAAACATACTAGAAACATCCAGTCAGCTGGGGCTCGACGTGTACCCATTAAACCATCTCCTACCAGCTCTCTTACTAAAATTAACAAAGGTAGGTTGTCCTGATAATTGTCTTCAGTGAAAGCATCTGATTCTTTGGATGGGACAATAGGACCACATGTGGACAATAAATGGACATCCATTTTGGATACCATTTATCTGTATTTAATGATTTTTTAGATTTTCCACTAGTGGTTCTCTGCTCAATATTTACAGTATATGTTAACTCAATTTTTTGGTTTCCCACAGAAAATGGTGACAAGCCACCCAGCAGACAACCAAGTCAACAAAGTGTTCACAAACGAGGTGAAGCATCAGATAGCCGACCCCCGTCAGGTACTGGGGATGGTATACCAGGGACTGAGTATTCTGAACATTCCTGGATACTGGACCATGTTAAAGAAATAGTCTATCTGACCACTAAGATACAGCTAACTGATTATGTACAGAACGCTTTAAAAGATATGGAACAAGGCCAGAGAGAGGCTTTACAGGTAGGCTATGTTTAAATTTTTGGTGGCCAATTTTATGTCACAAAACAAATAGAATATAATATAAGGACAATACAACAAGGCTCTGTGTCTTACAGAATACCTGTATGGAAATCAAAGTATTCACATGTTGCTGTTCTGGCAAAATTTCCCTCATAGCACACTGCATGGCTTTGTCT
Organism: Lottia gigantea; assembly: GCF_000327385.1. NCBI lineage: Eukaryota > Metazoa > Mollusca > Gastropoda > Lottiidae > Lottia > Lottia gigantea. Next base: position 1,963,276 of record NW_008709687.1, on the reverse strand, counting down.
TCAATTGCCAAATCCAGTAGAGTGTAAAACTCCATTTCATTTCATGTATTCAGGATGCAGTGGAGAAGATAGAACGTAACATTATAGCTACCACTATTTTATTGAATGGTTTAGAAGGAGAACAGGAAAACGAGGTCAGAAAACGACGAGCTAAGAGTGCTGCTAGCAAAGGTAATTAAAGATGCCCATAACACCATGTGGACTCTATTGAAAGGAATGCAGAGTTTGCAAAATATGGCCTCAGTCCATTCATCCAAGAGTAATCCAAGTTACGCCTACATGCCTGTGCCTGTGCTTTCGTAACATTGCTTAACCGCAATATTACAACCTTAAATTCCAAATCTACTAAATGGTGTGCATTATAGTCACAATTATACTGTAAATGAATATTTTTCAAAAATTCTGGCCAGGAGCTTTATTTTTCATTCTCTTCAGAGAACTGTTGAACAGTAAATGCCAAAATATTCCAATATAAAAATCATAGAATTATTATGAAGAATAGAAACAGTATTTTTAAGGTACTTATGCTGCAGTTATTCGGAGTTTTTTCAATTTACTTACCAGCATTTTATTGGTTGAATTTTCTTCCAGACTCTCAACAAGGAGTAGAAAAAGAAACTGACATGATGTCGGAGTCTATGGGAATCAGGAGTGTGGCGCCCTCTGTTAAAGGGTCAATGGTGGATCTGATGAATGAATCGGGACGAGCTGGAATCTCAGAAGAACAAACGTCTAAAGATGATGGTAAGGAATGGAGCATTTTGTACCCCTCCCCCTCTCTCATTCCCCCCCCTCTCCCTCTCTCCCTCTCTCCCTCTCTCCCTCTCTCCCTACCCCTTTAAATACAAAAAACATATGAAGAAGACGTACAAAAGCGAGGTCAAATTTGTAATATTTTTTATTTTGACAGAAGGGGCACCTACAACTGACACCATGAACCTAACCATGGAGATACAAGACATCAAACCATCCGAGAGTAAGATTGGGGATCCCCAGACTGGGGTGGCAGTAGACGAAGTAGACCATGTGGAAGAAGATGTCAGACTACTATTATTTCCTTGTCAAATTGATAAACTAACGTCACTCCTAGCTCTACTGGCTCATCAACGAGATATGATTAATCGTTTGATAGACGTATCAAGAAACGTGTCCCCTGCTAAGAGTTTCGACTGGAGAGGACAGCTACAGTATAGTTATGATAAAGATGATAAAACCGTCAATGTTAAGGTATAATCTTTAATCCATCAGGATGTGTACAATCATCTTTTCTGTATCATTGTCTGAAATAGAGCTATGCTATAATGTTGTCTGTGGACAATGGGGTTATCATAGTCATAACATGACCATTGCTAGTCCAAAACATCTGCCTCTATTCCAGCCTTTGATAGCTATATACATGTAGTGAAAATTGTTTCTACTCCTGTCAATAGCTGTCAAAATAGCTTTCAGAGACTGGAATAGAGACAGATATTTAGGACAAGATCATTGCCTTTGACAGAGCTTTGAAAGACTTACATGGTTGAAGCTTCTTGTTTTCTGTGCTACATTCTATATATCCCTAGACAGTTGCATAGTGAAAATAAGTAAATTAGACTGTTGTCTTTACAGAATTTATCTCATTGCACACTGCATGGTGATGTACTCAAGCTTATCTTTTTAGATCTAATTTTATCTCCAAAGTACCATGTTTTTTTTGTTTGTATTTTTAGTGTTTAAGTGCTGAGTTTGACTATGGGTATGAATACCTAGGATCAGCTGACCATGAGATATTAACCCCAGTCACTGAGAGAATGTTCGTTTGTTTAACCCAGGCTGTCAAATTACATACTGGATCATTAGTTGTTGGTCCTGCCGTAAGTTAAACACTTTATACTTCATTCAGTTATTAGTATTTTACCCCATTTCCAAAACTTAAGACTGAAAACTTTTGAGTACTTCTGAAGACTATTTACATATTCCAAACCCATATCAACCCCTGAAAATGGCAAACCATGGTCTTTAAGTCTAAATTTTGTGTTTTAGAAAGTGGCTAGTGAATTTTTTTAATTATAGGAGAGTGAGAAAGGAAGAATTGTAGAAGAATTATCGCGATGTTTAGGCCACGCCCACTATAGTTTTAACTGTACCTCCATCATGGACCATTATCAACTACAAGATATCTTCCGTGGAATGGCTGCCACTGGTATGTTTTATTCATTTTTCCTAAGGATTTGATTGTTTACAACCTTTCTGATGAGGGCTCTGATTGGCTATATTTGCTGGCATACAATCAAATCAAATTGCCGCATTTCATGATATAAGAAAGGTAACTATTGCAGTCAAGGTATGAGTATCAAGCTCGTAACCACTTGACATAGTGAAGATAAGCCTACAGCTCAAACAATTGAGATATTTTTCTGTTTTAGGTTGCTGGGTGAATTTTAACAACCTCAACTATTGTCAGCCAGCAGTACTGAGTATCTTCGCTCAGTTAATGTCAACTGTCATGGCCGCTCTACAAGCTGGGAAAAAATCAGTTCACCTACAATCTGACGACATACAACTCAGTCCACTTGGCGCTTGTTTTGCTCTGCTGGATTCTGCAGTGCCAGTGACTCCCAGGAATCCAGACAAGATGCTGATTTATATGTCTGCTAGTGCCAACCTTCCTGACGATGTCTTGAAACAGTTCCGAATCGTGTCTGCTCCCAAGCCTGATACCCGACTAACAGTTGAAGTTTTGTTATTTAGTGAAGGTGAGTAAATGTGCATGGGATTAGTGAGAGACCAACGTCCACGCTCTGCACCTGCGTCTTTTGGGATATAAGCTATACCATTGGTTGAGGTTTTGTAACAGTTTTAAAAACACAACTAAAGTAATTTTTGAAAGCACAGGCACAGGAATTCAGTCTTAACCTCTAATGAAAGAGTAATGTTTGTGCAGCTAGTTTGAATGATATAATATAATTTCAATATATGAAAGTTAATATTTTTTGAGGTGAATTTTTATTTTTATTTTTATTTATTGTTGTTTTATTGTGAATTATTGTGTTTTCTTCTATTTTATCCCCAGGTTTTGTAAATGGTAAAGAACTAGCCAGTAAAACTTTACAACTACAGAACCTCTGGTGTAAATTATTTGGTACCAATACATTTATTACTGAAAATGTTGCTCTAGGTAGGTTTTTACAGATTACTTGAGATTTATTCTTACATTTGAAGTTTATGTATATATGTATCTAAAATAATATTTTACAATTAACAAAAATCTTTAAAGCCCAATTTACAAAACAAATTTTGTTTGCATATATATGCTGGTTTTTTGTTTTAAACTAAGCCGACATTGGTAGAAGTATGTTCTAAACATCAAAATTATAAAAGGACACTTTGTACCTCCAGTTGAACATGACTGGTTGATAACTAAATCACCAACCCTTTAATGTTATCTTATTGTTCTTTTTTATTACCAGGCTATGATCGTAGCGCCAGTCTACATGGTTGGAGTTTACAGACATTGAAAGGTGTCGTGAGAGAAGCTGGCGCCAATCTGGAAGCTGCCATGTCAGAATCCAGTGAGAAGGATACCTTTACCCTCGACTTTTCAGAAAAACATGAAAGTGAAAATCAGGAAAAAGGTAAGGCTTTAGTAGCTGATAGAGATCAATTTTAGCTCACTGTGTCTCTTAGAATTAAGATCTGTGCGTCTCTCCTGCAAATCAACAAAAAGTTACTAAACTAATTTAGACTGTCTGGGCTTGCTGATATACCTTGACAATTGAAGACATTCTAGTTGAAAAATCACAAATTCAAGATCTACCAGATTGTAGTGTTTGATTAAAAACTATAGAACTATATATTATATTTCCTCGAAATATGAAACAAAATCCTTTTCAGAAGGTGAAATGTCCATGACTGAAAAGAAGAACATGATGGAAGACGAGGCCTTAGTGAAAGCGTTACGCGATACGTTTTTACCCAGAATGCAAGCTAGAGATGCCAGTGTGTTCTCGACACTCATTCAAGATTTCTGGCCAGGGGTAGAAGTGCCTATGATTTTTGGTGGCCAGAGTTCTGATAGAAGCGCTTTGTTTAAGGCAGAATCTCTGGAACTCATTAAATCAGACCTTAGACTGAAAACAGCCAAAAGCCACGAGTCGCAGAAATCCCTTAAAGGTAACCGTCATTCTGATTGTATTATTTTGATGTATTTTTTTTTTTTTTTTACCAGTTTACCATAAGCTCTTTAGATTTATTGCATTAATCAGGACATTTTGAATCTTGTAACTGGCATAGACAGGTATAATTTGAAAGGCAGACAAAAACACCCCTAAGTTTACATTTGTGCTCTTCCAATCATACATATATAGTTTCATAGCAATAATGAGTATGCATGTGTGGAAGAGTTCATTCAAATGTTGAGGGGTGTCAAATAGATGATGGCACACAATATCCAGCTTCTGGATGCGAATTTCATGTTTCTAATTTCAGATTCTCTAAACCTTAATACCCCTGTAGTCAACATGGCTAACATTGATCAGTACAGTTCCCTGCCATCACAGAGACATGTTCTAGAGGACATCCAAGATGCTATTGCCGTAGCAACAGCAGATCTTGGTCTATTGCCTGGTTCTTCTTTCCAATCTCGAGTTGTACAACTAGCCCATCTTAATCTAGCCCATAAAACAGTAAGTATTATGTTGTGGTCTAGGTTAGGTTGGTAACTGACTAGATATCTGATTAGAGCTAGGACTGTGGTCTTAAACAGGAACACAAGTACCAATAAGGAGGCCAGTGAGCACAAGAGAGGGTACTCGAAGAGCTTCAGAGACAATTTTGTTATTTATGGATAATAAGATTTCAGTTGACTGTTGTTTAAACCTTATAGTTTTCTAGTGTACCTAGGTGTACCAGGAGATAATGTGTGCTATTTAGGGTACGAAAATCCAAAAGGTTGTAAACGCAATTTTGTTTACATAACTAGAATGACCTGACGGAATTATTTCAGATTGTGGTAGTGGGACCTCCAGGTTGTGGTAAAAGTGAATGTATTAAAACATTTGCCGTGGCAGAAAGAGAACGTGGTAAAACTATCACCATACAGAGTGTGTTTACTAAAGCTGTAGAATCTGAGGAACTACTGGGCTTCGTTCATCCTAAAACAAAGTAAGCAGTTTTTCATTTTGTTCATTTGATATTTTTGTTCTTGATAAAAAGAAGACCTATTTATCGTGACAACCTATTTATCGTGACAACCTATTTATCGTGACGACCTATTTATCGTGATGACCTATTTATCGTGATGACCTATTTATCGTAATGACCTATTTATCGTGACAACCTATTTATCATGACAACCTTTTTATCCTGATGACCTATTTATCCTGATGACCTATTTATCTTGATGACCTATTTATCCTGATGACCTATTTATCCCGAGTGTGTGTTATTTCAGAGAATGGAAGGAAGGTTTGCTGACGTCGTTATTACGTAAATTCTGTATTCCCACCAATAATGGCCTACCTGTCATTGATATGAAACCAGTTATGAAAATAATGCAACTGGATGGTGAGGTAAGGACTAGTGTTTTTTTTAGAATTTCTGATCATTCAAGCAGTGTGAGCCAACCTCCAGAAACATGGCCAGTTCATCAGAATTTATCTTGATGAAGAACTGAACCCATATTAGTTTCTCTTTTTGCTCTGATTCACCAAAGTTACCAAAGATAATGCTCTGATTTAAGCTTATAATCCCTAAATTTTCCTACATTTTTATGACAAAGGGGTTTAGAAGAGTTTTTATTCTGTTTTTTTCAGCATTTTTTCAACTTGGATTTAAGCATTTATCTCTTCGATGTACATCAACTCATTTTTTTGTTTTTGTCTTCTTTAAAATTTTGATAAACATTGTTCTTGCAGGCTGATGGAGGACAAATGGAGCTGCTTCAACAGATTTTAGATCACAATGGTTCTGTTGTTCTATCAAATAGTGAACGATTGGTTCTACCACAGTCACTTAGATTTATCTGGGAGGTAAGCTATATCAATTAATTGAAAGATATTTTCTTGTATAATGCAGCTATAAGAACTCTTTGAGGGCTGGATGTAGCACAGGTGGTTAGGGCTTTGGAATGTTTACACAACATCATTTATTCTTCTATAATGATATCTATTGATATTTCTGAATTTCAGTTAGACTCGCTAGAGAATCTAAGTCCGTCACTGTTAGCTAATGTAGGAGTATTGGTAATGACTGAAGGAGATGTAGGATGGAAGATAATGTTGGTCCAGTGGCTTGAACATCGGCCCGAGACCGACCAAGACCTGCTGACCAGTTTCTGTAACAGTTATATGGAGAAATTGGTAGACTATGTCTCAAAATGTACCCAACCTCCTATATTCGGCTGTAAAGAGTCCAATGGTCATCCACAGTATAAACGCCTGATCAACCACACTGTTGAGAATATGGTCCATACATTCTGTGCTCTTTTTGAGGTTTGTACTTAGTTTTGTTATTTGTTTCATTAATTGAATGAGGCTCAGTGAGTTAACTCTAAAGGTTGTTTTTATGAGCTCTTGATTGGTTTTTTATTTCTCTTTTGATATGTTTTCAGTCACTAGTCAATCCGTACCCTGAACTAAGTGATGTGGAATATGAAAGATATTTTAACTACGCCTGTATCTGGGCATTCGCTGGTACCTTATCAATGGAACATCGAGAATCCTTCAGTTGTTGGTGGAAGGAAACATTTGAACAGTATATTGACTATCCTGAAGAAGGCACAGTATTTGATTATCTGGTGGATGCTGAAACTCACGAGTTTATTCGCTGGAGTGATAACTTACCTACTTATAGTGGACTGCCTCATTCTGGTATTCCTTCAGATTCTTTCGTTCATACTGTCAATGTGGAGGTAAGTATCAAAAAAAAAAAAAAAAAAAAATCAACTCTCACAGTGACAGGCAACAAAAACACCCCTTATTTCAAGAATGAGCTCTTCCAATCATACCTATACAGTTTCAGATTGATAGAAAGCATGCATGTGTGGAAGAGTTCACTAGAAAAATGAGGGATGTCAAGTAGACGACTTGCACACTATATCAAACCTTACATTTGTCTCATTTGGTATTCAGTCAAACTCAACTTAAGTTTTTGTGAAACAGAACTGGGAGCTACAGCCTCAAATTTTTCCTTGAATCTTGGGTATTGATGGAGTTCTACTCTGTTTTTCAGCAATTGTTACATATAGTAGGATTATTAACAGATGCTGGTAAACCAGTGATGCTGGTAGGAGATAATGGTTGTGGTAAAACTTCTATTATTAATGAACGATTACGTACTGTCTGTTCAGGAGAAGTGGCTGAAGTTTTATCTCTCACACTGTATGCTAATAGGTATGTATCTTTTTATTCCTGGCAGGCATTTTTCAGAGGGTTCAGTGAGTCAGACACTAGTTCGCTAACCGAGATGTCCAGGGTTCAACAGGCATAGGTCGAGATGTACTTTTTCTATCTGGTTCCCCAATTTTAGTGATAACAAGGGCAGGATCAAGTCTTTCAGATGAGGCAATAAATTGGGGCCCTGTTTGATACAGGCTGTGCAAGTTAAAGATTCAACAAATAAAAGAACCAGAAACTGATAGTCAAGTTTTATATATACATTTTTGTGATCCTTCTATTTTTATCAGATTTACGAATGCTAAATTAGTATATGAGAGACTGGATGAAAGGTTGGAATGGAAACACGGAAGAACATACGTACCACGTGGAAACAAACGTCTTCTGTTTCTGTTAGATGATCTCAATCTTTCTCAGGTTCGTAAAAAATTTATTTTAGAAGAGTGATTTCTTTGAAAGTTAAAGAACTTGGATTGTCCAGAAGGAAGTACCTTCTAATCTGGACTAAAGACTTGATCTTGATGCATTGGTGTGTCATGAGCTTGTGGTACAATCTTTGAGCATTTTTTTTTGCATATTTATCAAAACCATAAGCTGGAATGACTAAGCATGATTGACTGTTTTATTTTGCAACATTGCTAATGAAAGTCTCCGACCAATTTCACCCTTGTCCATAATAAAGGTCACAGGGCATGCTGATATGGATTTTCTCAAATTTAACCATCTATTTGGCCATTAACTGTCATTTTGTGTTACCTTCTGCAATCCAATCATAATTATTTAAGTATTTTCCAGAACAGGAAGATTCGTTTCATTGGCATTTTTTTGTCCAATTTCAGGTCGACCAATATGGAAACCAGACGGCAACTGAGCTGGTCCGACAACATCTAGATGATGGAGGATTTTACAGCGCCACCTCCCATTCATGGCGTTATGTTAAAAATGTCACCTACGTCACAACAACCAATCCCACCACAACAGCCAATTCTCCTAAACTCAGTCAGAGACTATTGAGACATTTTGCCTTATTTGGTTGTCCATATCCAGGGTAGGTTTTAACTTTTGTGAATGTCTGTCAAGCACAAATTTTCATGCCTCTTTTTCGATATTTGCACAAACTTTGTCCATGATATTATGTTTTATTTATAGTCATAGAAATTTCACTGAATTGTATGAATTAGTTGGTTGTTTTTATTTTTCACTCTTTACATGAAAGTTAAAGGGAGACAACTCCATTTTCTGATGTCTTTTAGTTTGTGGTCTGTAGCCTGTTCACTCGGGATACCATAGTCACTCTCCTTTCACATCCTTTCTGCTCAAGTATCAAATGTATTGTGCATTATATTGGTTCCTTCCTTAAGTCACTTATATTATTTCTGCACAAGTATCCTATATATTTGTATTAGTTTTTTTAGGCACTTTTTTTTTGTTTCTGCACAAGTATGCTATATATTTTTTTATATTGTTATCTATATGTGTCAAATTTTTTATTGTATTATATTAGCTTATTTAGCACTAGTTTTGCGTGAATGCATGTTTATGCATGTAAAGCATGTGCAATGTATTTATTTTGTAGAAGCACGGAGCTAGAGACTATCTTCACTACCTTATTAAACTCACATTTCATTCCACCAGAAGTCACTGGCGGCCATCATGGAGTACATGATGAAAAGGTAAGTAATTTTCAGATCTGTCTATATTTCTCTCAGATCTACTTAGACACTGTCTTTTTAGCTATTTTGGTTTTGAGAAATCTGTATGATTACATCACAGGGACAAAAGGTACACATACTGTATATTTGTAAGTATAGTGCACAGTATTTTACCCCAAAAAAAGGCTTGCCAATCTGTTGTGCACCATGTTGACAGTGACTAAAAGATTTAAGAACCTTTCACTAAAATTTGCTTGGTCATTTTGTATTTGATTGCTATTGGTCTTAGTTTCTAAAATGGAAGACAGTACCTCACATGACAAAGTCCTCTATATCCATTAGTAAGGTGTAGTTTATGTTGTTTTGAATGGAACAAACTATGAGATGAGTTTTTATCTATCAGTTGAAGGAGAACCTACGAGAAGAGGAAGCAAGGAGAAGACTAATTGGATTGGTTGTTAACGTTACCGTGGAACTACAAGACAGACTTCGTACCATGTTCTTAGCTACAGCTCAACGCTGCCATTATATCTTCACCATCAGAGATATAGCAGTTATATTCAAGTAAGTCTTCAAAAATCAAATCTGGAGTAGAAAAAAAGGCTTAAAACTCTTTGGAGTTCCCCTTTTGGCCTGTTATCTTCCTAAGTGACATGAGTTGTTATGGAATCTCCAGCACGCCCTTGTTTCCATCATTTGCCTTTGCAGTGATTGCAATAAATTCAAAAATCTTTGACATTTTGACTTGAAGCTAATAGTGTTCCATTTGAATCTGATAATCAACCTTTTCCGTATTTTCAGGAATGTCTGCCTCTCACTACGCCAAGGCTGTACCAAGAATCAACTGCTGTTGCTATGGCAACATGAATGTTTCTGGTTGTACGGTAGACGAATGGTGAATGAAGTGGATATCAGAAGATTCCGTCAAGCTTTATTCACTGCTGTTAGAAAACAATTCACAGACGAACAACAGGTATGCTTTTTTGTTAGATTGGACATATCAACTGCCGAAAACTTCTCATTGGATATGTAGAAGTTTACAGACAAATGATAACTTATTCATTAAGACTCCCTGGTAAATATTGGTCCCTACCCCTGTTGATGCTGAATGCTTTAATTCGTGTTCAATAAGTCCATTGGATTTTTGAATCAGCCATTTTAACAACAAACAATCAAAAATTGTAAAGGGATATTCTTTATTCTAAGCAGATCCACGAGCTACTAAAACCAGTTCCACCATTGTTCAGTAATCTAATGGAACAGGACAGTGGTATTGTGACAGCAGGACTGATAGACACACGTCAAAATGTCAACATCTCAGAAGAGGACTCGAAAACTGACCTTTACAGACTGGTAGCTGATAGAAAATCTGTTGAAGAATTGATGGAGAAGGGAGTAGAAGAATACAATAAAGTTCATCCTTCCATTAAATTGGCTCTTTATAAGGTAAATATACTTTGCTTTTGCCGTGATTTTCAACCTTTGAGCTCTTCCTTACTGTTGAGTGATGTTTGTAAACCAGGGGCGTTTTATTTGAAGTTTACCTTATATAGGCCTAATCTCCGGATTATCAGCAAAGGAAATACAGTACTATCAGGATAAAAAGAGTAAGCTAATGCCTTAATTCAATAAGAAGAAGCAATTATTGAACTTGCCTTTTCCTTAAGAAAAAAAGCATTGATTCTTCTTTTACATGAATTCTTTCTTCATCTGTTTTCTATTTTTGCAGACTGTTGTGTCTCAAGTATGTCGACTGGCTAGAACTATAGCATCACCTCATGAAGGAGCTAATACAGTGTTGGTGGCTGATGGCTGTCCTGGAAGGTGTTCAGTAATAGTCAAGCTGGCAGCTCATCTGTGTGCCTACAGTATTTACCAGATTAACCCCAGCCATGTGAACAGTACCACAGACCAGAAACGAGAACAGTTTAAACAAGATTTAGTGCAGGGTTACACTAGAGCTGGCACTAAGGTATGTGTAAACAAATTTCTACAGACATTCGCAATTATACAGTACAGAAATTTCACAGTTTGACACTTCATTCTGAATAAGTATAGAATTCAATCTTTAATAACTTATTTCCTTTTTTTTTGAAACTTTTGTTTTAATATGGTGTCTGCTTGAGAGCAAACAGGGGCGCATTATATTCGCAATTATACAGTATATGAAATTTTTATTCAGATTGGTTTCTTGAAATTTTACAGGGAGAAAGAATCTTATTATTACTTCATGAAGAAGAATTAGTGGATGAAGATTTCCTGGTCTATTTGACAGAGTTTATCGTGTCAGGTTCCATCATGCATCTGTTTTCCTACGAGGAACAGACCACTATTATTAATTCTATTCGAACTGAAGTTACTCAAGCTGGTTTAACTTATACTAGAGATGTCGCTTGGAACTTCTTCCTCAAGTATGTTTTTTGGTATTGTTTTCAAAAGAATGCTTCTAGCATTTATATGCATCATTTCAATTCCCTGCCTCTGCAGATATGTGTGGTTCCTGTAAATCCATCAAAAACTTAACCAAAATATGATTTCAATATTGTAAATATTAAAAATCAGAATGGTATAGGTAGAAAATATGTGTCGCTTTTAATATATGCATAATCTTTTATTTTTTCCAGAACTGTACGTAAGAATTTCCGAGTGTGTCTAATAGCGAGCAATGGAGGTGAAGAGTTCCAGAGACGTTGTCGAGAATATCCAGCCTTCACTAAGAATGTCAATTTCATATGGTTTGGTCACTGGACAAAAACACAGCTGGTTGATCATGCTACTTATCATCTGAAAGGTAACTTGTCACAAGGTTGACAGTTTTTAGCAGCTGGACATTACAAAGATGCATGACAAATGAAATAAGATGGAGCTTTTCCCAAGCTAGCTGTATTAGACTGCAATGCTTTGTTTATTTCCCATCTATATGACAAAACTTTTGTCGACCCCTAGGTCACTAGGAGAAAACTGACTTATATCTCTGCAAACTGTCCATAGGTTAAAGTCCAAAAGGTTCAAATCATTTAAGATTTTCCCTTTCTTCCAGACGTACGCTGGTTAAACAGTATTCAAAGAGAGAATGTAGCTCACATGTTGGCTTCGATGCATATAGTACTCCGTCAACAAGACGGGCAGGAAAACAGCTCTGGTGAATATCATCATATTACCAATACTGCTTATGAGAAATTTGTTGAAAGGTAAGGCTTATATACTGAAATGTCCAAAAACCAATGTTTTCTGGGTGTTTTATTCACTGAAATCTGACGTAGAAAAAACCAAAAAGGTTCCTGCTGATACTGCTGATGCAACTGAAGTGATGCGAAAAGGTGATCTAAAAAAAGTCAACCAAATATGTCCACCAGTTAGGTTAGTGACACTAACTTAATATTACTGGCTCGTTTCAGGTTTATTTGTATTGCATCAGCTAGACATAAAGAAGTCAATGATGTCCAACAGTCTGTAACAGAAACTTTAACTACTATACAGAAAGAGAACGAGGTGGCAGTTAAACTTAAGAAACAACTGGAACATGAGATGATCGTCTTGGAAGAAAGGAAAGCTGTAAGTTTTAATTAATTCTGCCCACTTCTACATATGGTTTGTTTTGTAAAAATGAATACACATGACAGTTATAAATATTGTTTCAGTACTGGAAAATTTTTTGATATGAAAAGTTCACTGCCTCATACAAAGCTATTTGGATAAAATGAACCATGGTAAAGGAGCATAGTTTTTATGATGGTGCTATGTATGTAGGTTGTACTAGAGTGTAAAATTTCATCTCAGGATTAACTGATATTCTACAGAGATTGTTAATGATTCCAGGGCACCATCAGAATCCTATCTCAGATAGGTCAAGATAGAGCTATTACTGAACAGCAGATTAAAGTGGTCAAACATCAACTAGAGAAAATTACCAAACTCAAGAAGGTCAGTCTGAAAACTGATCAAATTTCTATTTACACCAATCTTTAAGCCTGGTTTTTTAGTCATCTGATTGCGGCCTGTTAAACTTTAGTTGCCTTAACTTACACCTACTTTGAAGGTGGCTTAAAACCTGGCTTAGAAAGTTAAGCCAGCTTAGTTTTGCCATCTGAATGCTACTGGCTAACATTAAGCCAGATGTCATGTCATGCGCATTCGTTTTAACAAATTTCCGCCCTTTTTACCCATTGTGCATGTGTAATGGAATTATGACCTCTGAACTCCCCGATAACTTCCGAAGTAATGTTGAAGCTGGCTTATCTTTTATGTCCGTCTGAACACTCACTGAAAAAAAAGAGTAAACCTGGCTCGAAGAACAGTTGATATTTAAGCTTAACTTTAGCTCTTCAATAAGCACTCAAATTAAGCAATATGGCTATTAATGCTCTTTCCTATATTTCCAGCTTCTACCAGAGTACCAAGTAGCCCATGAACGAGCTGTATATAAAGCTATAGCCATTGTAGCAGACACCAAGAAAGTTGTCAAGAATATTAATATAGAAAAACTAACAGATCTACGTGGAATGTCCAAACCTATTATTGATATTGAAGATTTGATGGCGGCCATTATCATGATATGTAAGTTAGCGTGTGAACTAGTGCTGGGTATTATCAATCCTGTCATGATACAATACATATTGCAATATGGGGTAGTGAGATAAAAAATAACATTTCTCTTCATAGTTTCTTTATAACTTTATAACTGTGATATTTGGTAATATAGTTGATAGCGTCTACTGTCTTATAAAAAGTTCAGTGAAAAAAAAAACAACTTTTAAAAATCCCCATTTTTTTATGGAATGAAAGGTATTGTCAAGTATTGATACACAACCACGCGATACAATAAATGTATTTTTCTTTAGAAATGGCATGAGATGAACTCTTGTTTTTAATTTTATTTTCTAGTAAAATCTCCATCAGCTGATCTGACATGGCAGAAAGGTGCCAAAAGACAAATGGCCAATCTGGAGAGATTCATGGAAGAATTGATGACGTTTGATGATAATCAACTTCCAGAAGAAACTCTGAACTTGGTGGAACCATATCTGAAGAAACCGTCTTTCGATGCCGAAACTATGGAGAGTAAAACTAGTAATTCTGCCTGCGGTTCCTTGTGTCGTTGGGTGAAAGGAGTAGTAAGGTAAATTGGCTGCATTGCTGAGGCCCAGTTTGCTGTACACATTTAAGTCTCTCGCAAGTTGGGAATAATAAAAAGAGGGTTCATATCTGGCTTAATTTTATACATTGCACACTGCATGGCAATGCTTGTCTTCATTTGGCCAAACAAAAGCAGAAAACAAAGAAAAATTTTCTTTTCATTTAAAATGGCATTTCATATTTTGGCATTATATTAACTATCTTAAAAAGGTCAAAAATAGGATTAAAACTCTATTTTATTCATGTGTGTTCTCCTCTATGCTATATTAAAGGTATCATCGTATGATGTTGTCGAAAGTAAAACCATTACATCAGAAAGTTGACGAGACAGCACAACAAGTTGATATTGCTGAACATAAGATGAATACATTAGAGAGCAAACATAAAGTAGGCTCTATTTTTAATTTATTTCAATTTTTCTGCCTCAAATTAGTAGCAAAATCCTAGACTCTTTCCTTGGGTTCATGAGGATCCTTCCAACCAGCAGGTTTACTGGTATTTCTGTATCCATTTACAGCTAGGTGGCCCCTGGCCCATGATACGACATAGCTCGGATGTCACCCTGCCCTACCAACTACCTGTTTAACCACTGAGAAAGTTGATTTTTTGTTAACAGGCTCTAGAAATCAGATTGGCTGATCTAGCTCGAGGGTTTGAAGAAGCCACCATTGATAAAAATGAACAAGAAGAGAAAACGGTGAAAATGAAGAAAATGTTGGACACTGCTGCTGAATTAAGAAAGGTAGATAACTCTAGGTTAATGGAAGATGCTAAATAACATGGATTATCATAGGTTGCTGAATTACCAGCATTATCTTTGTATGGCCTCAACAGACCTATCTTCATCAGGCCAATCTAGTGCAGAAATCTCTTATTGACTAGGATTGTCAACCAGGCATCCTTATGAACCTTTTAGCTTTTAGCTTGAGCCCATATTCAAAGACTAAATTGAATTTGAGCTCTACTGTGACATGTTATGTTGTGTGTGATGCTATCGAGGCAGGATATGCTCACTGTCCTGAGCACCAATTGGTCAAGTCAGCATAGCTTTCCACATACTCCATCTTGTTATTTCTGAAATTCCTTTTTTCATTCCCATTCAGATTTTAAGAGGAGAGCGAAAGAGATGTCAACAGATTTTCGACTCATTTAAACGTCGATTGATAGCTATCCCAGGAGGCTGTGCAATGGCTGCAGGATTCGCCGTATATCTTGGACCGTACCATCATAAT
Source organism: Lottia gigantea (assembly GCF_000327385.1). Lineage (NCBI taxonomy): Eukaryota > Metazoa > Mollusca > Gastropoda > Lottiidae > Lottia > Lottia gigantea. The sequence continues at coordinate 1,947,883 of NW_008709687.1, read as the reverse complement.
CACAGACGTGCCATGCTGACAGTTCATTGGCCAAATTGTCTTCGTGAACGAGGTGTACCTTTAGTTGTGGACTCCATTGATGGTGTCAGAGGTATGTATTTTTCAAGTGTCTATATATTTTGATGCCATCATCCTCCAAATCTCACAACGTCAGTCAAAATATATGTATATTTGTGTTACAGGACGTGTAGTGGATTGGTCCATCAACTTTCTGAAAACTGCGTCTGGTGCCAGTTCTGTCTACGATGTAGATTATTCTTCTGTTATATTAGAACATGTTGACACCAATAGATCTGATCCTCAGGTAGGTTAATTTAAATAAGCTTACAGAAGATAAAACTTCCAGTCTGAATCACATGGTCGGCTAGATATTTTGTTTAGTGTCACTTCACCTCTGTGGCTATGCCTATAGTTGAAAACCATGATCTGACAAAATTGTTGTACAACATCTGTTCTAGTTCATTGAAGTATTCAACCAATCAGACGCTCTATTTGATAAAAGATTCCTTTACTATATGTCAGATCAACCCAATTTTAACAGTGTTTTTTTATTGGACAGCAGACAATGTGACTATTTTTGAAGCTATTTGGCAAACTTTACTTAAACATCATGTAAAAAAACTTTTGATGAATCAGCAATCAAGGCATTCGACATGGATTTTCATGGGTATTGTGTATTTGGCTTCCATTTTAGGAGAACACTCAGAAATTAGCTCAAGAGGAAGGTAGTTCAGAACAACCAGGTACAGTAAGGAGTGGAGTATCAGCCGGGGACGTCCAGACCTCTAGAAGTAAAACAGACGTAGAGGGTAATACTACTAATCCTACCAAGTCTGGTGGGGACGTCGCATCTCGCACTGTTCCTGAAGATGATGGCACTGAGAAATCAGACAAAGAGAAGGAAGACAAGGAGGAAAAAGGTGAAATTTTAAGCGTCTTTTCAATAATTACTTAGTTTTATGGATAATTACTTAGTTTTATGGATAATTACTTAGTTTTATGGATAATTACTTAGTTTTATCTTTTATGGATAATTACTTAGTTTTATGGATAATTACTTAGTATTAAGGTATATTGAGACTAGTTTATGGATTTATCAGATTATATTCTAGTAGATTCTATACAATCCCTTTAATCAAAATATTATTATTTTAGATGAAGACACGAGTAATATTATTGATAATGAGGCATCAGAATCAGAGTCCGGTGTTTTAGAAAGAATACAAGAAGAACAGGAAGACGAATTGACAGGAAGTATAGTGACAGAGAGTACTGCCCCTTTGTTATCTATCACGTTATATAATAGATATATACGTAGCCTGATTAAATTACTGGTTGGTGAAAAAACACTCACTGATTGGCTGTGTAAAGGTAAGGAAATTTTAAATCTTACAGTTAATAAAGTTTGAAGATTGTACCGTGATCACTGAGATTTAGGTATTTTAGGTTGTAAGTATTTAGGGTCACTGATGAAGTCTGAAGACTTGTATTAATTTGTTTTTTACATAGTGCCTAACCTGGAAAATTTCCTTATAGCACACTGCTTGGTGTTCCTAGGTTGCATTAGCCAATTATCAAAACAGAAAAAGTAGACTGTAAAACTCTAGATCCCCGGTCATGGTCACTCTTCCAGAATTCATGATGTTCTGTGCCATTAGTTTTATCAACAAAATATAATTGATTTAGATTTTGGACCGAGACAGCTAGAGAATGCAGCAATACTATGTTCCTCCTGGCAGAGACCACCAATGTTGATAGATCCTACAGGAGAGGGAGCTGTCTGGTTGGGACGTCTCAATAACTTACTAAACGATTCTAAATTAATATCATTAGATATGACCACAAGGTAAGAAAGTCTTGTTTTACAGTGCCTTTCTTATGGCTTATTCTTTATATGATATTGAAATATAACACACATGATTAATATCAAATCACAAATACACAAAATTGATTTAGAAACTCAAAAGTTCAAAATTTATAATGGGCCGTTACTAAACCACCAAAAAGTTCAAGTGAAAACTGTTGATATGCTGTTTATGCCTAGAAATTTCACCTCACTTGTGTTAAACCCTTCCTTCTCAAAACTTGCTTTCTGTAAACTTTTTCCTTGTATTAATAGAATTAATCCTCCTTCCCTTGTAGCCTTGTTTTAGAGAACTGATACCTTAATTAAATTTAATTCCTCCTTCCCTTTCATTGCTGTTGTTTGCTGTGAATTTTGATGTTGTTGTTGTTTGCTGTTGTTGTTTACTAATCTGCACTTTAAATAGATGGTGAGTCACCTTGCACATTTCATCTAGTTCTATCAAGGGAAAAATGTTATTCATCTTTTCCTAATTATCCATCCCCAAACGTATAGTAAATTGTTCACATTCTACTCTCACTCATGACAATATTCAATACAGGAGAGTGTTACAGTTGAGGACTTATAATTGATTATTCTGATAATAACTTATTAACAGCTGTAAATGGGTACAGATAATCTGGGAAATATCAAGGTCCAGCTGGTAGACTGGATCCTCATGAAAGTGCACTTGAATAACCTTTTGCTTTTTCCTACAATTACTCACTATACAACCCCTAGCACTGACACCTTGCTTTATATCATTTTTGGCCCTTACCACTCCTCGGACGTTATATGCGGATGGGATATCTTCATGATTAGGGTCAGACTAAAATGTCACTTGCTCCGACACACTTGTTGCTAGTTTTTGAGAATTTTCACCGTATTAACAGCCACTACTGTGGAGGGGTAGGCTCAACTTACAGAGTGCACATGTAAAATACCCTGTAATGTCTTGATGGACAAGAGAAGACAATTCATCATGATGTACAGTAAAAACAATATAGTATATTTTCAGTAGCCCATTAAGGTGCAGAAGAGTAAAATGTAAAACTTCATTTGTTACGATTGGCTCAGTCTTTATAAGCATAGTTAGAATGTAAACTCTACTTCATTTGCTATTTGATAGGTCTGATAACAATGTATTGGTGACCCTAGAGAAAGCTATAACTCGTGGTAAACCAATTTTACTGCGGAACTGTGAGGAACATATTGATAATTTTATTACACCACTGATGCACCACAGAAATACTGCACCTGAAAATGATGAAGATGAAGGTAAGCTATACACGTGCTCAGTAATAATACGAGACCCTGTATGCTACAGGTTGTGCATTTCTAAAATCACTGCTAATCAAAAAGGGTAGGCTTAGGCTGCTGTCCTGGCAGAAATTCTCTCATTGTACACTGCAGAAAAGCAGGATGTAAATGTTTTGAATTGTAAAGTATGTCGTATTTGTCCATCCATATGACAAAAATCTGTTGAAATGCTTACAAATTTTGGTTGAAATGTTTTAAAATTTTGTTGAAATATTTTTAAAATTTTGTTGAAATATTTACAAATTTTTGTTGAAATATTTACAAATTTTTGTTGAAATATTTACAAATTTTTGTTGAAATATTTACAAATTTTTGTTGAAATATTTACAATTTTTTGTTGAAATATTTACAAATTTTTGTTGAAATATTTACAATTTTTTGTTTTTCTCCAGATCCAAAATTAACAGAAATTATATAACAAGCACTTACCCTTTTGATTTCGTCATTTGCTGTTTCAGAACCAAGAATGATCATGTTTTGCGGTCGAAGAACTTTGTGTCATCGTAATTTTAAATTCTACATGGCAACACAACTACCGAAACCCAAGTTCAACCCAGAAATAGCTTCAACTACGACCATGATTAATTTTGGTGCCTCACATGATACATTGACAGAAGATTTATTAACGAGAGCCTTCGCTCGCATCAGAACTGACTTGTACCAAGAAAGATGTAAGGCGTTACGGAATCTCCAGCTACAGAAAGATACCCTGTACAATCTATCTAGTACAGTGAAAAATCGAGTATTCGCGTCTGGGCAGGAGGCCATTCTTAGCAGTCCTAAAGCTCTTCAGTTTATTACTGATCTTACTGAAGCAAAACTTGAGGTAAGTGGATCATCATTTGGTTAAGAACATGTTAATATTCCTGATGCATAACTATGAAATTTGCCACTCTGTCTGAACAGCTCCGCAAGTCCATCTAAAGCTTAGCCCAAAAGGAAGGGAATGGAGCAACTGTGACCATTGATTGGATGAAATCAAATCCTATGATGCCGTCATACTTCAGCATTTAAATGAATGGAAACGTGAATTTCACTTCATTATCGTTTTTCTTTTTTACTCTCTTTCAGTTGGCAGGTCAGATCTCACAGACTCAGTCACTACTGGATGATCTGGACACATTACGAGATGAGTTATACCCCTTGGCTAGACGTGCTGCCAGATTATACTCTATTCTACGTAGCTTGGTAATCGTTCACAATGAATATCAGTTTACTCTGGCACATTTTATCAAACTGTTTGACGAGGCTGTTGGTGGAAAACTTCCAAAGTTTTTCAACAGGAATTTAGATGGGGATGATGTAAGTACGATTCTTTTGAAGTTGAGGGTTCAAAATCAAAAGTTTTTTAATTAGAATTTAAATTCCCAATTTCCAGATTAGCATAAGGTCAAAGGCAATTTATTTTTCTAGGGATATGAAGTGAATCAAGAGATATCGTCATGGGATGATGCCCCACCCTCAAGAATCACTAGCGGTGTGGAGAAACCAGCTACTAGTACCGAAAAAACTGATGCTGAGAAACAAAAGTCTGGTGAGTTTCTAATATACTCGTTGTTGACTCACTCCTGCTCAGTGAGCATGCGATTTTAAGGTGGTTTAACAAGTTAAACACTCGCTCATTGAATTAATGTTAATCACTAATGCAGCTATGTATGATTCTTGTCAGTAAACACTGCTTGTTGTAGCTCATCTTTATTGTTACAAGACGCTTGCTCTAAAGATGAAGACCTTGGGATTTTCATCCAGATTTCTCCATCAGTAATGTAGGTTTTCAATTGCTATACTGAATTATGGTTTATTTTAAAGACAAACCAGCAGAAGAAACCAAGCCAAGTACCGAAATTACTGTAAAGGAAGGAGAAGAGGAAAGCACAGAGAAAAAACAGGATGAAAATATCCCAGAAGGTAAGGGTTTGCCGTCTTTTATCACCCAGCAAACAAACTTTATATCATGAAGGAACTTCTTCAGAAAACACTTCTAGAGGAATAGTGTCTGCTTAAACCGAGCATTAACTCTTTACACCAAGATTTGCATGCAAACAATAGATCTATGCTTCTAAGCCTGTTCTGTACATGTACATTTAGAAGTTTCATCCAGAATTTTTTTTTGTTGTAGAGTCAGAAACATCCTCGGCAGCCCAGAAGCACATAGCATCAACAGAATCTGAAGAGTTACCTCCCATAGATATACCTGATACAGAGCGTCTACCAACAGAGGGCGTGACCTACAGTAGCCTGTCAATCAATCAAGTCAAACAGTTAATGGACGGTTTGACAAGTTTATTCTACCACAGAGTCAAACAGTGAGTTAATGAATATTTTAGCTATGTAGACTCTCTGAAAGGGATGCTGAATTGAGAAACTATATTGCAGAATGACATCAATTGTCATAAAAGGTTGAGCACCCAAGGCTGTAGTAAGCCACGTTAAAATGAGACGAGGGATGCATTTGAAATAAGCTTACATAATCAAATAAAAAAGATAATACTGAAGTTTGGTCGTCACTTAAAAAGCCCCCCCCCCTCCCCCCAATTATGTGGATCTGAAATAATAATCAGCAATGTGAACCCTCTGAGAAACCCAAATATGCAAATATTTCATGGTATTTTATATTTTCTAGGAGTTTATTTGAAGAAGATAGTCTTCTCTTCGCTTCGTTGATATGTTTGAACATCCAGGCTGAATCTGGAGAGAATTTCTCTACAGAAGAAATGGCTCTGTTATTACAAGGTATGTTCAGGATTTAATTAGTCACCATTGATTTAGTCTGACTGCATTTTGTCTCCTGGTCACACCAAACATCTACTCGCGAGGATCTTGTCTACCAGTTGGTGGAAGGATATACAAGGATAGCAACTTATGTTCATGGGGATCCGTTATACCAGCTGGTCCTTCGCCAAACCTCTTAGCATTGAAATTTTTCAGGATTATCAGTACCTATTTACAGCTGTGTTGACTTGATTTATGAGTAAAGATGATTCTAAGTTGTTATTCTGGTAATACTGTAGCTCTTTATAGATCATTAATAAATATATTTAATTGAAAAACTATTAAACTGTTCAATGATGTACATTTTTTTTGCTTCAGGTAACCCTGGTCTGGGTCTACAGCTCTCTCTCTCAGATTTTGACTGTAAACAACCGGTACCAACATGGCTACCAAAAGAGAAATGGGAAGACATCTTAGCTCTATCAGTGCTGCCAGGTCCTCTGGACAGTATCTGCGTTAACTTTGCTGAACATTCTGAGATGTGGCAAGAGTGGTATAAATCAGCCTACCCAGAACGAGAACCACTTCCTGTTGCCCCTCCCCGACCCCCATCAGAGGAGAAGGTTGAAGAGGATGGTAAGAAAGGGTTTTTTTTTTCATTGAGTAACTTTTGACCTCTTGTTCCTGATTGAAGTTGGCTCAATGAGTGAGGTCTTTTCTCAATAATCTAAGGTAGAATACTCTAATGCAGCTTAATTTTTCCTCATTGCACACTGCATCTTGTTGCCCATATTCATTGTTTTTCTAAGAAATAAATTTGGTTACTTGCTCTCTCCAATACCTTAATTCTATCGTCATATTGTCATATTGTGGTCTGAAGGTAACAAGTATGTATTAAGAGTTATCTCCCTTAAGTGATGTAGAGGGCCTGAATAAAAATGTAGGTAAGAGTTTCATTGAATGTATATTGCTTAAATCCACGTTATTCCAGAAAACTCAGTCCCTCACACCATTTTCTTACTTTTCTTAGATGAAACAGGAAGAGGTAATGAAAAGGGAGCTAACTATGGTTCTCCTGATCTGGGACCACTGAGTGATTTCCACCAGTTACTGATTATAAGAATGTTACGCCCAGATCGTCTACCAGCAGCTCTCGTACGCTACATCGACAAACATCTCAATCTTAACTTACCAGCTGAGACAGACTCAGGTCTGGCTGATATTCTATTGGATACCAGACATCACAATGGTATTCTACTTCTTCTACCTCCACGACAGAATACACATCCTGTAAAACGTCTACGTGTTACTCAGTCTCCTGTACAGACGCTACTCCACTTGGCGAAGGTAAGACACCTAGAGATTCTGTTATACTTCAGAGTAAATGAAAAAGTTTAGTATTGTTCCAGGTACATTTCCTATAAGGTCCAGAAGCCGCTGTGGCACAATGAGGAAGACGCTTGCTCACTAACCTGACGTTCCAGGATTCAATCCCATCATAGGTCGAGATTATGCCTTTTTCAACCCGCAGAAAAGTAGGACGTAAAACTCCATTTCTTGTTTTTTTTCAACCCAGTTTTCCCCAGTGATGCAGGTCGGTGGATCTTACATGGAAAAAAGTATCTAGTTACTTGGATGGGACAATAAACCGAAGACTTGTGTGCTACAGACTGTGCAGGTTAGAGACCCCGTGACAGTTTAAAATTGAGTAGGCTAATAGAACTTTCCTTGCAAAATTTCCCCCATTGCACACCTCATGGCATTGCTCACCTTCATTAGCCAGATGTAAAAAGTAGAACAGTAGGGTGTAAAACTTGATGTTATTCTATCCTAGGTTAACAGTGTGAGTATAGAACAGGTAAAGATAGGTGATGGTTGTGAGATATTTGTGGATGAAGCTATAGATACAGCTGAGAAGAACGAAGGTTGGGTGGTCATTGAAGATCTCCACTTGGCTAAACCCAGTCTACTGACCAGTCTACAGTCTAAATTACAACGACTTAAAATCAGTAGAGGTAGGTTACTCTACTTTTACTTGCATAATTTACATTGGAGTTCAGTTTCAGATCTTAGGTTTTAATTGGCTGACGTGGCCAAGGGCATTGCATTACAAGTTGAGATATCTGAGGTCCTGTACAACCCTAAACAGTTGGAAATCCCACAATGTAGGCCAATGCTACTTTCTTTGCCAAAATATTGAACTTCTGTTTCACCTTTCATAATATTGACCTTAGTCAATTATAAGCAGAAAAGTAAGAAAATGGTTTTAATTTTTTTTCAGCTACCCTCTCCACCAAGAAACAGAGTAACCGTTTCTGTGTTTGGTTAACAACTGAACCTTGTAACCATATTCCCAACCTTTTGATACAAGATCTTCATAAAGTGTCCTGGAACTATTTGTTATCTGTGGACAGCCAGACAGGAACCCAATCACCTGATAAACAACAATGTATTCCTACGCTGAATTACTTGGCACCACATGCCTACTTTAAAACAGGTAAATTATTCATCTGAGTTTTTCAATGTTACTTTCTCAAGTTAAATGGCACTGCTGGAATTCAGGGCTGACATGGGAAAGCGTTTGGTTTCTTTGATCACACTGTATGCTACAGGCTGTGCATGTTAAAGACCCCTTGACAGTTGGAAAACGAACAAGGCTAGGCTTATGCTGTTGTCCTTGCAAAATTTTCCTCATTGCACACTGTATGACTTCTTCATTCATTAGCCCAATCAGGATGTAAAGATGTAAAACTCCATTCCATTCATTCTAAACTCTTTCTGTTAAAAGTCAAATAAAAAATATTCAATTGCTGTTTTTTCAGCTATTGTTAAGACATTAAAAGAAGTACCAAACTCTGTGTGGGATAAAGTGCGTGAGCAGTCACCATTAACGAAGGCGTTGATATTTGGTGCCGCTGTAATTGAAGGAACTTTGAGAGGTCGGCAGTTATTTGGTAGTATTGGACTCAGTCAGTGGTCTCCCTTTAGTTACGTCCAGATGGTCCAAGCTATAGATATTATAACCACTTCCATGTTGAAAACGGAATCTGCTGAACCCAATCTGGAGGACGTCTGCTATGGAATGGCTAAGGTAGGGGGGAAATATTTTTTGCCAACCAGAGATTTTTAACATCAGGAAGCCCTGCCAGAGCTATTTCCCTTCACCATAAATAGTTTTACAGAATAGTAGAATTTTAAGTCCATTTCATAAACACCAGAGAGTCCACATAGCTAATAATGTAAATTGATGGTATTCAGGTATGTCAACTTGATAGCCTTTTTGTGAGTAATATAGCTAAGAATGCTTATTTGGAATTTGGATTTGTTCAGAGTCACTCTTCTGGAAAACCTTATGTCTCTCTGCAATTGGGTTCATCAACTCAATATCCTTTCAGAGAGTCCACATACCTTATAATAATTGGTATATCTATTTCAGTATCTATATAACTGTATGGTTGTAGAAGAAGTTGATAGAACATATATCGATACATTAACAAGATATGTATTCACAACAGTCTATAAAGATCCAGCCTCAGAAATACGTCTTGGATCAACTCTGGTTCCAACACCTCCTGCTAATGTTGGTGAGTTTCAAAAACGCCTAGGAGTCTTGGTGGCTTAGTGAATTAGATGCTTGCTCACTTATCTGAAGGTCTAAGGTGTTCAATCCTGGCATTGATGGAGATAATGCCCTCAGATTTTTACCATTTTCTCTGTCAATCATGCTGGTCAGAGGCACTGAAATAGAAAAAACGTCTCATTGGCAGGAAGGAACTATAAACCTAGGTTCTGTGTGCTAGAGAATGTGCACATCAAAGATCACTCCATAGTTGGGAATCGAAAAAGATCAGGCTAAATAATCAATATTATTTTTTTAGAACCAAGAGAATATGGTGATTGGTTTGAAAGGATAGCCAATGAAATGGCTCTAGAATCTCTACAGCTACATGTCAGTGTAGAGAAGGAATGTAACGAGGCAAGGTAGGGACGAGATAGATTATACCTGATATTTTAAGAAGTTCTCTATTAACCCTTTGAACACTGTGTGTGAAATGAATTAAATATCCTATAGGCCTACCCTGTTAAGGTAAAGTGCATGTCTTGGTATATTTCACGTTACATGTGGCCGGTAGAGCTGCTGTTAGTTTTGAAAGGATTAATGACTTCTGATTCAGAAAAATGCTAGGTTCCTACTTTCCTACCCAGGGTTCATACTTTGGCAACATCTGCCATCAAAAACTTTACAATGTAAGAGTCTCTATAAGCAAAATTCATATCACTCCGTTTAAGCATCCATTTTCGTTTTCTTTTTTCAGTTCTGTAGTATTTGTGCGTAATTTGGACAGAATGTTTGAAACACAGAACATGGAGGCTGGAGATTTGGCTCTGAACACCATCGAGAAGATCAGTATTCCTAAACTACGATCAGCTTTAGATATCTGTGTTGAAGAGTTGCCTCCCATGTTAGAGCTGGGAGCAGTACCGCAGTTAATAATGAAGGAATACACCTTCCCGTATCACAGACCTAGCGTTGTCAGTTTACTGAGCTCTGCCAGTTCCATGATTCCTGAGAGTATTGGTTATGTCCTCATGCAGGTATGAAATTTTTTTTGTATCAATTACCATGTTAACGTATAATTGCGAGTATAATGCGCGCCCCTTTTTACCCTTCACTAAATTTTGAAAAATCTCAGTCACCATAACTGATAGGAACCCTGTCTGGACAAAAAAAAAATCAAGCAGTTGGCAAAGTGATTGACCAATCAGATGTTTGCAACACTAAAGTTATCTTAAAGCGACCTCACACCATAGCGATCACCAGTTATGTATGGTCGAGAAAAACCATAGCGGTCATAGGTTTCGAACATCTGTTGATCACTATGGTGTGAGTCTAGGCCACCTTTAGTTTTTAACAATAAGATCCCTGTTCTGTCAATATGACATAATAAGAGCTCTGAGTATTGTACATTTGCAACTATCTCAAGCAGTACCTAATTTTTCCTCTCTTTTCAGGAATGTTTATGGTTAAATTCTGTATTATGTCACATCAGACAGGAGATCAGTGACTTACAGTCAGGATTGCTGGGTGGTGCCGAAGCCTTGCCAAAGTCTTTAACAAATACTATATTCTGTTTGCAAGAGGAGTACGTCCCTGTATCGTGGATACATCCTAACTGTCAACCTTGTACACATACTCTAGTCTCATGGTTACATGGTACGTTGGTTTACTCCGTAGTATACATGTATTTATTTATCTTAATGCCACTAAGTGTTTTTTGTCGTCACTATTGCAAAGCTCCTTAAATATCAATTGCAGCTTAGCAGATACTGACGTCATAAAACAGCTTAGTTTTAGTGGAATTGCAAGAACCACAGACGTCTGATGAAAATTGGAATGGTGCAAATTAATTATGTCATTGTCCCTGATACACATAAATTTTTTAGAAAACCCCTTTAAGTTTAACAAATTTTCCGATCAAAATGATGATTGTTTTTTCAGATTTACGAAAGAGATATGACCAACTAAGCGACTGGGTAAAGCGAGGTATGGTACCTACTTATAAAAAGGGAGTTTACACGGAGAACCCTGCTATAGGTAGAGGCAGTCTGACCACAGTCTGGTTGGGTGGTCTAGTCAATCCTCAAGCTCTACTTACAGCTCTACGACAAGAGAAAGCCATCGTTGGTAAAACTTCTATAGACCAGGTAAGCTTCCATTGTTTCAGCTCTGATGATAAAGGTTGGAAGGGAAGTAACTTTTTTTAATAATGGTCTAATCCAGACCACAGTATAACAATAGAATAGTATTCAGCAGCTTAAATGACCTGAGACCAATATTTTAATCATTGTATTCTAGGTGAAATTTGAATGTGTTGTATTAGATAGTACTGATATTGAAGAATATGATTTAGATGAAGGAGGTATATTTATTACCAATATCTATCTACAAGGGGCCAGCTGGAGTTTCGATAACGACTCACTTTCAGATCCAAGGTAAACTTATGTTGCAAAATGTTTGTCAGAATTATTGGATTTTATTATACCAAAAATTTGATATCCCCATGTGCTTAAAATAGTCCACTGTGAACTATAAAACCTTTTGCCTATGTATCAGGACTGTTGTTTAGGCTCTATTTTCCAAATATCTATATATTCCAGTGGTTCCCTAGCCAAGATTGCCTGTCTATATATTAGACCAGTGACCAGGAGTGAACAGATGGCTGAGGATGTTGATGCTAGAGATCTAGGAGGAGAGACAGCTGATGAACGTGGCTATCAGTGTCCTATTTATATGAATAAGGTAGGTTGGAGAGCTATGTTAGAGCTTGTTTTTTAAACTTAATGGTCGAGCAGAAGACAATCCATCTCTCTACTGACTGAGCTATTCTACAGGTCTGTAAGGTTTTTTTTCCACTGAGCCAATCAACCAGCTAGCTTATTGTTAAACTTATAAATTTGTAACACATTTGATGTTCTTGTGTTTTTAGGGCAGAGTTGTATACTGAAGTTTAATGAATGATGTGAATTTATCAATTTATATTTTGTTTTTTTCAGAGTCGACAAGTATTGGTGGGTTACTTCCCTCTAAATGGATCACCATCGTCAGATCGCTGGATTCTGTCCAGAACAGCTTTAGTCCTTGATCCTGGTATGTATTCTTTCATTTTTGTGCCCTTGATTGTTTTTTAGAGGTCTTTATAATTGGACTCAGACAATCTTGTCCAACAACAGAGTCATCAAGTTATCAATGTGTTATAGATGTCATGTGTTTTTTTTAAACTTTAGGTCTACCAGAAGATGGCTGTAAGAAATCCAGATCCTACCTGATGCTACAGAGAATGACTCCATCATCCATGGAAGATCAAGCAGAAGAGGGAGAAGAACATTTTGAGGAACAACCCATGGATGGACAAGACACCTCAAGATCAGAGCCTTCTGATAGATCACAGCTCTCCTACAAACCCATGTCACCCAAAGCTGATCCTTTACCCATTGGTCTTGGTATCCAAAGAGAACCAGCAATGCCGAATTCAGAAGCTAATCCAGCAGATACTAATCAATCTGCTCAACCCAGGAAAGACAGTGGGCAGAGTGGTCCAGTACCTCACCCACCATCAGAAACCAGATCCAACACCAGTCGACAATCAGTCAGAAGCAATAGATCCATCACCAGTCAGAGATCTCAAGGCAGTCAACGTTCTCACACCAGCCAAAAGGCTTTGAATCAGAGACCTCAGGATCAAACAGATTCCAGAGTATCTTTACAGAGCAGAGGAACTGGTAGAGGAGTAGAATCCGTCTCACCAACCAAAAATGCCAATAACAATAACGAAACCAGAACTCCAGCGAATGAAGCCAGGCGACAGTCTCAAGGCAGACGAGAGTCCCAAGGAAACAATCCACAAAATAATCCAATTCGTAAGGAATCTTTGACAAATGCGTCCAAAGCTCCACAAAGACTTTTGTCTCATCGTCGAGATTCAAAAGAAAGCAGGGGCAGCTTGGACTCCAAGAAGTCAGAGGGTTCCAAAGAATCAGTTCCTTTGGACATCCCAAGAGGATCTGAACCAGCTAGAGAGCAGCTTGATCGGCAACCTGAGGAACAACGTGGAATGGAGAAAGTTTACTCCACAGAGAGTGTAGATCAATCAGGCAATCCACATAAAAATCAACAAAGCTCTAGCGAGGAGTTTATTACTTCCCCTGGACAAGGAACTCTTCTGTCTACTGAACAAGGGGAGACAACCTCCTACTACTCCACAAGTCAAGTGACAGATGATGATGATGAAGAAGAAGAATACACAGAAACTGAGTCGCCATCAGAAAGAGGTGGTCTTTCTCCTCAAGTCAGACGCTCATCTCAACCTCAGAGAAAGTCCTCAAACCCTGACTATTAATCCCTTCTTTGAAATATCAAAAATCTGACAGACCACAGCTAATTAATGTCTCAGACTTCTAAGCAATTAAATCCGAAGCTAAAATTATACTTATCCTAAAAATTCTATGAATTCTTATTGGTTTATCTTGTTACAAGTCGCAATATTATCAGAATTCTTTTAATTATAGTGAACAAAAGTATGGAACTTAAGCTAAATTGAATTGGCTAAATTACAAAAAGCGTACTTATGCACATTTGCTTAAGGCTATGTTGGGCTATTTGGGGGGATAATTTTTTGGAATGTGATCATCTTGTATATTTAGATTTTACCAAAAGTGGTCCATTCCACAGTTTTAAACCGTGATTCATTCCAAGCAATATTGTTCAAATCATTTGTATATAACTCATACGCTAACTGCTATAGTATAGATTTCACATTGCAAACCAGTTAATAACACTGTGTAATAAATTTATCTTACTACACATATTTCTTGAGGCTGATCTTATTTGACCTCAATACCAGGTCAAGGCCTCAATATTAGGTCAAAGTTCAATTCTTCAATATCAAGGCAAAAGTTAGTCTTAATATTAGGTCGAATTTTACGACCTAAATGTTAGGGCAGAGGTCAAGACCACTATCCGGTCAGAGGTCACAACCTCAATATCCGGCCAAAGGTCACGACCTCAATATCCGGTCAAAAGTCAAGACCGAACTGTTAGGTCAAGGGTCAAAAGTTATACAGATTACGATATTTATTACGTAGTGTTATTACCTCAACAAATAACAGTATTTCATAACGAGTATTATCGTCAATATCAGCATTGAGCCTTTTCTTCATGAATCTGTTTAAATAATATTTATTACATAGTGTTATTACTCCAACAAATAACAGTATTTCATAAGTATTACTCCAAATATCAGCATTAAAATATTTCCATTCTGCCAAAGATGTTTGCTGGACCATTCCGACCATCAATAATACAAAACCCCCATATGAGACCATAATTAATTATTTTATCACAAAGCATTGAATTATATTAAAACCCATTGTTATTGAAAATGATTTTATTTATTCTTATATGTGATATATATTTGTTATTTATTGAACAGTTATTTTTGGTTGTAAATTGATAAATTATATATAATTCTTTACTTTTATTTTAAAAACTCAAATTTTGAGGTGAACAGGGCTCACCTGTCACCTGGGGGTACCTATGATGGGTAATGGGACACCAGCCCGTCCAATTGTAGAAAGGAGAACGAAGAGTCCAAAAGTTTGGGAACCATTTCTAGGATACGCCGTCTCTGATGATGAGTGCATATTAACAACGCGACGTAACTCTGCACTCTACTCTTTGACTAACAAAAAGTGAAATTCCACAATGTTTGAAATTTCAGTTTTATTGAGAATTATTCGGAATTCATCTGCTAGTCACCTGTCGTCGTTTCAGTCAACTGAAGGTCGGGACTGGTGGACTAGGACTGTAAATATTATGGTCCCAGTCTCAGAAGTTCTGTTTATGATTCACGTCTGCCCGAATTCCAGTGTTGTTGATTTACCCTCTGTTACTGGGTTCGTTTTTAAAGAGACGGGTTCGCCATTTTCGGGAGCTGATGCGAGTCCAAGAAAAGACGAGTCGTCATTTCAACTTTCGAACTCCGATCACTTAGGACACACAGGGATTTGAAGGCTCAAATTTCGTCCGTGAGCTGTGTACACTAATACTGGAAAATTTAAGCCAAGTTCATCAGTCATAGTATTCGCCGAGACTAAGGTAGGATTGGGCGACAGAATGGTGAAATTGACTAGAAAGAATACGTTGATAGTCATGCCGTGGTTCCCATCCTGGAGAGTACTAGTACCCCCGGATCTCCTAGCATCCATGAATACCCCAAGGGATATATTAGTAGTTTTTTTTAAACATCATTTGCTTATTCCACTTTAACAAATAGTCCGATATCGGAAATTCTTTCACCCTTACGATCAGCTTTAACTCTGTTCTTTGACTGTAAATTTCAATCGATTTAGAAAATTTCAATTTCAGTTCATTTATCCATTAATTAATCTAATATTCAATCGTTCTATCTTAATGTTCATTTTCTGAATATTTCACTATAGATAGCATCCAATATTACCAACATGTTGCATGAATGAGGGCGAATGATAAACGAAGAAAAAGTTACTTTTTCTCTCTACCTTGATTTCCATTTGTCCTCGTCGAAACAGGTCCTTATTCATTTAATAATCTTTATTTATACTGTGAATGTGATGCCTATGTCTTCATTCATTTATTTATTTATTAGTTTGTTTATTCCTCCGCTCTTTTCGCTCATTTTGTCATAGATAACAATTATCATTCATTCATTCGCCATAATAAATAACACTAATCACATAATGAGTATAATAGAATGAAATTCCTGTTCATTCATTCAGTCATTTATTCATTCATTTATTCATTCATTCATTCAGGCATTTATTCATTCATTTATTCATTCATTCATTCAGGCATTTATTCATTTATTTATTCATTCATTCATTTAGGCATTTATTCATTTATTTATTCACCCACTATCATAATTGATAACACTATATAAGTATATAATAATATGTAATTCTTGTTCAAAGTCCAGGTCATTGACGATATTGTAAACAACATATCCTAGCTATTGGAGCGGTGGATAGGAGGGCGGGACAGGGGGTAGGGGGTGGGGGGGGGGTAAAATTATCAGCCCTCACCCCTTAACAAATTGGGCGTAACTAAGCCTACCAAACAAAGCAGTCTTGAGTATAGCATTTTTTTTACATACTCTTTGTGCTATTATAGTCCACAGTTGTATTGAACTTTATTAGTCCACAACAAACTGAACACTTAGCCCTAATGTTTCTATGAAACTGATGTTCAAGGTTATGAAAATTGATGTGCAAACAATGAAGAAGAATTTCAGAGTTCCAATCGGAAGAATATTTGTGCTAGATATCTATAGATAGATAGATATATATATTGTATTGTTCGCCCTTTTTGGGCAGGATACATCATGATACAAGATAATACATAATAATACCATGATACAAGATAATACATAATAATATCATGATACAAGATAATACATAATAATATCATGATACAAGATAATACATAATAATATCATGATACAAGATAATACATAATAATATCATGATACAAGATAATACATAATAATATCATGATACAAGATAATACATAATAATATCATGATACAAGATAATACATAATAATATCATGATACAAGATAATAAATAATAATATCATGATACAAGATAATACATAATAATATCATGATACAAGATAATACATAATAATATCATGATACAAGATAATACATAATAATATCATGATACAAGATAATACAAAATAATATCATGATACAAGATAATACATAATAATATCATGATACAAGATAATACATAATAATATCATGGTACAAGATAATACAAAATAATATCATGATACAAGATAATACATAATAATATCATGATACAAGATAATACATAATAATATCATGATACCAGATAATACATAATAATATCATGATACAAGATAATACAAAATAATATCATGATACAAGATAATACATAATAATATCATGATACAAGATAATACATAATAATATCATGATACAAGGTAATACATAATAATATCATGATACAAGATAATACATAATAACATCATGATACAAGATAATACATAATAATATCATGATACAAGATAATACATAAAAATATCATGATACAAGATAATACATAATAATAACTATTAATAAGTAATACAAATATTACACACTGACATCAATTAATACTTATACAAAAAAAATAAACAAGTTTGAAAAAAGCAACATCATAACAAAATAATGCATCAACAAATCACACACTGTGATAACCGTAAAACATGTATCAGTACACATGAATACAAAGGCTTGTTATTCAATTAATAACTGTTGTAAAAAACCTGCAAAGAAATCTGTACTTATTTGATAGGTCATTTCGGTACAATATCTCATATAAAACACCCTCATTTCGTTCATTGTTTTATCGCTAATTGTATCAAGTACATACATTCCAATTTCCTATCTATAACAACCAGTATAACGTGTCGTTATTTATTAAATAGCGGACTTCGCAGTAAGCATATTGAATGTCGCGGACCTAGGAGTAAACTCGATGTTTTATTGACGTATGAATTCCTATTGTCACACTGCGAGGATGCGGTGTATCCGACGTTTTGTTACGTACTTATCTTTTTAATTAATCATTAATGTAATTAATTTAATGATCCTTTGTTCGTTTTTTTTTGTCGTCGAAGGAGAAAACTGCGTCAATCGCTCAGAATGTGTTCAGTGTACAAGTCATGTGACTGAGTGAAACTAGGACGCGTGCATGTTAGTTGTAGTCAATGTTGTTAACATAGCCGTTAGTGGGAGTGTGAAGGCGAGCATCGTCTGCAGGCCGGAGGGTTGCCCGCCATCATCATGGATATATCGGATCATTATGAAGTAATAGAAGGTAAAAAAACCGCTTTATGTCCTCTTTGTCACAATGAGTTTCGAGATCCAAAAGCCTTGCCGTGTTTACATACGTTTTGTTTGAGTTGTTTACTTCAATATATCGGTTCGAAACCAGACGATAACAATAACAGTTTTTTGTGTCCACAATGTCGGCAGACGATTTATTTACCAGATGGGGGCGTCTCTACCCTCCCGGATAACACGGTTATACTAATGCTTCAAGACCACCCCAATACACCAGAATCGCCACCTCCATATGAAGACGTATTTGGAGGAAAGGCTTTCGATCCTGAAGCCAGCGATGTGTCCTTCATTGAAAACCCCAGCGTGGCCAAATTGATCCGTAAATTCGGATCACATGGATGCGAGGATGGGCAATGTACTTTTCTATCAGGATTAGCTATAAATGAATATTCTAATGAAATCATTGCCGTCGATTGCTCAATGAACAAAGTGACAATGTTCTCTCTTCGTGGCGAATTTAAACATAGTTTTGTGTGCGATTGTTCCGTACGAGATGTGTGCGTAACGAACAAAGGGACGTTACTGTTGACTGTCAGCCGTTCTGGATCGGCTTTACTCCGGGAATACAAGACGGACGGGTCTCTAATTGGAGTGTTTGGGAATTTCTACTATTATGATAATCCGTCAGGACTAGCATTGGATTCGATCCAAAGGATCATCGTGTCCAGTTTGGAGAAGAACATGATACACATTCTAACCGACCAGAAAAAGACTGCCATCAATTTCGGATCCAAAGGATCGGGACCAAACCATTTCATGCATCCGTATTATGTCGCTGTAAATAGCCATGATGACGTAGTTGTTTCCGATTCGGGGAATCATCGGGTCAAAGTTCACGGAATAAACGGCCAATTGAAATTAATGATCGGATCTCAAGGTCACAAGGAAAGTCAGTTTTTCTACCCAATGGGTGTTTGCGTGGATAAATGGGATAATATATACGTCGCCGACTCTAATAACTACCGCATCCAAGTATTCAGTCCAGAGGGACAGTTCCTTGCGTCTCCGGTTACCAAAACATTCGAATATGGTGCAGACGTGAAACCGACGAATATCGCCTTATATGGAGAAAATAAAATGATTGTGGCTCTGAGA
The DNA here is from genome assembly GCF_000327385.1 of Lottia gigantea. Classification (NCBI taxonomy): domain Eukaryota; kingdom Metazoa; phylum Mollusca; class Gastropoda; family Lottiidae; genus Lottia; species Lottia gigantea. Next base: position 1,928,467 of record NW_008709687.1, on the reverse strand, counting down.
GGTGCCCAATTTTGCCAGATCAATGTTTATCAGTGGGCACTGTCTGCCCATATTAGGAGTATTGGAAGTGACAAAAGTCGTGGATGCTGCAGTCTGTTGTGCTGTTTCCAGTCAGGGGTGGCTTATGAGGATCTGTAACGTTTTTTTCCCCTGGGGCACGGCATCCTTAGGGCCTGTGTGGACTATGCTACGTAGATTTACAATAATGCTAAAGATCCCCTTTTAAATTATTTTCCCATATATATATGATCTTGTGGTTACAGTCTGTAGCAGGGTTATCCTAAGGGACAATCTGTAGCAGGATTACCCTATTAGGACCAATCTGCAGTAGGGTTACCCTATAAGGACCAGTCTGTGGCAGGGTTGCCCTAAGGGACAATCTGTAACAGGGTTTCCCTAAGGGATAGTCTGTAGCAGGGTTGCCCTAAGGGACAATCTGTAGCAGGGCTAGCCTAAGGGATTATCTGTGGCAGGGTTACCCTAAGGGAGAATCTGTGGCAGGGTTGCCCTAAGGGACAATCTGTGACAGGGCTAGCCTAAGGAATTATCTGTGGCAAAATCGTGGAAATTTCAACTTTAATCCCAGAATTATGGAAATATCTTTTGAAAGCACCTGACTTATGAACATTTCATCGCTTTATGTACAATGTATAATGTACAATAAAATGTCTTTCATCAATGTACATCGTTTGTCATCTCCAAGGTACACTACACCAAAATATAAATCATTAGCATCTTAGGATCCCAAAATATAAAAGAAAAGATGGGGTAGGACTCTCACAAGCATTATATATTCCATTCTTTTATTGGGCTTCAAAATCACGGAACCGGATCAAAACGCCATAGTGGTGGGCAATGTAATGCAGTGATATAAAGACATGTTGCCGATATCTTACTCTGAGTTGGCAACTATTATTATATGGTAGTTATTATTGAATGAGTTCAAGCATGTTGTGTCGTTTGTTGTATATATTGATTTTCAAGGCGATGACTATATCCTTTAGAATTGAAATATCGACCAATTGAAAAAACAAAAGTATAATTAAAAAGTATTTATCGATACCGGTACACAATAATAAAATATTTCCACTATTAACATAGTGCTCAACAGGCCTATATTTATTATATAGAAATATATCCATTTCTATTTGTATATAATAAATTTATGATATAAATAAACAATTATATTTAAGTCGGTTTTATAGGAGAGAGATACAGTTGACAATCAAGTCTTAAAAGTCAATCTGACCTCACTAGTGACACAATGCACCTAATTCCTATCTCCCCAGACACAGTGGTTTGATTGGGAGTCGAGGGGCTGGGAAGGGGCCAAGTCTTGGCAAGGGGGGCTCACGAACAATAACAAGTGTAATATCTCTAAGTGAAATGTAACCACCTTTGAATAATTCAAAGCCACACTAAGCAACAACCCCATGCCTCTTTTGCCGGTAGCCAGGCTTGATTGTTCGGAGGGGCAGGTAATATATCCGGAAGGGCAATGGTGTATATCACGAAACGGGTTTTGACATTAAATATGACAGATGGGGGCGTGGTTTGGGCACGATGAGTGTTTAGTTGCAGTAATGGAATTGGTCAGTTGTCAGACTTTTCTCTCGGGGGTGGGAGGAGGGGATCTGCGGCCCCCCTGTAGCTACTGACCCCAGAACAATTTATGCTTAACAATTCTTGATAATGAATAATTCAGTTGAATCTTATCAGCTAGTCAACCCCCAGCTGTCGTGGTATATTAGTTCTGCTGGTATAATTTAATCATTATTCGGGTCATATTGTTTTGTGTTTAAGTAATTATTTCTTCAAGATTTCGGTAAATGCAATGAAAGGGAGTTTGACGTCCAATTTTTCATACTAAATACAAGTTTGACTTTAACTCATCTTCACATTGTCAATCTATTGCAAACTTTGTCTTATACCTTGACTACAATAACCAGTTATTGTGTTACGGAAGTATACAAATGCAGCGATGTGATGGGCTGTATTCGCTGGCTTACAATCCAATCATATCGCTACATTCCCTGATACAGAAAGTGGATATTGTAGTCAAGGTATAAGACAAGGTTCGCAATAGCTTGATATTGTAAGGATGATTGTTATTCAACATAAAACGTCGACTGACTACATGCATTGTTCTGAACACTCTGAACCGAGTTTCGTATACATTTCAAAAGAGCAAAAAAAAAAAACACACTAAGCTACAAATTGTTCTCTTATGATGAATATTATTGCACGTTTCACGTCTGAACATTACGCTGGGTAGGTCGAAGGGGCTGGCACAGAGAAAGCGTCAAGTCGTTCAGATAGAAAATAGGAAAACAAATCGAAGCTGAGATACAGACTGCACGATAAAAACCTGGACAGTTGGAAATAGAGTTTCATGCCGCTGTTCTGAAAAAAATTCCCCCAGTACACCTTGCATGGGCGTTGTCTGTCTTTATTAACCCATTAGGAACAGAAAAGTAGGACGTAAAACTCCATTTCATTACAGATCTGAACGTGATACAAATACGTTGTGTCATTTAGAGGTTTTATGTAATTACATACTTAGATAAGTTGTTATTCAATTTCCGTTATCAGTGATAAATTACCATTTATTTACATGTACATCTCTAAATGACAGTTCAATCTATGTCGGCTAATTCATAGACTGAATGAATTCTGAACATTTTATGAGGTTACCGTCAAATTATAGTGGGGTTCTGCGTCTTGCAGAAGCTGATAGAAACCAGGCCCATACCTACAAAACACATACACAATTGCCCCTTCAAACGATCACGCGCCGGAGAGAAACATTTAAAAATTGGCGGCATCCGATCAATCGGTGGATTTCTTCGACAAAGGGGCTTAAAAGACTGGAGACGACACGGGCTAATAAAAATAACGTCATAGAGTCAATTAATAAGTGATGGGTTCTTGATGGATCTACAAACCTTGTTTCGACCCGAGTGCACTGTAAATACGAAGAATGGTCTCTATTTCACTTCTGGCTAAAACTGTAGTCGAACTGAGCCATTTGGGTCTACAGACAATTGAGTTAATCGTTGTTGCTGTAGTCTGTCAGTTGTGAGGACTGAAAGAATCGCCACCTGAAACTAGAGTACATCTTATAGTTATCTTCACAATATCAAGGTATTGGACACAGTTCGTAAAAGCTTGATATTGTGGAGATGAACTTACGTTTACTTGGTAACAATAGAAATATACATCGACAGAATATTTTACAAGGATAACAATGTAGCTTCACGAGAATCTTTTCCACCAGCTTGTCTTCGACCAAACCTCTTGTCCTTGATCGATAAAGGAAGGAAAGATAACTCATGTTTTAAATTGTTAATTAATGAAAATAATTATAGTACAATTAGCTGACAATGAAGAGCTGTATATGACAATAAAACCTTATTTACATTACATACATATACAGAGAAGAATGGAATTTTTGTGCGTCAGGTTTTGAATACTTTAATTGTAATATAAATTATAACTGAAATGAAGGGAGTTTTACGTCCTACTTTTCTGCACCATGTGGGCTAATGAAGACGGATATAAATTACAGTAATAGATGAAAACAAAATGAATACTGCAGACATTGTGAAACGTTCTTTACAACAAAATGACACAAAACACAACAAAATACATTAACCATAACAATACTAACAAAAAACTTGGAATATGAGCCAAGACAATGTGATGAAAATGATCTATTTAACCCTTCCAACGCCAGTTGTCACACTTCCTGTAACATACATATTATATATAGGTTAATATTACTTAGAGTTCAGGGTATATGACAGTGTATTTTATTTACACTCAGTGTTCAAAGGGTTAACTTAAAAAGGAAGTTAGACATCTACTAATATTTTTATAAAGATGGTGTTATTAGTATTCATATTTATCTCAATGGTAGATGAACAAATTTTCCTGGTAAGAGTTCAAACAATGAAGATATTCACAAATTTAATGAGACGGGTTCACCATTTTTGGGTTTGCAATAACTAGCATGAAAATTGGAGAATTTTCTTCAAATATACCTCAAACTAGCAATTTTAATTTCTGCTATGGATTGATTGGGTCAAATGGATGGCGAGCCTGTCCCTTTAATGAGGAGATTAAGATTAAGATTAGCACTCTTTAAGAAAAAAAATGATTTTTGGAGATTATATCCATTTTTATGTACATTTTGGAATTTATACTTAAAGGGATGGTAAGAAGTTTCTTTAAATTTTAAAAATAAACTTAACATATTATGATCTCAAAAGCTATTAATATCTAAATGCCTTATAGGCATGGTCCTTTCAAAATGATGACACTATGGTGAAGGTCCTTAGATTTAATTTGCATGTTTCGTGATAGTGACTTCATAAATCACTTGGTTTCAGTGGATATGCAAGAACCACAAACGTCGGACTAAAAATTTGAATAGTACAAATCAATGCTAGAGTACAAAATACCTCTTTACAATCCCTTTAAATATATTCTATAATTTGTTGAGAACTAATGGCTATAAAAAATGGCCGTGGCAGTTTTAGCTTTTGTCCAAATTTCAATATTTTCATCCACTACACATCATACAATCATCTTTGTTAGCCAATGAACAAGCAATAGCTGCTACGTTGTCTTCCGCCACCTGTGTTTCTGGGGATGGTTTGGTTTCTTTTGACTTCAGTTTGGTTTTATCTACAGTGAATTTGATGGCGTTGGCAGCTGGTTTTGTTCGGAGGTAATACATTCCTGTTTTCAAACCCTGAAAATAAACATTTTGAAATAAAATTCCATTAAAGAATTTTGACACTGTTTTTGGCAATTGACATTATCAATGTCATTTAATGTCACAAACAAAATTTATTTAAGGTGAAAATAAGGCCTAAGGACAATCAATTACAGAATTTGATGGAAAAAACAAAGGTTCTTTCAACTTACCAATTTCCATGCATAGAAATGCATGCTGGTTAATTTACCATAATTAGGTTCCGCAATATGAATATTCAACGACTGACTCTGATCAATATAAGCTCCTCGATCGGCGGCCATCTTGATCACAGTTTTTTGGCTGATTTCCCACGTTGTTTTGTACAAGTCTTTCAAATCTTTAGGTATCTCATCTATATTCTAAAATTAAAAAGGGATACAGGTATATATCTGTGTTCTTAGTTGGAACTAAGATTTGTTCTTAATTGTATTGGATTGTTTTTCAATTGAAAACTTTACTTAAGGAATGCCAAGTCGTTCAAAGACTAGTATTGTAAAAACTGTATAAAATTTAATAACAATATTTGGTGCGTGTTATACTCTAAATTATACATTAAATGAACAGCTTGGTGTAAATATATAGATAACAAACCTGTATAGAACCACCTTCTGATATGATCCTATTTTTCATGTCATCATCCCATAATCCTTGTTCTGTGAGATCTTTCAATAGATGAGAGTTCACAATCTAAAATACACAAAATGGACAAAATTTATATTCAAAACTCAAGTTATGAAGATATTTGTACTCCTGGCTGGATAAAATTTCTCAAACAACCTAAAAAAAAAAAAACCCTTAGTTTATAATTGAGCTCTTCCAATCATGCATATAGTTTTATAAGGAGTATACATGTGTGGAAGAGTTCATATAACAGAAAGGGTGCGTCGCTTGCATTGGGAAATCAGGTTGAAAAATTCTAAGTTTACACCCTGACCTATGCCAGGATTGTACCCTGGACTTATAATTGGTTGAGCAAGAGCCAAACTTGTTGAACCACTGAGGCCTGATTGTCACCTCAAAGGCATTGTTACCATTCTCACAGAATCTCACGTGCAGTTATTACGTCATTAGCAAAAACTGTCAACATGAATAATTCCAAAAAATATCACCATTAAAGGTATATTTACCTGGAATTCTCCAGACAGAACTCTTCTGGTATATATATTACTGGTATAGGCTTCTATAGCTTCATTATTACCAAGTATCTGAGCTGTAGAGGCTGTTGGCATCGGCGCCATTAATAAACTATTTCTTACACCATGTCTGCAAGTTAAAATATTCATTGTCATAAATTTCAAAAAACTTATTTTATCAAGTATAGATTAACTATGATGCCATCTCACAACTTCAAACATAACTCACATCAGTCGTCTGATTGGTCAGTCACTAAAATTGATTTTAAATTCAGTTCTATTATCCAATCAGATTTGTGCATTTCTAAAATTCTTGATTTTACTTTAGTTATATTTGTAAAAATAAAGCACCTGGAAAAATAATGCATGTTTTTGTACCCTACGATGATGAAAGTATTTTCCTGATAAAATGAATACTAAAGAAGCTTACTTGGCTATTCTAGCTCGTAATGATTTCCAGTCTAATGTACCAGATGGTTTCACATCCCACATATCAAACTGTAACACCTATAACAAATATTACAGATATTAATACAGAACCTGAAACATGTTACTCAAGAGTTTAACATTATAAGAACTTCAGACAACTGATCAATTTGACAGCTGTATTACATTTCAGAACTAAAACATGTCTTAATACCACAAACCATTAAGAGAGTCCACACAAAGCAATAAAAAATGTTCCTACGTACCCCCTTGCTGACTGGAGAACCTTTGTAAGTTGAATATGCCCCGTCTTTCTCGGCTAGTTCACAACTGGATTCTAACGCAGCGTAATAAATATTCTCAAAGATCAACTTATTTAACTCCTGGGCTTCCTGACTCTCAAATGGATATCTCATTAATATAAAGGCGTCTGCTAACCCTTGGACACCCAATCCGATTGGACGATGTCTCATGTTGGACTTCTTGGCCTGAAAAAGAAGAGTGGTAAGCAATGAAATGGAATGTTGAGTTTTACATCCTACTGTACCACATGTCCAAATTCCATGTCAGCCCCTCCAACATACATCACTGACAGGGAGAAGACCAGACTGAAAAATCTGGAAGCAGTATAAGCTGACTATTTCTCCATTTTCAACTGCCGAGGAACTTTTAACATGGTCCCATTTGAACAAAGTCATGCAGTATGCAATGATGGAAAGTCGTTCGAACAGCATTTTACATCAGCCAAAGATTTACAATAATTTATTTCTTATCCCATTGCAATCAAAGCATAATAATTCGATTTTGTTACAAAACATTTAACTCACCTCCTCTACAGGATAATAGTTCACATCAATAATTCTATTCAGATTTTTGACAATAACTTTGGTAACTTGTCGCAACTTTTCAAAATCGTACGTTTTATCAGGTTTAACGTACATATTGAGAGCAATGGAGGCTAGGTTACATACTGCTACCTACAAGGGAAAGACGAAACTATTAAAATAAGTCACACATAAGCAATTACATGTGTAAATATTTACTTAACCAGTTGAATAAGTTATATCTATGTACGCAGCAACAAATTTTGGTGATGTGGAAATCATGTGATATATTCTATTGATTTGATTGGTTAACACTTTAGCATTTTTTCTTAATCTAAAGAATTAATGATGTTAATGTTCCAGTCATCTGATTGGTCAATTACTAAAACTGATTTTCAATTTAGTTTTATTATCCAATCAGATTACTGTATTTCTTAACTTACAATCATTTTAGTATTCCTGTAATCTGATCAATCTGGTCAATCACTAAAGTTGATGATAGATTTAGTTTTATTATCCAATCAGATTTCTGGATTGAACTTAGTTAAATTTCAAGAATAAAGCCTAAAGGTTTGTTTTGTCTTCATAAAATCCAAAATGGCAGCCATACCTCATCTGGAGCGCTGTATTCCACTATCTCTGTACAAAGGTTACTACATTTGATAGTACCAAGGTTTTGTTGATTTGATTTTCTGTTACAGCTATCTTTATATAACATGTATGGTGTACCAGTCTCAGTCTGAGATTCTATTATAGCATACCATAGTTTCTGGGCAGGGATTGTCTTTCTTCCTTTACCAGCCTTTTCATAGCTAAAACACAATACAAATCATTTAAATTTAGAAACAGTTAACCAAAAATATCTCTTAAAATCAGGCCCTTGATAAGGAAAAGACTGGATCTACCTTGATTAATCTTCACAATGTCGAGCTATTACAAACATCTTATACCTTGACTGTAATAGCCACGTTTCTTGTATCACAGAAGTTTGTGAATGTAGTGATTTGGTTTGATTGTATGTTAAGGAATACAGCAAATCAAAGCCCTTGTACAGTTATAAGTTTTTCTGTATAGGCCTCTGATTGGTTGTATTTGCTTTAATGCTGCCTTGAACAGAGACTGACGCAACAATATATTAAAATATATACCTTTCATATAGTTTTTCGAATTCTTCACCCCAGACATTTTCGAGGCCTGGACATTCCCCTGGACACATCAAGGTCCAGTTTCCATTGCTTTCCACCCGTTTCATAAATAAATCAGGAATCCACAGGGCATAGAATAAATCTCTGGCTCGCTGTTCTTCTTTACCAGTATTCTTTTTTAAATCTAAAAACTCGAAAACATCTGCGTGCCATGGTTCAATATAGATAGCAAATGCTCCTGGTCTCTGAAATAAGAATTTAGAAATTAGCTCTACCGATATGTATTAAGGCAAATTCTGACATGTGCTTTTGTAATTTGACTGAATAGGGAAGTTATCTAGACAGGTTTTTGAAAAAAAACAAAATGTACGTACCTTGTTTCCCCCCTGATCTACGTATCTGGCTGTATTGTTATAAACTCGTAACATTGGTATTAAACCATTAGACATACCATTAGTCTGAAGTTAAAATACATCATCAGTAAATGATCTTCAATTTTACACATCTGTACAACATGGTACCAGCAGATATTTCATTTTCAAAGACAATTTTGGAGAGAAAACAATCTCTATAAGAAGTATAGAATACTTACCCCAGCAATGTAGCTTCCCTTGGCTCTAATACAATGTACATTCAACCCGATTCCACCTGCCGATTTAGATATCAAGGCACATTGTTTTAACGTATCGTATATACCTTCAATACTATCTCCACTCATAGTCAATAGAAAACAACTACAAAGATAGTAAGAACAATATTTTACAAGTATAACTATTATCACAGTAACAAGTAGTATAGGTGAAAAGATGTATCTCCATACCCATGCCACAATACGCGTATCGTATCAAGTGATCTCGTATCAATACTTGACAGCATGTCTTATTCCATAAAAAAGTGAAATAGGTCGAGATAATACCCTCGGATTTTTTAACCCGTTTCAGGTAAGAGGGGATGACATGGAAAAAGTGTCTAGACAATAAACCGAGGCCCCTGAGCTATAGACTGTGCATGTAAAAGATCCCTTGACAGTTGGAAATAAAAAAAAAAGCAGGCTAATGCCGTTATCCTGGCAAAATTTACATAATTGCACCGTTGCCCATCTTCAATAGCCAACTCATCTGGTTGTAAAACAATTTTGTGTCAAATCTTTAATGTTCATTAAATCAATTCTAAAAGACTAAACGATGCCAGTTTAGACAATACTGATTAGAGAGAGATAGTTGTGTAAAATACCTGGATAATTGTGGTCGTCTGGTTCCAGCGTTAAATAAAGTAGGAGAAGCATGAGTAAACCATTTCTCTGATAATAAATTATACGTCTACAATAATAAATAAACAAACTTATTATACAACCCTTTGAAAAAATATACCCAATTCTTCAATACCAATTACTATCCTGTGTGTTATACTTTTAGCCATTAAGTTACACTATACAATTTGTTTTCAGAATCTAAGCCATATTTGAGAATATTTATAAACTGCATTATTGTAAATCTTATATCCATCGACAAGATATCATATAAACTAATTAGAAGCTTGCTTGCTGAGTTTACGGAGTTATTTTAAGTTTCATAACCACAATAGAAATGTTATTCTTGATCTATCATATATATCAATTGAATGACAATGGAAAAGATAAAATATTACGTTTAAAACCCTACCTCAATAGCACTATCTATATCATTATGATGAATTCCTACAGCAACTCTCATTAACATATGCTGTGGTCGTTCAACAACTAAAATATAAACGAAAAATATACATGATGTCAGATACCAATTGTTAAAGATTTGTTCCCTTATTTTCATCTACGAAAATGCTAATATGAATAGAAAGTAGAGGTGTTCTAATGACTTATAAAAATACCAGTTTGTTTCACATGTCCATAATTAATTCATAATTAGCTAAAATGGAAAGGAATTACTAGCAGAATTACAATGAGTGACCGATCAAGAAAGGTAAAAAAGTTTTTTGTTTATCCAGACTGTACATACATGGACATTTATGATTGGTTAAAACTCTTAATTATATGCAATAAGAACATAATGATATGATTAAGAATACATGATGATTAATTAGAATCACCAATTAATGAAATACTTTGCTTAATTTAACACTAAAAAATAAGGATACCCATCTTTAAGGACTTGCATTATTAAGATTCAAAATCTATGATAGTGACTAATGCATGTCCTGGAATGTCTAATGATGTATTCGTTCACCAAAACTAATACCACACTAGTACTAGGCCAGAAGATTACCAACATATTCTTACAATTATTTGTCAAATAGAGACATCAGACTTACCTTTGCCATCAATTTTTAGTAAATAAGATCTCTCAAGAGTTTTAAAACCAAAATACTGGTAACCAAAATCTCGGTCATAAATTATAGCAGAATTCAATCTCTGAAAGATGAAAATGAAAGAAAGTTTCAGAAAGTGAAAATAATCCTAAAAGCAAAATTTATGGGAAGAGATCCCATTATAATAGATATGCAATTTAATGATATACTACTCTCAGGTATAACTTACACAATATTTCAATAATTAACATTGTCACCACCATTTCTCACTAACACTGAAATCTTCAATTTATCTTATGTTCAAATTTCAAGAATAAGGCCCCAGGGGTGTATGTGATATCTTTTAAATTTCAGATTCAACTCACCTCTGCATTGTCCATGATGATTTTATGACATTCTTCAGAGATCATAGGAGAATGTTTTCCAGTTTTAGGATTGATCCAGTTAAAAATATCATCCATTACCTCTAAAAATATAGAAATAATCAAATCATCAATAAAGCTAGCAGAAATAACACTAAGTGGCTGCTACGCAAAGAAAATCAAGGGATATAACTCCGTTAAAATGTGTCAGATAATACACAAATTCTAACTCGTCCAAGATCTCAATGATATAAACCTACACATCAAATTTGATAAAATCCTGAAAAACGTGTTGCCTTTATTACTTTTGCCACTTTTAACATATTTTCAAAAAATCAAAGGTTGTAATTCCGTTAATATTTCTAGAATCATTCAAATGTAGAGACTCTTCCATGCTCTAACTTACCACTAAAGACTTTTTGGGTCTCTTTATGTAAATTAGACACAGCAATTCTAGCAGCGAGTATAGCGTACTCGGGATGTTTGGTTGTCATGGTAGCAGCTGTCTCGGCAGCTAGATTGTCTAATTCTACTGTAGTAACACCCTGATAGAGACCATTGATAACTTTTAATGTTATAGCCGTCTGAAATAAAATGATACAATATCAAAATGGTGTTCTACATTCTACATTTCTGCAATGTGGGGTATAGTCTTATTTCCTACTGTAGATGGATCTTTATTATGCATAGTCTGTAGCACACAGGACCTCAGTTTAATCAATACTAGACACTTTTTCCATGTCAGTCTCTCTAACCAGCAGCTCTTACAATGGGAAACTTAGTGGAAAAATCTTAAGGTTTTATCTCTTGGAATGCAGGATTTGCACACTGTTCCCTGAACCTTGAGATTAGCAAGAAAGCACCCCAACTCAATTAGCCACACAGGCTTCTGATTTATAAATGCTGCCATTGAAAGGGTCAAATTTGCATTAAAATTGGCGAAAGAAAAACTTGTATACTCACTGGGTCTACAAAGTCCATATTTAAACCATAACATAGTTTGACAATTCGTGATGTTATTTTATCAAACATTACCTTCTCTGTTCGACCATCTAAAAAAATATAACATAGTGAAATGTTAGATTAAAACTTAACCCTTTTAGCACTGGCAGAGGCCCTTTTCCCCACCAAATTACGACATACCTGAGCATGAGCAGCCAATGAAACTACTATTAGTGATGTTAATCATACTCTATGTTTCATTATATGGTACTTGGAGTGTGGGGTAAGGTATTTGATATCATTTAATTCATATATGTGGGATGGGGGAGGGGAATTTGTGAGATAATTTATTTCATTTATACTCAAATGTACACAATTGGTGACTAGTTTTTTGGGGCCAATTTGACTTCTAGGGTCGTTTTGACCTCGGGATATTATGGTTAAGTGACCAGACTGATAATAACCGCCAATTTAACATATATAAATTGCCCAAATCAATGCCAATCGGATTAACCTAGTTTGAGGCCATTTAGGATTATAATATAGATGATCAAAAAGAAGTACTAATTAAGTAGATCAAAGATATACGGTGTTTAATTGATATCATTGCTTAGGCTTCCAGATTCTTATTTGTTTTACACCCTGTTTTGGACAGAATTAGAATAAATGGAGCGCCAGTGCGCCAGTGCAGTGGGGTTGGCCAAGAATTTAAATTCTAAACATTTTCTTTTTGATTTTCCTCAATCAATTCTATTTTGCTTTTCTTTTCAAGCAAATCCATTTACTTGGTAAACCAAAATAAAATTATACTCACTTCGTTTGACGACAAACATTTTGGCGATTTCTTGATCTTTCTTGTTAGAAGATCTTCTGACTTCAACTACCAACAACAAACTGACAAAGCTTGAAACTGGCGCGGAATATGCCTCACGTGATCAATTCCCCGCGCTATTTTGTCTTGATTAACCCAGACAGATTTTTCCCGTTGAAATACGTATGTTCGTTTTAGTCTTGGTTATCATGACAATATTTCCCGCGCTATTTGTGTCACAAACAACAGGACATACTGTACTTTATTGGTTTCAATAAGTCGTGAACATCCAAACATTTATCACATTGACACTGATGTAGACTTCGTTATCTAGCCATTCCCTTTGTCCTTGCATTGTATATCAAGCGTGTGGATGGTAAAATCAAAAGACGCCTTCAGTCTTCATTTCGATTTGTCCATTTTGAAACCAAACAAATTTGGAGCGTTTTTTTGGCGACAGGAAAATACTGTCAAGTTACGTGAAATAATTTTTTTCATTAAAATGTAAGTTTGTCACAATGATAAAATGGATTAAGCCGACATATTAGTCTGGAGAAACAAATTTGTTGAAGAATAAAAAGTACCCTCCCCTCTCCCCTCCATAACAGACATTGTTGAATAAGAGATTTTTTGCAAATTCCCTTTAGAATAGAAACCGCAAGTGACTTGATACACATAAAAAAAACACACCCAAAAACTTGTTCTGAATTTCTATTTCGAGGGGTCAAGTAAACCCTGAATAAAGCCATTTAAAGAACTGGATCCACTACTTCCAGCCTATTGAAGGGAAAAATCTATCACGCTTTCACACGGAACACATATTCAAGGTTTTTTTTTACATTTTAAGCGTAAATTCGGCCTAATTATTTTCAATTAATTCTAAAAATGCTCCAGACTACAAATAAATTTTAGCTTTAGTTAATGGTCTGAATTATTGTATTTACCTCCCTTTGTGACCATCAAAATGCAGAAAAATAAATGACTCGTATGTCTTGTTGAGTAACCTCGGGGTGATACTCCGACGCGAACTCTGAATAGATTTGCCAGAGTCATAAATATATCATTTGGTTGAAGTTACCGCCGTAATGCCGTCTGTCCCACCTACTAATCCGTTAATCCTCTTTGTATTTAATCCAATCTGTGATAATCTCATTAATGATTGCCGGAGATTATTACCCTGTGACGTCATACCTGCTACCTAAACCATAAACCCCGGTCAATATTAGATGTTACCATAGCTACTAATCTTTACTCGAACCTATAAAACACTTGAGCCTAGTTTTGCAACTATCAACTTCTCGTCTGCCACACAAATAACAAGGTTCAGGAAAAAAATCTTCTTCGTCAAAATGAGAGAAATCGTTCATATGCAAACTGGCCAATGTGGTAACCAGATAGGAGCTAAGGTAAGAATTGTTCTCAAACATTAAATAATAAGCTACAATAGGCATTGAAATGAAAAGACAAAATCAGAGAAAGTCCCCCAAAAGGACAGAGCAGAGAATCCCGTCTTTCTTAGAATGCTTGAACAAAAAATGATACAGGCACGCTCCAGAAACCTAAAACTTGTAGTAGTTGAGGTTAAATTCAATGAAATCTTTAGTCTTGGACTCATGGAATCAGCCCAGGAATAGCCCGGTCAGAAGCGAGATGGATTGTCATCTGTTAGGCGATTAGTCGTCCGAAACATCTACCTCTATTCTAGCCTCTGATAGATGTTTGACAACTTTCAAAATATCTATCAGACTGGAATAATGGCAGATGTTTCGGTCTAGGCGATTAGGTGCGGTGGGTTAGAATTTTCCTCAAGTTATACCACTGCCAGTGCTTTCGAAATTTGACCCGGTATCGCCCAAATAATTGTTATCAGTAGGCTTAAAAAGTTATCGCATAGATACCTAAAATGTGCAATATTTTGTTTCGTTTCAGTTCTGGGAAGTGATCTCTGATGAACATGGTATTGACCCAACTGGAACTTACCACGGTGATTCTGATCTTCAGTTGGAGAGAATCAACGTTTATTATAATGAAGCTACCGGTGGTAAATATGTACCCAGAGCTGTTCTTGTTGACTTGGAACCTGGTACCATGGATTCTGTACGATCAGGACCATTTGGTCAGATCTTCCGTCCAGATAACTTTGTCTTCGGACAATCTGGTGCTGGTAATAACTGGGCTAAAGGTCACTATACAGAAGGTGCTGAATTGGTAGATTCCGTTCTGGATGTGGTCCGTAAAGAATCTGAAAGCTGTGATTGTCTCCAGGGATTTCAGCTGACCCATTCTCTGGGTGGTGGAACTGGTTCTGGTATGGGAACTCTCCTCATCAGTAAAATCCGTGAAGAATATCCAGATAGAATCATGAATACCTTCTCTGTTTGTCCTTCACCAAAGGTAATTAATAATGTATTTCCATTCTTTTCATTCGCAATGACGAAACTTTAACAATTTTGCATAAGAAAATCAGAATACACCTGTATTCACACAACTAACTGGGATCCACCTGAGGTAGCTCATAGCCGACAAACTTACCTTCGCTGTTTTGAAGACAATACATGAGCATCATGTTCTGTCGCCAACTCACAAGACCCAGTAATGTTGGACAATGGTTGCTCTAGAGTACATATTTAAGAAATTTTCGTTAATTTCAGGTATCTGATACAGTTGTGGAACCTTACAACGCCACCCTCTCAGTTCATCAACTGGTAGAAAATACAGACGAGACTTACTGTATTGATAATGAAGCTCTATACGATATCTGCTTCAGAACCTTGAAGCTCACCACACCAACCTACGGTGATCTCAACCATCTGGTATCAGCCACCATGTCTGGAGTAACCACCTGTCTCCGATTCCCTGGTCAACTCAACGCTGACTTGAGAAAACTCGCCGTCAACATGGTACCTTTCCCTCGTCTCCATTTCTTCATGCCTGGGTTTGCTCCCTTGACCTCCAGAGGTTCCCAGCAATACAGAGCCTTGACTGTTCCTGAACTCACTCAACAAATGTTCGATGCCAAGAACATGATGGCTGCCTGTGATCCTCGTCATGGTCGTTATCTGACAGTAGCTGCTATGTTCAGAGGTCGTATGTCCATGAAGGAGGTTGATGAACAGATGTTGAATGTTCAGAATAAGAACAGCAGCTATTTTGTTGAATGGATTCCCAATAATGTTAAAACTGCTGTCTGTGACATTCCACCAAGAGGTCTGAAAATGTCTAGCACCTTTATTGGAAACAGTACAGCTATTCAGGAACTCTTCAAGAGAATCTCAGAACAATTTACTGCCATGTTCAGGCGAAAGGCTTTCCTCCATTGGTATACTGGTGAAGGTATGGATGAGATGGAATTTACTGAAGCTGAATCTAACATGAATGATCTGGTATCTGAATATCAACAGTACCAGGATGCTACAGCTGAAGAGGAAGGAGAATTTGATGAAGAAGAAGCCGAAGCTGATGAATAAAGTATATGAATCATTCTAATGGTATATTGATTGGCTATTGATGTCTGGCTTTTAGATAACGACACAGGTTTTTAAACGAGGGCAGCATTTGCATTAGGTTAACGAAACTGGCTTTTGGATTACGGCACTCGCTTTGCATAACGACATTGGCTTTTGGATAACGACACTGACTTTGCATAACGAAACTGGCTTTTGGATAATGAGACTGAACAAGGATATTGGAAAATGAAAATGGCTTTTGAATAACGATATCGGTTTTTGGCTTTTGAATGATAACACTGGCCTTTAATATTGGAATAGGCTTTTGGATAACGATATGGGTATTTTATATGAGTAGCGTTTTATACCAACTGTAAATTTGTGTTGTATGTGTGAGATTTTATCATTGTTTTTTTTTTTATTTGTGACATTATTTTCTTGCATATTATGTATCTTTAAATAATTGTATTTACGGATTTCCTTTGTAGTCTGTTGCCTCTAATTTATTTGTGTGCTTTTTACTTCCTTGAGATTTAATTTAATGATTTATTTTTCATTTCATTTTGGACGACTTTGGTATCATTTTATTTCACAATATATTTTTATTTTGCTATCTTTTATTTATTGGTTTGCTTTGTATTTTTATTGAACTTATTAAAATTAAATTTGATTTTATGTTTTAATGGTTTCTACTCTTTGAATTATATGAAAATCAACCAATGAAACGTTGTGATTTTTGGCAACGCCAAACATTCAACATATGAGGACGTTTTGCCAGACAAGTACCATAAGCCGGTTTTCGATTTCCAGCTTTCGGGGGAAGGTTGATTGCCTACCCTGACCAATTCTATAACTGCAACTATATACACCGTTGCCCCTCCCGATATATCACTTGCCCCTCCGAACAATCAAGTCTGTCTACCGATCTGCTAACTACTCATTTTGAAGGTATCCCTGAAATCTTTATGAGTCATAAACATAACTTTACATAATGAGTTTCAATGGTATGTCACCCAACCCATACTTTAGGTTTAGGTCACACGCATATGAACACAAAATTTCCTAGTTTCTATTACCTTTTGAAGGCACAAAAGGCGCCATTTTGGCGATTGCTTTGAGTCTTGAATATATGTAAATGGTCTTCAGGAGTGCTAGAAATGTATGAAAATCGCATAATTCCTTTAAAAATATCTCATACCAGGAATTTCTCAGTTTCTCCAAAATCAAAAAAAAGTATTTTATCTTTTATCGAAAACGCGGATAATTCTGGACACACATGGATTTGAAAGCTCAAATTTCAACGGTGAGCTGTGAACACTATTAGTGATTGGTTTAGCTAAAAATTCCCGTTTCTGAGACGGATGCTAATCTATGGGGAGGGGACGAGAAAGAAAATATACGTTCTCCTTATTGAGCTTTTATACTCTATGTGGTGCTCAATGAGATACATTTTGGCCTCAAAGTATCAAACATCGAAGAATTCACGAGAATTCATAAAAATCACAACAATGGGAAATTTTAAAAATGTGCATTTTGTCGTGCAAGCCTAGGTATGTTGTTATAGTTTATTATCAATCGTCAACCAATTATTATCAAAAATATGTTTTATTTCTAGAAAATACGTCATATTTCATCACCTATGAGTCACCGGAATTTTCTAGTTACTTAATACATTAAAGGGATATGGTTACAAATTTTTTCTTTTTTACTCTTAAATTTTACATAATTTCAAAAGCGTCGTCTAGTTGTTCGGATAGGGCAATAAACCGAGGTCCCGTGTGCTACAGGCTGTGTACGTCCAAAATCCCCAGATCCGGTAACACTGCAAGGCGTTGCCCGTCTTCATTAACTCATAAGGTACAGAAAAATATAACTTCATTCATGCCATTTTTTAAATTTCCAACAATATTATGCTTTTGTTCGATAATTCTATTTTTTAAGGCATCATTCTTGTTCTATAGTACTAGTTCACTGATCATAAGCTAGACCGAAACATCTGCCTCTATTCCAGCCTCAGATAGCTATTTTGATAGATATCAGCTGTTGTAGAGATAGAAAAGCTAGGCCCTGCTCTATGAAGATTATCCTCACATCCGAAGGTATTTGATCTCTTGATCTAAATCGGATCCGGAAAATCCCGTTATATATTCGGATAGATGAATGTAGTTCATTCACACCATCGTTATCCCAATTAAGCATTTATGTCACGCTAGCGAAAGATCGTTTGAAAAAATATGTAATATCACTTTCCATGATGGAAATCCAATGATCGCCCCCCCCCCCCCTCTCTCTCTCTCTTTGCAATTAGCTGAAAGTGTAACATTGTCACTTGCATACAATTGTTATATATGACGTCATAATATGCAATATAGACCTATGTTACATCAAGACCTAAAAAAGACTTTCTATTTCCTAAAGGAAGAAAATAACTTATTCATACTGAACATGTTTTAAAATTTCAAAAGGTTATTTTGATAGGTTGCGTTAGTCATAGCCTTGTTATTTGTGCTTTCATGGTTTAACCTTTGAGTGCAGACCTGAAAAACTTACAAAAAAAGTGCAAACAAGGAACTCCGAGCCGTGGCAAGGATCGAACCCATGATATTTTATTTTTTGCATTTTTGCGTTTTATAATAAGACAATTATAACATTTCTATAACATTATAGCATTTCTAATAAATTTATTATCTATAAAATACATGTACATAAATACATAGCCTACATTGGAAATATTAAGATAGCTTGCAAGGCAAGGTAACATACGCCCACTGGTAGCTGTCAGAAATTATAAAACAGTCTTTAGTGACTAAAGAACGGGTTATAGAAGAAATAACCCAGAAACTGTTCATCAAGTTAGAAGTTATCAGGGATCAATTCCAATGATCACACCAAGTTTCATCAGAATCGGTTGAAAACTGACAAATTTCGACGCGTTTTAACAAAGTTAAGTGGAATATCTCAAAAACCGTTCATCGAAAATATGTCAAATTCGAACTTGACCGAAATCTTATCAATCTAAAGCATCACACCAAGTTTGATCAAAATCAGATGAAAACTGTAGTCTCTATAGTGCTCACATATTCATGTGGGCGTATAAAACAGAACCTGTTGTTACTCAGTTTCATGCTTTGTGATCTGCAGACCTATATTGACCTATATCGTTCAACTTGCATCCTACTGAAGTTGGACAAGTCGAACTCTACAATTCTCATGTCAACTCGTCAAGGCGTTTGTTTAAAGA
The DNA here is from genome assembly GCF_000327385.1 of Lottia gigantea. Classification (NCBI taxonomy): domain Eukaryota; kingdom Metazoa; phylum Mollusca; class Gastropoda; family Lottiidae; genus Lottia; species Lottia gigantea. The sequence goes on along the minus strand of NW_008709687.1, from coordinate 1,909,071 downwards.
TGTGTTCTTGGGGGTATTAATGATGGAAAGCTCTTCAGTTAAACACAGGTCACATCGTTTGGTTTTATTTGTGTAACTGCAGGGTTTTGCGGCTTTCCATCCGCATAAAGAATGGATTTCAAGAAGGGATCAATGATTGTTGATTCATGGCTATACAACAAATCCTCCTGAAAACCACAGAACTTTGGCGTTTCATCACCACTTTCAATAACACCGGGTCGTTCTTCGAAGTCAGAAGTAATTGACGAAAATCCAGAATCATAAGATTGTATATAATCTGATATTTCTTCAGTCTCATTTACCGTCGATACGACCGTCGGTATAATACGCTTATCTCTGACAGGACGCACATCGTGCCTGTTTGATTCGACGGATTCATATCCCGACTCCACAGATTGCTGTCTGACCGGAAGCAAGTTGTGTTTGTTTGATTCGGTCAATTCCACTTCCGATTTGACCGTCTCTTTAATACGTACTTTTCTGACAGGAAGCTCATCGTGTCTGGTTGGTTTGATCGATTCATATCCCGACTCCACAGATTGCTGTCTGACCGGAAGCATGTTGTGTCTGGTTGATTTGACCGATTCATCTCCCGACTCCACAGATTGCTGTCTGACCGGAAGCATGTTGTGTCTGGTTGATTTGACCGATTCATCTTCCGATTCCACAGATTTTTGTCTGGTTAGATGGTTGTAATCAGTTCGCACAGGAAATGGCGTACAATACGATCTTAACTCAGTTTTTGGAGTAGATTTTGGATCAGAGTTGAATTTTGTCTTGCACTTTTTTCGGAGAAAAACACAAATTACAAATACACATACGCTAACGATAACGATGCCTACGATTATAGGAACAGTTACAGAAGTCCGAATTTTGGGTAAATGATTTAAGCTTGCGACAAAAACAGTTGTCCGCTCAACTGAAGTCAAACTGGATATCTGTAACGGAGAAACACTGCTTACATCTACAATAAACAAAAGGAATAATATTGGTGAGTGACTTTTTCCACCTACAGTTTTAGACTGTCCATGGAGAAACGATAGTTTCCTGGCAGCTATTTATAACTATCATAGAGTATATTATATGCTATTGGGAGTAAAACGCCCGGGCCATAAAAAAAGAAAAAATGTATTCAACTTTCACTTCCAAAATCGCGTTAGATTGATTCTACAGTAGAAAATTTTCCATGGGGCTTTTGACCTCCTCACCATAACTAGTTCCTTCTAAAATCTGCAAAGGTATGTCGTGGTGCTCAGCTCGTGTGTTTTTTTTTCTTACATTGAAATACACGAGTGTAGCTGAAGGCTTTGTTGTCATATTATAATATTCGACTTATTAGTCGAGGAAGAGATTCAAAATGGCAGTGTGTTATTTCCATGCAAGAACCATGCGTAGTTTCATATGAACTGACCGATGACATCTTAAAATTTCTTACCTATCTCGATTTCATGCACACCAACGTATGGTTGAACAGTTACAGGCATGCACGTGTAATTTGGGTCGTTCTCTAGACCTAAGCATTCATCCACCTGGAAAGTGTAGCCAGGAAACTCTGGGTAACAATATGAACATTTGGCACAGTTGGCTGTATTTTGTTCCTTGTAGTAACCTAAAATTAGACAAAAACCAAATGGATTCGAAAAAAATCTAGGATTCTTACGTTTTAGATACCAAAAAATAAGCTTATTTCAAGTGTTTTGGATATAGAAATCAAATATGGGACTCGAAGCTTAAGAGCTTAATTAGGCTACTGATTAATAGAACGCCCTTTTGCCCACGAATTATTGCCATGATGCCAAACATAAGTCCGTATCATAGAACTTGATAAGCCTGCATTATATATTTTACCCGGAAAATGTTGAAAGGGACCTGCCATCTGGCTCGAGATCAAGATCGTTTTGCACCTCTCGCCCCTTTATGCCAATTTTATGAATCAATGGAAATATCCTTTTTCGAATAAAGGTATTCAACAACTACTAAAATCCCCTAAAGTTTCTCAGCCATATACGTCTCAACTATTAATCACAATGCGGAAACTTTAAATGGAAATATACTTCCTTTTTCGAAACTTGATGCAATGATAAATATATACAATGCGCAACTTAAGTTCTCGAACGTTGTCAGGAGACCGAAACATCAGCCTCTATCCCAGCCTCTGATAGCTATTTTGAAAGTTGCTGATAACTGTTAAAATGTCTATCAGAGGCTGGAATTGAGGCGGGTCTCTCGGACTATCCTGCATAGTGTCCAGTACGAAGTAGATGTTCGATGTAGGTTACGACAGGGAAGTTAAATTGGAAGAGGCAATTGTGTCCGCATCATGTCCCGGGCCCATCCATACTATACCCCATCTTCCCGCTTCCGGCTTTATACACCACACTCTTTTTTGGACACCTTCACAATGCATTATTATTATATTTATCCCATATTTCAAAAAGCACCACATGTGCCCTAAGATTCCAGAGTGTGATATATAAAGGCAAATATGAACATACAAACCTTCCTTGCAGTCACCGCAGATGGTATTTGTTGTTGGACTGCAGCTTTGAATCTCAATTCTGTTTCTATAACACACATGACAGGCTTCGCAATAGGTCTTGGTATTTTCTTGATTCGAGAACGATCCTCGTCGACACGTCATGCATTCCGTATCAGAATGGTGTCCGCATGTCTTGGATACCTGCTTTCCTGGTGGACATTTCGAACACGGCACACATGATCCGTTTTTCGAGTACGTATCTTCAGGACAACCGCATGTAGTGTCTTTCGTCTCATTACATTCTGTGACATTTGACATTCCGTAATCGGCACAATCCGTACATCGAAGACAACGCGAAGAATTTTCACGAGCGGAATAACTTCCTGCTGGACATTCCCTGCACACAGTATCCTTGGACTTGCTACACGTTTCGACAACGTACGTTCCTATTGGACACTGCGAACAATGGTTGCATCGACTTTCTTGCAGATGCGACTCATTGTTATCATTTGTCCAACAGATCAAAACAGTGCTGTTGGTATCCTGAAATAAGGATTAAAAACTTTAAGAACTCTCTATGAATTAGGACATAATATTAGTATAATAGGGCCTCGGCATAAGTTGTGAACCATTTTGTTTTGTGTCAAACTTTTAGATAGGTTTTCTTCTGGAGATGGAGGTCCGTGGACTTCAACAAGTCCCTATGATGGTGGAGTCACTAGCGTTCCGTCAGAAGATCGGTCAGTGTGATCCGGACCTTATCTTTTATGTTGGAAGAGTTCTGTTTGTACTACCACATTATTTCAAATTAAATTTCAAATTCAAATTTATTTCTGTATATATTTTTTTTCTATATTTTTCATTTATTTATATATTTACAAAAAAGGGAGATGAACATAAATTAAGGATTCTTTTTGACCAGAATGATTTTGTTGTTGACTAAAAATACAATTCTAATCATGGTATTCCCCTATATATTATTTTTATTTTAATATGCTGAGTAATATCTATTATAATATTCACAACAAACAGAAAATAAGTTTCTATATTGGTTATATTGTCTACGTTGTCAGGAACCGTATTGAATTTTTGAGTTATATTTTTTCGCTTGTGTCAGCACTGAAAGTGTAATTTTGAGATAGGCCTACCCGTATCACTTTTTAAAAAAACAATACGACATTCAATTCGTGATTACTTTGCTTTATTTTACTCGCTCGTGTCACACTGAATATTGTATATAGTGTTATTCACAGATTGACCTAACCGTATTACTTTTCAGAAACAATACGACATTTAATTCGTGTATCAATTAGATATAGGCCTATTAGCTTCCTTTGCTTAATTAGCTAGACTGGGAATGTACGTAAATTATCTATCGTCGCTTTAGAAGAAAAAATGTATTAGAAAATTAGTTTTTTTGGAATATTTATTATTATATAATAAATATTTTTGGAATTTTTGTTTCGCACCTATGCTTCAGCTAACCATTTTTTTTTTTAAAGTTGAATACAATTTTCAATGAAACTCATTGACAATCCCGACACGTCTACTCCCGTTAACAGGAAATATTTGTGGTATTAATGTTTCACGTAGCCTAACAAAGTGCAGTATGATTCAAAATGGCGCAGAATGACTGGGCTTCCCGTTATGATTCCAAGTTTCAACTTTTGGTAGGGCTCTTAACTTTGCGATTAGAAAAGAAAACGAAAAACTTCATAAATTTCATTCACTATTTAACAAACCACGAAATACAAATATATCATATAAAAGCCATTGGTTTGATCACAATTTTGCGAATTAATGTCTAACACTAATATTATCTTCTAGCTCTCTCACCCTATAACCACACCTTAGACATGCACGGACAATCCCTTAGTTCGAGCTAAATGTAAAGCTCCTTTACGGTGTGGTAGCACCGAGGGGCGGAGGTCAAGTCTATCTGGTATCTATTATAATTGATGACACGAACTTCGCCCACTCAGTGTAAAGCGAACTCAACCTGTCTACTACTGTACTTCAAATATTTAATAATCTCACCTCTGTTTCGGTACAGCTGACCAACTGGACAATCAATAATCCCATTGTTAAATTTAGCTGGACAAATATAAGCCACATCTTGCTTCCTCTCTTGCCTACCCGGAAAGAAATGATATATCTAAATTTCCATTGTGGGATTTCCAAAGTTCTATTTATAGCACATGGGGAAAGTACAGAAAATACGATTATCAATTACCTCGACTTACTTAATTAAAAAGGCCACAAAAAACCTTCAAATGACAATTAAAGCCATTTCTAAGCCTTGAATTATTATTGAAAGTGAACTATGTTCATGTGTGTTATTTCCATGTAAGAACTTACTCAGTTGATAAAACTGGTCATGATGATGTTAGGCCTATTCTATAGCTTTCATAATATTCTGTGCAAAGTAATTTTCTCCAACCTAAAAGCACCGAGCTGGGTAACTATAGAGACCGTGTATTTCAACATGAAAATAATAAACCAATTAAAAATGAATACTCTTTACTGAAATGTATCCACAAATCACTGTATTATGTGGTTTTATCAGCATAGCCTATAAAAGAAATATCTTATCCCAATAATATCCCGGGAAATTCCGCTTTTTTTGTAGGTCAAAATTGTTTTGCTCGAATTTGTGAAAACTATACACCAAAATCTAGAGAAATGTGTCCTTTAACGTATCTAAAAAAAATCCAACCGTTGATTTTGAATCGCCAAAAATATTTAAAAATATTACGTAAGGTTTTTTAGTTCGTTATGCTTTAAAGCTGTTTATTTTAGAGAAATATGTTTCCTACGTATTTTAAAGGTTTCAACTAAAATATTGAGCCAATATAAAGCACAACACCAAAACTAGGTATTACTAGTACATTTAGTACTCTCTGTTTTTAATTAACCCTTTTAAAACAAATTCAGTTTGATCAAGAAGATACTATGGATACTTTATTTTCAGGTATAACTTACGGCGTTTTTGATTATGAGACTTTATAACAAAAAAGCGGGATACCCCTTTAAAATATCATTCTAGAATTATTGGTGTAACATGTTGGTTTAAGGCTGATTTTTAAATCCTTTAACAAACCCCACCCTTTCCAATTTGAATGGATATTGGTGGCTCGGCCATCATACTGGATGACTGGTGTTAGAAGATGATGAGAACATAGTCACATGAAAGCACTGGCCTAGGTCACAAAGTGCGAAACAGATTATTAGATGTACGCCTACTTACATACGTTTATTGTGCCGTTAAGGGTCCAAACTAATGATTACGTTTCTCTTTGACTGCCAAGTTTTAGATTATCGTCAAGAGTGAAAATATTGCGCATGCCATTATACATATTGACATTTCTAAGTATAGCTCGTTATAGAATATGACTATTCACAATATTCATAATGACTAATTTGTTAAAAGCAGACCATATCCAGATTTACAGACCCGTTATAGCTACAGGGGGAAAGATCCCCCCTTCTCCTGGAGTATCAAAAAAGTGGTCCGGCCTGGTTATGAGTGTCCGAGTGTTCATTGTTCCCAGTTTGTTTTGGTCCGAGTTGTCCTGATTCCGTTATTTTAAACCAATCAAAATTGTGTTACGTAAAACCCGTTTCTTGAATTAATAATGAATTGTGGGATAGTCAAACCCAAAGAGGCTGTAAATTTGCTTATTACATAATAATTAATATTTTTTTTTTATTAAGAAACGGTTTCTACCGTCTACACAAACACAATCTGATTGGTTTTTAAACAGCTACCTTTGGTATAAACTTCTTAGATAAAAATGGACTAAATTTATAAAAAAAAAGACAAGAAAGATATGGAATTGTAATCTAATCATAAAAAGATTGAATGTAGGCCTAGTCTAGTCTTTTTAAGGAATTTTAAGGTTCGGCCCTTTAAATAAAGTGTCGTGCATGTTTTTGGGTTTTTTTTTGTAAACAATATTTTCTTTATTATAGATAAATGGTACAATGTATAAAATATATATAAGCGATACAGACAAAAGTATAGTGCTTATTCGAATCTGCCTCGCTGAGCGAAAATTCAGACATACACAATTAGTTATTAAATCAAAATCCTTGCCGCGTATTCACGAAACAATCTTAGCGCTAGGATGTCCTTGGTTCTTATCTTCTAACATTGATTCTAGAACATCCTAGGTTCTTATCTTCTAACATTGATTCTAGAACATCCTAGCGCTAAGATCGTTTAGAGAATATGTGTCCTTATTTATAAAAGCAATAATATGGAGAGTGTGGTTATAGATTAAATGGAGTGGTAAGAGAAAGAGATATAGACAGAGATTATCGCATATTGTGTAATTCATAGCAGAATGACATTTGTGATTATCGTGATGGTAACTCCGGCTATAAGACATGCTTTTTATCATGTGGTTAAAAATGGACCATAGGCGCGCCCAGCTTACTGTAATAAGTCTACCTTAAAAAGAGGAAGGGCATGTTGCGTAATCTATATTACAATATCCTTTATCGTCATATCGTGACTGTGTGCATAATTACTTACTCATAAGAAAAAAAAGCATGATACTGCATATGACAAATTGAGTAAAAATGGACTGGAGTCATGCTCAACCGCATGTGATGTGTTTTCTCAAAACGTCAAGAAAATTTGAGAAATATTAAAAACATATCTTTAAAGTGCTTAGCGTGTCCGTAATAAGTGGGATATCTCGGTCGGTTTAAGAAAAAATTGAGTACCTCTGACTATGGTCGATAAGATCTTTTTTTTTATCAGTTTCAAGACCACATACCATAAGCCTCCATCTCCCGCCCCCATCCACTCCAGACATACACTCCGAAAGTCCCCAATCCGCTTTCCACAAAAATTCAGTTTTAGCGTTGGTCACTAACACAGTTCAAGGGGAATAACTCCATTTAACTCTTCAACTTAGAGGTGAGAAAAGCCGTCCATGAGTAAACAATAATGGTGGTTGAATGAAATCACCGAAGTGTAAAAACTGCCGTAAGCAGCGATTTTGAATTGGTGTCAATCATTAAAACCCTCCTCATCATTTATTTGACAGTTCGACACGTCTGCTGTGAGAATGGGGATCATCATCTCTCTTTTTAAAGCGATTTTTGGTGGCCTTTTTTCGTCAAAAGATGGAACCAAAAAGTAAGTACAAAAATTCAAGAACTTGTTATTTGTAGTCTTGTATATTTACTTTCCATTTCTGGAAATAGGCCTACTGATAAAACTTAACAGACACTGGCAGTTACATGTCATGTGGTCATTTAACATTCTACTGATTCTTTTTTTGCATTATACAGGCAATCTGACTTTCTCTGTCAAACAGGAAGCCTACTGTCTAATCTCTTGCTCCAGAATTGAATTCCAACTGTCTTTACAAATTTGATTCGGGTATCACTATGGCCTTACAGTACCAGAAGCAATAAGAAGACATACTTTGATTGGTTTGAAATAATGTCATTAGAACAGGTCTTTGGTATAAAACTTGTTAGTTTACAGTGGAGATGAAAAAACAGAAAAAAGAAACAAAATTCCAGTGTATTTTAAATGAAATTTAGTCCACAAATCTATAAATATGTGATATATTTAAGAAGTTAATATCTGCAGCCTGCTTTCAATTGCTTATATTATCACATGTTGATAGAGCTTGAAAGCCAGAAGCGCTGACAGAGGATTCAGAATTTTCTGTAACTATATTTTGTAGAAGTAAATATGAGGTAGAAGATGGAGTTACGCTGTTTAGTACAGCTCTAAGCCCGTGCGCTAGACGTGTTCGAATTGCTCTCCTAGAAAAACAGATTCCTTTTAAATTGGTGGGTGTTTTCTCTATTTCCCTAGCCAATTAGAAAATGCAAAAGTTTGTAAATGCAGCGATTTGATTTGATTGTACGCCAGCCAATGAAAGACCAGTGATTTTATTGGATTGTATGCCAGCCAATGAAAGCACAGTGATTTGATTGGATTGAATGCCAGCCAATGAAAGCCCAGCTATATGATTGGATTGTACACCAGCCAATGAAAGGCCTTGAAATGAATTGCCTAATCAACCAGCTGCACATGTTATTGTTGACCGTATTCACGAACGTACAATCCAATCAAATTGCTGCATTTACAATCTACAACGATACAAGAAAAGTGCCTAATAATGTCATTAGATTTAAAGACCTACATGTTTCTACCTACAGCTTTATATAGTCAAGATTATCAATAAAGAAGTTTAGCGCTCGAAAATTTGTTTAATCAGCTGATAAAGCTTAAACCGAGTGCATACAATTTTTCCCAATGCTGAATGTTAGACAGGTGTGTTCACAGGTATCTGAAGTTTCCTAAATAGAATGCCACTCAATCACTAGTAGTTTTTTATTAGTGTTACTAGGTCTATTGAGAGGCTACACATTACATTTGGGAAACATCATTGTGGTATATTGGACCTAATTCTGACCCATATAAATAAAGAGTTTTAAAATTGTTATCAATCTACAATAAACAAAGCTGTGTTTCGATTAACGATTTCCGTTTGGCAAGGTTACATCTTGAGCTGTATTGAAAAGTTTTTTAAATGAATGTTTTATTTTAGGTTGAGATAGATTTGTTTACTGGTGAACAGTTTAACGAAGAATTCACGTTCGTCAACCCAAATAGAAAAGTTCCAGCTATCGCTTTTAAAAATGTAAAGGTAATGACAATTTTCTCTATTATTTTAAATTTATCTGAGAAATCTAAGAAATAAAATGCAAAGGTCTTTTTAGATGATGAAATGTTACAAATGATAACAAAATAGGATTCATCTAACCTCTGTCTGTCAACCCAACTATATATAAGTACTGATTAAGTCCTTATTTCTTATTCCAAGCCACCAAGCTGTAAAAGAGTACAAATAATCCAGGAAAGATCAGTGCAAAGAAGTTTAGTCAATGACTAGCTGGTAGACAGGATTCTTGTAAACCTAATGGTCCTTTGTTTCTTGCATTCTAACTCTAGGGAATAGCTGATGGTTTTTACAGCGAATCTAATGTTATAACAGAGATACTGGACAGCATATCACCAGGTCCTAAACTTTATTCTTCTGATAAACGAGAAAGAGCAGACATCGTCCAATGGCAAGACTACGAACAGAGTATAACAGATGTAAGTTAGTACTTTGAGGGGTAGCGTCATCGAAATATTTGCTTTAAAAGGGACAGGTGCACCATTTTAAAGGGGGTCGATTTGAGTCTTAAATATATGTAAATAGTTTTCAGAAGTACCAGAAATGTACGAAAATCGCAGAATTCCTTCAAAAATATCTCACACTTGGAAGTTCATTTCTTATTTCTTTAGATGTCCTTTCTATATACGGTAGAGTCTCAAGAAAAGACGACTCGTCTTTTTTACTTTCCAACGCAGATAATTCTGGACACACATGGTTTTGAAGGATTGCTTAGTTAAAAAAATCCTGTTTCTGAGACTAAAGTATGATTGGTCAAAAGAATGGTGCAGCTAGCCATTAAACAGCTGTTCATCTTCACAATGTCAAGCGATTACAAACTGCTTCTAAATTCTAATATCTTTAGTATATCAAGGAAGTTTGTAAATGCAGCAATTTGATTGGATTGTACGCTAGAAAATACATCCAATCAGATCTTCATGTGTAAAAACGGGAGCTTTGATGTCATAATATCTGTAATAAATAAACCATGTAACCATGGCGAAAAAATTGATAGCCAGGAAGGAGGGACCACATACGTTTTTACAGACCATTTTTTTTATATTTTATTTTAGGATTTTGGACTACTGGTTTTTCATAATTTGCTGTGTTTTGTATTACGAATGGTTTTCAACGATTTAGACGACCTAGAAGAGAAGACAAAGAATTTTCCTGAAACTTTTAAAGCAAGAGGCATAAGGTATTATTAGTTTATTTTCGATTTGTGTTGAACTCACTGATTATGTATATGCTGTCAGATTTAGATGTAGGGAGTTATTTTGTTAAAATTAGTTGTTATAAAAATCATAGGAGTTCACCTATTTACCTCACCTCAATGCAAATGTATAATCATTTTATTAGATCTTTAAAACTGTAAGATCAAATTTATAAAAGTTAAGGGACAATAAACCAAGGTCCCAGGCTACAGGCTGTGCACATTACAGACCTCTAGACCAATCAAAATTAAGTAGTTAATACTTCTTTTTTTATTATTTCCAGTGCATATAACAGTGAAGGAAAATCTGAAGACGAGATTAACCAGCATTTTATAGCTTGTTATCAGAGTCTACTTACACTAGAACGTGGCTTACAGGGCAAAAAATATCTGGTTAGTTCAGCAATAATTTGTCACGCAAACATTATTAGCAATGTGAACTCTCTGAAAGGAATACTGGTTGACATTTTTATTTCTATATTTAGGTTGGAAATCGTTTCACTGCAGCTGATCTGACAGTTTTCTCCAGAGTTGACATGTTTCCATTGGTTGGTATGCCAATAATTCATAAACATTTTCCAAACATTTCTCGCTGGTTAGAGTTAATTCGCAGCAGGAAATCTGTGGTCGATAGCGAAGATTGGTGTACAAAATTTCAAAAATTTCTGATAATTCATTTCCCCTCCATTTTTGTCCTGATTGGGAATTGTAAAAGTGGACAGAAACATCATAGAAGAATGGATGGTGAACTGGTTGTAGAAAGGTGGGCATTTTACATTTATTTTGTTATCCCATACCATCCTTTCATTCACCACATTCCTACATTCCATACCACGATTTTAGTTACCCCCATAGAAAGTTAGTGAGTCTCCACAGAGCTGCCATATTTTGAATCTCAACCTTGACAGTTGTCCCCCCACATTAAGTCAGTGAAGTATGTGAACTCCCAGTCTCAAGTCTCAAGAGGCTATCACCGTCACTGATGTGAGTTTCCCAATTTCAAATCCTTTTGACATTTTGAAATATGTATCTGTGTCAGACTTTGGGAAATATCAATGGGTAGGGACAATCTGGGAAAGATCAATGGGTAGGGACAATCTGGGAAAGATCAATGGGTGGGAAAGATCAATGAGTAGGGACAATCTGGGAAAGATCAATGGGTAGGGACAATCTGGGAAAGATCAATGGGTAGGGACAATCTGGGAAAGATCAATGGGTAGGGACAATCTGGTAAAGATCAATGGGTAGGGACAATCTAGGAAAGATCAATGGGTAGGGACAATCTGGGAAAGATCAATGGGTAGGGACAATCTGGGAAAGATCAATTGGTAGGGACAATCTGGGAAAGATCAATGGGTAGGGACAATCTGGGAAAGATCAGTGGGTAGGGACAATCTGGGAATGATCAATGCTAGAAGGATTTGGCAAAGACCTTCTAGTAGACAGGATATTTCTTTTCCAAAAACGATTTCTTTTGTTTTAATTCATCACAATGGATGTTTCAGAGCCATAAGCGAAGCCCCCATTAGTACAGACATAAAGTCTCTGGATGATCAAGATGGAGATGAAATATTGATCACCTATTATCCAGTCTCATCCAGTTCTTTTCAAATTACTCTTCTGTTAGATATATTAGTAAGTGGATTTTAAATATTTTATCTCTTTTAAATAATTGCATGGAGTTTTACATCCTACTCTTGACTCTTGTGCACCTGATTGAGTTTATTTAGATTGTTAACACCATGCAGTGTGCAATGAGGGCAATTTTGACAGAGCAGCAGCATTAGTTTTCTCTTTATTGATTTCCAACTGTCTAGGGATCTTTAACGTGCACAGCCTGTAGCAAATGGGGCCTCTGTTTATTGTTCCATGTCAGCCCCTCTTACCTGCTTCACTGACAAGGGGAAACTTAGTTGAAAAATATTCAATATCTCGACCTATGCTGGGATTGAAATCAATCACTTTTTTTCACTCGACTTTTACAGCATTTGGACTATAGTAAGAAGAATGGTCATGTCTTGGATTTGATTGGTCGAGCTGCTGGGTCAGGTGGTATATACAACATTTATCATAAAAATCAACCAATCAGAGGCATGCAAGCTATTTTAGAATATATTTGTAATATGGGCTCAAATCCAGGTAAATTATGAAAGTTTTCAAGAATTATATTATATTTTTGTGGTAAAGTTGAGGCTTTTGTTTGAATCAAGACATCTGACTGATAATTGGAATGGTGAAATGAAACGTGAAAAATTTACAAAAACTCTTATCAATCCCTTTAAAGTCCAAGGAATCTGATTGGCCAACATCATCACTGAAATAAAATCAGCCAATGAATGATTACTATTTATTCTTCCTTAAATTTAAAGGGACTGTATGAATTTATATTTGGAATAATTTTTGAACACATATCTTTATAGACTATAAATAAGCAGTGGCTCAACTACTAGAGACTGGTTGAACCATGGGCTCCCCCCCTATGAGGCCCCACCCCCAGAAAAAGTACAAAATTGAAAAAAAGTTATCAAATTTAGTTAATATCTTAAGGGTTATGCTGTGACCCTACCAAGGGCATTAATTTGACTTACTGAGGTGTCTCAGAATGCAGGAGAGCATGTGTTAAAAAAGATTCCCGGGGGAGGGGCTCAACCCCCTTAAGTCCCTGATTTCCCATTCCTCTAGTTTGGGCCACTATAAATTAGTTCTTATTTTAGATTTATATCCCAAGTCTCCTGAAGACAGAGCGAAGGTACAGATCTGGTTAGGTTGGGAACAAACAATGTTTACTCAAGAGTTATCCCCCTTGATAGAACGAGATATATTGTCCAAGGTGTTGGTATTACGTTATGAGAAACATTTAGATGATTTGTTACAACTCAGAAGCAATCTACAGTATAAAAATAAATTTCAGAATATTCTCAAGTGCTTTATGATAGGGTAAGTGGTTAATATGCCAAATAAACAATTTTAGCCATGTGGACTCACTGAATGAGATGCTTTGTTGACAAGCATATAGGTTGCAGAATAACTTTTGAGACGGTCTTTTAGACTTTTTGCAGGTATAAAATAGCTAGTTTTAGCTTTGTGAACTCTCTGAAAGGAATCTTTGGGGTTCCAAATCGTATAGATTGCAGAATAACGGTGTTACTGGCTTTTTTTTGTGTACCTACTGACAAATATATCAAATTTTAGCCATGTGGACTCTCTAGATGGGATGCTGAGTTGAAAACCCATTTAAATTGCCCATGACAATGACATTGGCTTACCCTTTTTGGGTTTTTCCAACTGTAGCAGATGGCCATAATGTTTTTTAAATTTTTCAGACTCCCAGAGAAAAGTGAATGTTGGAATCAGTTAACAGAAGAATATGCTGAATGTGTTCCTGATTTCGAAGCTGTAGAAAAACAACGTAAAGGCTTGTTTCAACTTTTACATCTTCGACTTCAACACTTAGACAACACACTTATAGTAAGTTGGATTTCATCTATTATCATTGCTGTGTCTTGGATATGAATTCAAAGCTGTTCTCATTAGGTAGTTCTGTTACTGTCTCGATCTTTCCCCGGATTATTAGTACCCATTTACAGCTTGGTTGACTGGAATAACGAGGAAAGATGACTTATTCAAGGTCACTAGATTTTCACACAGACTGAGATTAGTTGTTTCCAACTCTCACACTAACTGTGCTACAGAGCCCCTCATTAGACTTTCCTAATCTGACTGAGATTAGTTGTTTCCAACTCTCACACTAACTGTGCTACAGAGCCCCTCATTAGACTTTCCTAATCTGACTGAGATTAGATGTTTCCATCTCTCACACTAACTGTGCTACAGAGCCCCTCATTAGACTTTCCCAATCTGACTGAGATAAGAACCCACGACTACTATTTGTTTGACGTAATCAATCAAAGGTTAAAAATTCCAACTCTCTAATCTACTGTTTTACAGCCCATAATCAAAAGCATCTGTATGTCTGGGAATCGGCTTGCTGGGTTTAAAATTATCCAGTCACACATGTAGACAATAATTTGTGTGGAATGGTCGTATAGTCCAAAGTAGTCCAAATCATCCAGACGTACATTTTCTTTCTTTTTCAGCATCAAGATTATTTAGTCGGAAAGACCTTGACCTTGGCAGATATCTGTGTCTTCAGTAGACTGATGTTCTTCTCGGCAATTGGGATGAAAATATCAGCGCAGAAATACAGTCATGTGACCACCTGGTTACTTCTGCTCCAATCAAAAACAAGCTTTTCTGACATGGTTGATAATTTGACCAATCAGATCCAAGCTTTGACTCTTGGTCAATAAATCAGATATATGCTGTTTATTCTTTATGTTGTTTAAGATTCTTTTTTTCTGCTCTACGTTGGTGCAAATGCAGTATGCAATGAGGAAAACTTTTCCTGGACAGCAGCATTAGCATTATCTCGTTCAACTTTCCAGGGATCTTCAGCGTACACAGCCTGTAAATGGGTTTCTGTTTATTGTCCCACCTCTTTTCATTTCATTTATCCAATATTGTACAGAGCGCTAGGATGTAAAACTACATACAAGTTAATTTAAAACATTCCAAAATGGTGGATTGAATCTCGAAAATGATTATTTTATAAATATACAAAAATATTTTGAAAATAACATCATTATTAGTGTTTCGTTTTTAATTACCTTTTTTTTTTGATATAACCACTGCAGTTAAGGTCTAACGACAGCCCTGTTGAATGTTTGCTAAATTAACACTTTGTCCTAACCTGATCAAAACTGTGTCACAAAATGCCAGCATTGGAGAAGGTAGAAATTTGATTGGTTAATTTGATGAACGTTCAAGAGGGCCGTCGTTAGACCTTGACTGAAGTGGCTGTATTAAACATAAAAGCTAAAGATAGACAAAAGTTTGTTCTATGCTGGGTTGAGGTGTCATAGAGTGGAATTAGGTGCTGAGAGTGCACAGAAGGCTACTTACAATTCCATTTTTTTAATTTTTTATAATATTGCAGTAAACGATTAAAAAGTTCTTTAATAATAATGACAATGTAAATTGTTGAAACGACGCAATAAAGTCTATTTTTCCTTTTTTTTTGTTCATGCCTCCTAAGCAATATCCCTTTCTCGACCCCTGTCTAATTAATATTTAACAAAAGTGAAAGCCCTAAACAAAGGTATCGCCACAATTCAGTACTTTTAGACTGGGTAATGACTACTTTCTATAAGATTTTAACCACATTTAGAGGCGGAGAGAACATAATATAACAAAAAACACTAGAGATTATATTATGGTATAACACATGTCTTTAATATCAAAGTACTCTGTTATAAAATATTTCCTGGTGAATTCTGTTATATGACGACTTTCTAGTCTATTTTCTCGATTATCCAGAGGTGCTATAGAGCCCATTTGGTAGATGCAACTAAACACATTTCATTTCATGTTCATTTTGGATTATCCAGAAACGATTAACCCAGCTCAAGGAAATTGAAAGTAGAAAAAAATTGTTTCTTCTTCTTGTCTTAAGAAGTACTAGAAATGTACGAAAATTACATAATTCCTTTAAAATATTTCAAACTAGGATTTTCAAACACTATTTCTATATTTGTCTTTTCAACGAGTCGTCATTTTAACATTCAAACGCAGAAAATTCTGGACACACGTGAATTTGAAGGTTCAAAGCTCGACGGTGGGCTGTGAATACTATTAGGCTAATGATTGGCTTAGCTAAAAAAAAATCCAGTTTCTGAGAATTAAGTATGATTGATGAAATAAATGGCGTACCTATCCCTTTAACTTTTCTGTGTCTATGAAAGTGATGTAAAATGCTGTGGATTGTTTTAATGTTGATTTGCTGTCTAAGAACAGGTATTGTGGAAATCTATTCTAGGGACTGTACTACAATAGCCATTATTCTTGAGGACAAATGGTTTAGGCTGGAAAAAGACATAAAGCATACGAAACTTGTCGTCTGATCTGGTTACCTGAATATTAACCAGTTGGTATTAACTTCCTTACCTCGTGTTAAATTTCTTAAATCGAAACTAGAATTGAAAAACTTCCTTAGGTCTACCTCGTGTTCAATTTCTTCAATCAAAACTAGAATTGAAAAACTTCCTTACATTGTGTTAAATTTTGTCAAATTGAAACTAGAATTTACGGTGTGATGAACAGCATGTACTCTGAAGAAAAACTCAGCAAGTGTCAGTGCGCGTATTTCATGTGTTTTAGTTTGTCTGTTTCTATGAAAGTGTGATATAAAATGCTGTGGATTGTTGTAATGTTGATGTTCTGTCTTCAAACAGGTATTGATGAAATCTCTCATTATGCATTTTAACAATTATTACAGCTTTCGAGTTCGATTATCTTTTGTTCGATTTTCATCAAATATTTTGTGTGTAAATTTTTCAAGTAGACTGCAGCAATCACGAATTTCTTTTAATTTTTATTAAATTATCATGAAACGTGGTAGATATGTAGAGGTTATCAATTGTGATTCCAAAAAAAACCCCAACGTTTTTCAAAGATTTACGGAAACCAAATGTCCGAAACTGTCTGAAAATCACAAAATCGGAGTTTTCGTACTATGTTTTGCTAAAACTTGCAAATTTGTAATTCCACAAAATTTGTACCATCAACATCTTCATTTTGTACCTTTGCAATATATACTAATTCTAAACCGTTTAGCCGCCATATTGAAAAATGCTAAAAATAGTAAAGATTTAAGGCATCTTTAATCCGATTGTTCTCAAATTTCTTTTGAAGTGTAAGTTGGAAAAATACCTCGGTCCTCTAGTCGCCTTTTTTTCACTTTGTCTTTGCATAATTTGCAATCAGTTCCTTTTTGATAAACCAAGTTCTGAAGGCTTATAGCTTTTGTACCTGACCCCCAGGTAAGAGGAGCTGACATGGAAAAGGCATGTAGTCGTTCGGATGGGACAATCTACC
Organism: Lottia gigantea; assembly: GCF_000327385.1. NCBI lineage: Eukaryota > Metazoa > Mollusca > Gastropoda > Lottiidae > Lottia > Lottia gigantea. Next base: position 1,891,754 of record NW_008709687.1, on the reverse strand, counting down.
GAGGCCCTGTTTGCTACAGGCTGTGCACGTTAAAGATCCCTCTACAGTTGCACCCTGCATGGCGTTGCCCATCTTCATTAGTCCACATGGTGAATTTTTGTATCCTCGGGAGATTTTAAACTTTGACAACATTCAGTGTGATGTTATTACAATGTGCCTTTCATTGGCTTTCTAACGATTTCTTATATCTAAATATGCAGTTTTGAAAATAGGTGATTTTAATATTTAAAAGAACCGTTGTTTAAGTTCTAATTAACTTAGCGAAATGTTTAAAACAGTTTTCTGATGTACAAATTCACAGCTTTCACAAATAATATATATATAAAAAAAGTATCCAAGGATAGTGAATTTGGGGTTTGTTTATTTCATTGCTGGTTACATTGTAATCTATTGAGAAAAGGAAAAGAATCATACGAGTTCTACTTTAAGAGGAATCTCATACAATGGATATAAAAAGGAATAAACAATTGACATTTTCGGGGGTTGATTTATGTCTTGAATATATGTAAACAGTCTTCGCAGAAATACAACAACTGTACGAAAGGAGCAAATTTCCTTAAAATAATATACCTCGGACTAGAAATTCATTGGATTTATTTCCTTTTTTCTTTCACTGCAGTCATAAAATATCTGTTTTGTGCTCTGCTCATTTATGCGTGATATTTCTAAATTTCTTTCAATTATTGTATTGAATGAGGATGTGAGTCGGGGTCTATTTTTATTGTAATTTTATATGACATACTTAAAGCCATTTAAAAACATTAAGATATTTTTAACTGATATATTGAGAATGAATAAATGGATTGTATTTCTGTGTGTGGGGGTTGGGGGAGGGGGGGGGGGGTGCTGTGAATTATCAATCTAATCAAACTTCGTTTATGTTATTATTTCCTTTTTGTCGCTCTCCATTGTAATCCAACGAAATTTATCACGTACTGGTGATGTTGCAAGCTATTTATAGATGACAATCACGCGCCACTCTCCGACCAATGACCTTTACAATCGAGTGTCGGCAATCTCATTCAATGACATTCAATAGTTGGAGATTAACAACAAGTAGGCTTGATGCTGTTGTTGCAAAATTTCCCTTAGTGTACACTGCCCATCTTTATTAGCCCAATCAGGTTCAGGAATAAACACGGAGTTTAGTAAAATTACATTTCAGTTCAATTCTGTAATATTTTTTTCAGTTGTTTGTGAAGAGTGTGATAAAACAGAAATAATTGTTGGTCAACTTGGAAAGGAACTGGTGTTAATTTTTTTACTTTCTGATATCAGAGACGAGTATAACAAATATATCATTGAACGTGATAGTGTAAGAAAGTTTAAAGAAAGTGAAACTACGATCCAGGATCTCAAAAATGACTCAAATATTCGGTTTAGAAATAAGATGAATTCTAAAAATGAAGATATAATTTTTATACATGGTAAATCAAATAATCTGATCAGAAGTGGGACAGAAATCACCATGACTGATGATGCCTTCATGGTAAAAAAAACAAAACTACAAAAAGAAGATGCTGGAATATATTGGATCAATCTCGATTTAATTCATTTGGGACAGAAAGCTTTGATTATAGCAGGTAAGCAAATGGTGTAATTCTACAAGAATGCAGAGATAATAGTTCACTCTCCAAGATGAATACCAAGTGGATCCACCCAGTTGCAGAGTGGCATAAGGTGTCTCCGAAGATAGAGCATGATCACTACATTATTTAATACAGTAGAGCTCATTCAGAAAACCTTGATGAAAAAAACCCCAAAACAAATAGGCCCTACTAAGAATCTCAATGTAAAATGAAACACACAATCTAAAATTACAGTTTGGCAATACATTGGCTGATGAACTTTTCATATGATAGAGCATATCAATCATAAAAGGGAAAGAATATAATAAAGTTAAGTGGTATCAGGTGTCTTGAAGAGTAAGCATATCCTGTGTGGTGCCACATACTACATTGCTATTTTGTGTTTCAGGCAAACCCACAATTGAAGGACGATCTCCACCAAATCCTGTTTTAAAACCAGAAGATGACTATACTTCAATCTTACAACTAGAATGTCACAGTGTTTCAACCAGTATAGGAGATTGTCAACTGGTCAATAACTCTATGTATATAATGTGGTATAAAAATGGAATGAGAATGACTGAATTAGATCCAACGTTATCTCAAATTAACGTGACAGTAGACCATAATGGTGGATACTTTACGTGTCTGGCTACAGAATATCTCCCTTGTTATGAAAGACTACAGACCACAAAACATTTTGATGGTAAATATAATTGAATAATAATCTTAATCCATGACCAGTTTCATTTATAATATCCTGTTATATGATTTCTTTTGTAAGAATTTTTATTTAAATGTACAATATAATTGTAAATATAATGCGCATCCTTAATTACTATCGATCTTAACTTGACGAGCTAATAGAGCTCCAAGACCGTTGTTACTATCGATCTTAACTTGACGAGCTAATAGAGCTCCAAGACCGTTGTTACTATCGATCTTAACTTGACGAGCTAATAGAGCTCCAAGACCGTTGTTACTATCGATCTTAACTTGACGAGCTAATAGAGCTCCAAGACCGTTGTTACTATCGATCTTAACTTGACGAGCTAATAGAGCTCCAAGACCGTTGTTACTATCGATCTTAACTTGACGAGCTAATAGAGCTCCAAGACCGTTGTTACTATCGATCTTAACTTGACGAGCTAATAGAGCTCCAAGACCGTTGTTACTATCGATCTTAACTTGACGAGCTAATAGAGCTCCAAGACCGTTGTTACTATCGATCTTAACTTGACGAGCTAATAGAGCTCCAAGACCGTTGTTACTATCGATCTTAACTTGACGAGCTAATAGAGCTCCAAGACCGTTGTTACTATGTTTGTATAGATAATGTTGTCGAGTTAAAGAGATTGTAAATAGGTTTTATTAATTTTTTATGCATATCGAGGTCACTGATAGCATCAAGTTGCACCATCTGTGGTTCCTGCAATTTCACTAAAACTAGGTGTTTGATGACGTCACTAATTGTGAATAATGCTTTATTGCATAAAGCCCTTCGCGATAAGTGACGTCATCAAACACCTAGTTTTAGTTGAATTGCTAGAGCCATAGACGTCTGATTAAAAATTGAAATAGTGCAAATTGATGCTATCAGTGTCCTCGATGCACATACAAATAAAGCTTATATCATTATTTCTGAAGATTATTTTTTTGTTGAATTCAGATTTAATTTTATATTCAAATTTCTATGTATTTTGCAGTTATGAAGAAAATATTGCATAATTCAACTGTAATTTTGCATATAAAACCAAGATTGTTTTTTTTTGTAGTTTTGAATATTGAAGAGTGTGATAATGTCTCTGAGAGTAAAACCTTTTACTATAAACCTCAACGTAAGTTCATATTATTATTCCTCTATCATGATCATTGTTTGAAGGTGGCGCCGTTATGCTATGTTTGAGTATGTCCTTTTGTCATGCTACGAATTTTTTAATGATACAGTTTTTTACTTAATTTATTTTCAGATGCTCACATTAATGTGAAACTAGAGCCAGATCAAAGGGAGATAACTGTAAATAAAAATGAGGATTTAGAAGTAAGATGTTCAGCTAAGTGTCACCCAAAGTGCAATGTGACATGGGAAAAAGATTTTCAAGTCCTTGAATCAAATGGTTTGTTTTTCATAACCGAGAATTGGTTTGGAAAAGATTTGAAAATTGTGAGCATCAACAGTTCTCATGAAGGTGTTTACGTCTGTCTTGTCAACAACACTCATGGAAAAGCAAAGAAGGGATTTACTTTAAGTGTTACAGGTATGTGCTTATAAATATCCAACATTTTACAGTGGATAGTTTCTGTTCCTCAATACACTCACATTTGACATGAAATGGTCTCAGACTATCTGATCCTGTACCAGTGATTTTTATTACTGATCCTGTATCAATGATCTTGTACAAGTGATCCTGTACCAGTGATCCTTTACCTGTGACCCTTTACCAGTGATCCTGTACCAGTGATCCTTCACTAGTGATCCTGTACCAGTGATCCTTCACTAGTGGTCGTATCAGTGATTCTTTACCATTGATCCTTACCAATGATCGTATTAGTGATTCTGTACTACTGATCCTGTATCATTGATAATTTACCAGTGATCATTTACTAGTGATCTTTATTAGTGATCCTGTATCAGTGATCTCTCACAAGTGATCCTGTACCAGTGATCCAGTACTAGTAAATTTTACCGGTGATTTTTACCAGTGATACTTTGTGATTCTGTATCACTGTATTAGCGATCCTATGATAGTGATCCTTTACCATTGATCCTTTGCCAGTGATTCTGCACTAGTGATCTCGTAAACAAACCCAATTATTTTGACCAATTTGCCCAAACTTATGGACATAAACAATCCAAACTTTTGTCAGAATGACCCCTACAAAACGTCGAAAGTCATACAGGAGAATGTTCTGACAAGTCCCTACAATTACTATTTTGATATCAACAAAAAAAAAATTGTTTTCAATTTATATAAATGATATAAGATGTCACATACGATTATTTGCAGACGACACCAGTCTATATCTGAAACTCGATAAAAACTAAAACACCAGCACTGAACAAAATCCAGTTTTACCTAGATTGAAATTAGACAATGTGTCAGTTGATTTTTATAAATATTTAGATTGGACCCATCGCATGGTTTACTAAATAAAATCTTCTCGCCAATAAGTCAATACTGATCATTCCTAAAGCGGTTTTATAAAAAAAAATTTCAGATGTTTCAAATGGTGCAGAACTAGTGCCAGACGAAAAGGAGAGAACTGTCAGTAAAGGTGAGGATTTGAAAGGTATTTTGAGTTGTTGTAAGTGAGGTTCTTCTGATCCCAGAACTGTAACAACTGGTGTTCCGCAGGGCTCCGTCCTTGATCCTTTATTGTATTTAATTAATATAAATGATATTGTCAATAATTAAAGATCCAACATACGACTATTTTCAGACGACACCTGTCTATATTTGAATATTAATGACCCCACAGCTAGTGCGAATGTCCTTAACGAATTAACATTTGGACAACTCTCTGAAAACTGAAACACTAGCACTAAACAAATCCAATTTAACATAAATCTTCGATTATTGTGATGTCAAATGGGATAGGTGCACTGCAAAACTAAAAGACGTCTTAGAAAATCTTCAGTTAGACGCACTCAGGACTAAAAGTTACCAAAACTGAACCCCTGAATACCTAAATAATCAGATACAATTAAATGATAACCATGCATACAACCTGAGAAATACTAATGATTTATTCGAATACAATTTAAGGATAGAATTATGTTATAAATCCTTATAATACCAGTGATCCTTGTGATACCAGTGATCCTTATAATACCAGTGATCCTTATAATACCAGTGATCCTTTTAATACCAGTGATCCTTGTGATACCAGTGATCCTTATAATACCAGTGATCCTTATAATACCAATGATCCTGCACCAATGATCCGGTACCAAATGTCCTCAATTACGCTAATCCACTTTACACTCTGACTTTTATCTTTTTCAGAAGCTGAGAACAAAGTATTAATTCTGAAATATTTAACAAAGGTTGTAGTTGGTGTTGTTGTTGTAATAGCTGCTTTCTTTACTGCTATTGTAGTAGCTGTTATTGTCGTTGTTATTATAGTTATCATATACAAGAAATATCAGAGTAAGTCATTAATTATTATTCGAGTTGTTATTGTTATTGTCGTTGTTATTATAGTTATCATATACAAGAAATATCAGAGTAAGTCATTAATTATTATTCGAGTTGTTATTGTAGTTGTTATTATAGTTAACATATGTATAATAAATATCACAGTAAGTCATTAACTGTTTGTGGGCTAACTTTGTGTAATTTCGAAGGTCTGTGATCCTCTGAGAGAGATGGTATTTCTACTTCCTCCACAATCCATCAAGTACTAGCTGTAGCTAAAACATGTTTCTTTCATTTTTCAGAAAAGAAAAATTACTATCTTAATGTAATACCCGAAGAAAGGTCATCAGGAGAAGGTTGGTTGGCTTTTTGGGGTTTGGTTTGGTGTTTTGGGAAACGTAGGACGGTTTGGCGATGGAGGAATGGGGGAGAAAGAACTTTTAAGTTGGCTCAAGTGACGGATGACTTAAAATATATTATTGACCCCATCGCAGTGGATATGGATCGAAGGACCCCTTATTAAGAAAACGATGGGCAACTGAAATTGTTCAAGATATCTAACAATGTTGGATAATCACGTTCATCTCTTCCATTCACTTGATCTGATCTTGTCCAGAATCGTCTGTTCCAAAATACACTGTACGAGATTAAAGAGATTTAAACTTGACTCAGAATTAATGATTTGATTGAACTCCTTTTGAATTGACATACGTTTCCAGTTCATGAAATACTATCTTTTGGTGCAACATATGATCAACAATTTAAAGAATTAATTTTGGTTATTTACAGACGAATTAATGGATGAATCTTTACCAGGACATATAAGAGATGAAGATGATTATGAATTAATGGAGTTGCATCAGGTTGAATTGTTACCAGGAAACTTAAGAGATGAAGGTGATAATGAATCAATGGAGTCGCATCAGGTTGAATTGTTACCAGGAAACTTAAGAGATGAAGGTGATAATGAATCAATGGAGTTGCATCAGGTTGAATTGTTACCAGGAACATCCAGAGACAATTCCAGAAATGGTGAACAAAACAACGTAAGTACACTTGTTGCCAAACTTAAAGGGACAGATGCGCCATTCTTATTGACCAATCATACTTTAGTCTCAGAAACGGGAATTTTTTAAGCCACGCCAACCAGTAATCGTGTTCGCAGCTCAACGTCGAAACTTGAGCCTTCAAATACACGCGTGTGCAGAAATATCCGCGTTTGAATGTTAAAATGACGACTCGTGTTCAAAATTCAGCTGAATACAGTAGTATCGAGAATAATGTGAAAAGAAAGAGTCTTACAGTTTCTATCATTTTTTTAATAATCCGGTCTATATGTGTTTCAGAATCCAGAAAATGGTACATATGCTTCATTAGAGATCAATACTTCCAATGTTAACAGACTTCATGATCCTGAAGATGGCTATACTAGACTTACCAAGAAACACCGCCGAGACTCCATGCAATGGTATCGGATTCTGCTGAGGAAGAAGATCGCAAAGGAAGTGTTTCGTGACAACTAACTGAGGCTCATTCTTCCTGTACACTTGGTACCACTTTGTGACTGGGTTTATCAACTCTGTATTGGCTTTGTATAACCGTTAGAACTACTGATGTTAAATTGGACAGAAGGTGAAATGAAATGTTCAGTCAATCTCAGTGAACTTGATGTTTTGTATATATTATTCTTCCAATAAAATGTTCATATTCTTCTGTGACATAAAAGGTAAAAGTCGAGAAAAATGTTTAAACATACCAAATTGTCTGTTAAAAAGTTTTGTCTCCCATAAGGAATAATTCTTAGATATTCATTGTTTCACACTGCATTATATGATCGTTCTATATTTTAGACATTTCTTATATTGCTTGAACACAATTTTCAGAAGAATTCCTAAGATCACGGATTGCGAGTGTAGTAAACCCAGAGAATTTAGAATGTTCGGCTTTTAAGCTTTTTTTTGATCGATTATCATCTTTCATTATACTTTTATCATTCATATTTTACCGTTGTTTTTAATTCTTTTTTTATATCCTGGTCTGATGCTTTTAATAAAGTTTTAGATACAAAACCTGGTTTAGTTTCTATTTCTATTCTCAAGATTATGACATCACTGCCACTATTCAGAATACAAAAATAGAACCTGAAACATGTTGTTACTCAAGCTGAACTATCAGGTTAACTGACTTGAAAACAACATGTTTCAGGTTTTGTTTAAATATTTCTATATCGCTCTACAATTGATGTATTGAGCACTATTTTAACAGTAGTATTTCTATATCACTCTACAATTGATGTATTGAGCACTATTTTAACAGTAGTATTTCTATATCACTCTACAATTGATGTATTGAGCACTATTTTAACAGTAGTATTTCTATATCGCTCTACAATTGATGTATTGAGCACTATTTTAACAGTAGTATTTCTATATCGCTCTACAATTGATGTATTGAGCACTATTTTAACAGTGGTATTTCTATATCGCTCAACAATTGATGTATCGAGCACTATTTTAACAGTGGTATTTCTATATCACTCTACAATTGATGTATTGAGCACTATTTTAACAGTAGTATTTCTATATCACTCTACAATTGATGTATTGAGCACTATTTTAACAGTGGCATTTCTATATCACTCTACAATTGATGTATTGAGCACTATTGTAACAGTGGTATTTCTATATCACTCTACAATTGATGTATTGAGCACTATTTTAACAGTGTATTTCGATATCACTCTACAATTGATGTATTGAGCACTATTTTAACAGTGGTATTTCTATATCACTCTACAATTGATGTATTGAGCACTATTTTAACAGTGGCATTTCTATATCACTCTACAATTGATGTATTGAGCACTATACAATTGATGTATTGAGCACTATTTTAACAGTGGTATTTCTATATCACCCAATATATTTGGATATTGACTACCTTCTAGGCTATTTCTTGATTATCCAGCCATATGAAAATACTATTTCTTGATTATCCAGCCATATGAAAATAAATTCAAGGAAATTGAAACTAGAATTTATTGATATATTGTGTCGAACAGCATGCCCTCTAAAGGAAAACTTAAATAGTGTTAACGGTCCAGGGTTGAATTCATGTGTTTTAATTTGTCTGTTTCTATGAAAGTGATATAAAATGCTGTGGATTGTTGTAATGCTGGTTTGCTGTCTTCAAACAGGTATTGTTGAAATCTATTACAGTCGAGAGCCAAGAGCAAATACCAGCGCACTTTCTCACCTTAGAATCACTCAAAAAATTCACTCGTGTGCCCGTTCCTGTCGACGGATTCATATACCCGTATTAAGGGGACCGCTCGTTCTCGTCGACAACAATACTGGGGAATTTAGATATAGAAACATGGGACACAAATTTTAAACTGTTGAAATTCGAAAAGATGCATATATTTAAAGTATAATGACTACAAAAAACAATTAAACATCGAGACCTGTATTTTAATCAGATTAGTAACATTAAGGAAATAATACAGTCATTTAAACATCAGTTTCAGAACGGGCCTCTCTGTTATATTATCTAGCTAGGGTCTCTATACCCTTCAAACATCTGAATGATATAAAATACATTTTACACATTCATGGTAATAATTCAATAATCTTTTTGGGAAGATAAAAAGGTCAAATCGTTTTTACCATATGAAAGAGATCTAACATGGGTACAGTTTCACCAATGATTCAGAAAAAGAAGGTTTCATTAACATTTTACATTAAAATCTTTTATTAGGCCATAATGACATAATATATTGATGAATCTAAAGCGTTGGATTCTTAAAGGTACAGGTTCTCCATTTTAGGGGGTTGATTTGGGTTTTGAAAATATATGTGGATAGTACTAGAATTATACGAAAATCACATAGTGCCTTCAAGTAAACCTAGACATTTCACTTTCTATTTATATAATGTATATGTTTTTTCTATATAGCAAAGTCATTTTAACTTTCAAACGTAGATAATTCTGAAGACCTATGGATTTAAAGGCTCTAATTTCGATGGACTGATAAACTTAGCTAAACAATTCTCGTTCCTAAGACTAAGGTACTATCGGTGAAACAGAATCTATCCCTCTAACCTAGGATTTTATTGTTAGAAAAAACTTTTAAAAGTTTTAACTATAACTGTTGATGAGGAATGAAAAAGAACGAGACCCGTGGGCTGTACACCTCTATAACTGGAAATTGAAAACAAGTTGACTTAAGGTGGAAGAAGACGAGGTGAAGTGTCTCGTAGTGGATTATCGATACAATAGAATGGTGTACAAACCCGTAAATATTTCGCCATCGAATCCCGAATACTGGTTTTGACATTGTCTTATTAACCCGTATTAAACTAAACCCACTACACTTCGTTTTGTGGGCGTGGAAATGAGATTGGTACTATTTATATCTGACCAATCAGCACACAGTTAAGGTAGAATAGAGTAATGGTAACAGTAATGGTTTGATTTTCTGCCAGCTTCAATTCTTTGCCGAAATTCTTACTCAATTCTGTATTGTCCATATTAATCAAAACATTTATGACACACTGCTTTTGTTTTGTTTGCGTTCGCGAAGAAAGCGTCTAAAACGAGTGAATTTATTTGATTGGTTGAGATTACCTAGAAAGATGTTTGATTGGACAATATTTTTCTATGAATACGTAATTTCCCACACTTATATTACCACGGCCTCGAGGAAGTTTGACGAACGGGTGTGTGGTTTTGATACGATGATACCTCGTGTGTTCACTTCGTATATTTTCTACTGTATCTATAATCCCAGATTTTCACTCAGGAACAGTGGCTTTTCTAGGAAACATCAGATGATGGGCCGAGCAGGGGCTACAAAATGTTCCAGGTGAGGGGGGAGGGGGACCACAGGCTATTCTTTCACTATATAAAATGATAAAAAAATTGAAAGTTGGGGAGCCAAAGCCGGGTCAGTCACTTTCATTTTTTGTGACGTTCTATAACACAGTTGGTTCTTAATATGACGTCGTTTGCATGGTTACGTCGAGCACATGGTGGCTGTGGGTTCCGATCTCGATCGGCGTGTGATAGTCCGGTGACCTTGAATAAGTCATCTTCACTCATAATTCCAGCTGTAAATGGGTATGGGAAAGATCAATGCAAAGAGGTTTGTCCAAGGACCAGCTGGTAGAAAGGATCCTTAAAGATGGGTTTCCTTATTTTTTAGTGTCAAATTAAGCAAACTATTTGATTAATTGGTGTTTCTAATGAATTATCATGTATTTAGAAATCATATCATAATTAAGCATAAATGTCCATGTATGTACAGTCTGGATAAACAAACAAAAAAGACTTTTGACCTTTCTTGATCGGTCACTCATTCTAATTCTGCTGGTAATTCTCTTCTATTTTAGCTAATTATGAATTAATTATGGACATGTGAGACAAATTGGTATTTTTCCAAGTCATTAGAACAACTCTACTTTCTATTCATATAAACATTAGCAATTTCATTTCATGAATGAAAATAAGGGAACCCACCTTTAACTGTAAAATATAGTTGTTTCTTTCTTTCCATATAAACGGCACTGCGCAGGAAAAATGACGTAAAACACAATTTCAATACAAATTTCTTAAAATATATAATATATACATATACACTGAAAATCATGTATATTTAATTTTTTTCAGTTGAAAGCAAAGATTGCAAGAATACAAAAATAATTGTTGGTCGACTTGGAAAGGAACTGGTGTTAAATTTTTCACTTTCTGATCTCAGAGACGAGTATAACAAATATATCACTGAACATGATGGAAAGAAGACCATCCAAAACGAATTTCAGATTCTAGATCTTAAGAGAGGTTTAGCTATTCTGTTTAAAAATAAGATGGATTCTAAGAAAAATCAAACAATTTATATTGATGGTAATTTAACGTCTTTTGCCAATGGCTTTGCAAAAATCTTCCTGACCAATGATGCCATCATTGTAAAAAAGACAAAACTACAAAAAGAAGATGCTGGAATATATTGGATAGATTTCCATTCATTTCATTTGGGACAGAAAGCTTTAATTATCGCAGGTTAGTAATTAGTTTGATTTAAAGGGACAAGTTGGCAATCCATTCGCTATCCGTTCGTCATCCGTCTGCTCGGCTAGCTACAACCCCACAGTATATGTTTTATACTTTTTAAAACAAATTGTGTTTAAGGTAAACCTACAATTGAAGGACGATCTCCACCAAATCCTGTTTTAAAACCAGAAGATGACTATACTTCAATCTTACAACTAGAATGTCACAGTGTTTCAACCAGTATAGGAGTTTGTCACCTGGTCAATAACTGTATGTATATAATGTGGTATAAAAATGGAATGAGAATGACTGAATTAGATCCAACTTTATCTCAAATTAACGTGACTGTAGACCATAATGGTGGAAACTTTACGTGTCTGGCTACAGAATATCTCCCTTGTTATGAAAGACTACAGACCACAAAACATTATGATGGTAAATATAATTGAATAATAATCTTAATCCATGACCAGTTTCATTTATAATATCCTGTTATATGATTTCTTTTGTAAGAACTTTTATTTAAATGTACAATATAATATTGTAAATATAATGCGCATCCTTAATTACTATCGATCTTAACTTGACAAGCTAATAGAGCTCCAAGACCGTTGTTACTATCGATCTTAACTTGACGAGCTAATAGAGCTCCAAGACCGTTGTTACTATCGATCTTAACTTGACGAGCTAATAGAGCTCCAAGACCGTTGTTACTATCGATCTTAACTTGACGAGCTAATAGAGCTCCAAGACCGTTGTTACTATCGATCTTAACTTGACGAGCTAATAGAGCTCCAAGACCGTTGCTACTATCGATCTTAACTTGACGAGCTAATAGAGCTCCAAGACCGTTGTTACTATCGATCTTAACTTGACGAGCTAATAGAGCTCCAAGACCGTTGTTACTATCGATCTTAACTTGACGAGCTAATAGAGCTCCAAGACCGTTGTTACTATCGATCTTAACTTGACGAGCTAATAGAGCTCCAAGACCGTTGTTACTATCGATCTTAACTTTACGGGCTAATAGAGCTCCAAGACCGTTGTTACTATCGATCTTAACTTGACGAGCTAATAGAGCTCCAAGACCGTTGTCACAATGTTGATAATGTTGTCGAGTTAATGAAAATAAAGTTTATATATTTTTTATTTCTGAAAACTTTTCAAATATTTTTTGTTGAATTCTGAATTAAATTTTGCATATAAAACCAAGATTGTTTTTTTTTGTAGTTTTGAATATTGAAGAGTGTGATAATGTTTCTGAGAGTAAAACCTTTTACTATAAACCTCAACGTAAGTTCATATTATTATTCCTAGATCATGAACATAGTTTGAAGGTGGCGCTGTTGTGCTATGTGGTGGCTTATATTGCTCAAACACTAAAGTACAATTTTGAAATGTTAACCATCATTTTCGGCAGCGTAAGATGAGATCTAGGCCAATAAAAAAGTTATAGTCAAAAAAAAGCCATCGCTAAAACTAGTAATCTAACTATGTCTGTGTATCTTCTCTTGTCTTGCTACCAATTTTCAATAATTTAGTTTTTACATAATTTTTAGATGCACCCATTAATGTAGAACTAGAGCCAGATCAAAGGGAGATAACTGTAAATGAAACTGACGATTTGGAAGTAAGATGTTCAGCTAAGTGTCACCCAAAATGCGATTTAACATGGGAGAAACATTTTCAAATCCTTGGATCAAATGGTTTGATTAACTTAACAGAGAATATATTGGTCGAAAATGATTTGAAAATTGTAAACATCAGCAGTTTTCATGAAGGTGTTTACGTCTGTCTTGTCAACAACACTCATGGAAAAGCAAAGAAGGGATTTACTTTAAGTGTTACAGGTATGTGCTTATAAATATCCAACATTTTACAGTGGATAGTTTCTGTTCCTCAATACACTGACATTTGACATGAAACGGTAACAAATACTTTGATCCTGTACCAGTGATATTTCTAGTGATCATGTTCTAGCGATCCTGTGCCAGTGATCCCATTCTAGCGATCCTGTACAAGTGATCCTGTTCCAATAATCCGGTTCTAGTGATTTGTTACCAGTAATCCTGTATCAATGATCCTGTACTAGTGATCATGTGCCAGTGATTCTTTACCAGTGACCCTATACTACATTACTAGTGATCCTGCTCTAGTGATCCTGTACCAGTGATACTGTACCAGTGAATCTGTTCTAATGATCATGTACCTGTGACCCTGTTCAAGTGATCCTATACCAGTGATCTTGTTCTAGTTATCCTGAGCCAGTGATCCTGTACCAGTGAATCTGTTCTAATGATCCTGTATCTATGATTTAATAGTAAATCTTTATCTTTATCGAACTAAATAAAATTGAAATCCAATATTCAACTTGTCTCTTTTTCAGAAACTGAAACGAAAGCAGCGCTGAATAATGTGATTGGTACTGTAAGATTTGTTATTAATTTTGTTTTTGGTTTTGTTATTGTTGTAGCTGCTACAGTTATTTTTATTGTTATACCTGTTATGGTAGTTATCTGGCACGAGAAATATCAAAGTAAGTAAAATGCAGATTACATAAGAGGCCTAACCTTTCCAGCAGTGTCTGTTTTCAAGCCTACTTACAACAAGGTCCAGTATCTGAGTAAGATGGCATTTCAGTGGTCAGGCATTTTAAGTAAGGGTGCGGGCACACGAACGCTCTTGGTCGGCGATTTTTGTCGCTGATTATAGTCTTGTCGTGAGTTTCGCTTACCGGCTGCGGGTGTATGAGAAGACAAAATCTCCAGTTGGTCGTTTTCCACTATATCGATAATCACGACATGACCATGCAATTGAAAGGAAAATGAATTTGAGTGGATCTCTTGCAGACGATAAAATAATCGACGACAAATATCAAACTTGTTTAATATTATGAAACCTGTCAGAGTCGCAATAATCTTGTCGTGGAATACGAGCACACTCGTGATTTTACTCAAGATTCGAATCGGCGACAAAAATCTGTGCCTACACCTTAACATTAGTCACGAAAGAAGACTCATAATAGAGGGAGAACTGTTACTGTATAATTGCGAATACAATGCGCATGCTTGTGTAATGCGCACCATCTTAAAATCATGTAAGGCATGTTGTCTTTATGCAATATAAATATCCTCGTACAGTTATTACAAATGGCCTTATGTTATCATTAATATCTTTATACGTTGTCAAGAATGTCCTGGAAGAGAGATATTTACTCTGAGGTTTTATATAGATTTAGGTGATTATTACACGGTAATAGAAAAACATGTTTGTTTTTCCAGTAAAGAAAATTGACTATCATATTGAGGTACCCGATGAAAGTTCATCAACAGAAGGTAGTTCATTTTTATAAGTTTAAAATTAGATTGGGCTTTGGAGGTTGGGTATTTCTGACTACAGGGTGGTCATTTGATCGAGTTTACGATTAACCAATCAAATTGGTTTTATCTCAGTTAGTACATTGTGAAAAAGGCCAGTGGTGTTTTAAATGATATCCGAGCTTTAAATGTTTCAATGTGATTTCTGATATTTAAAGATTTAATTTTTGTTAAATTACAGATGAAGCTATTTATGAAACAATAGATGAATTGCTACCGGTAACATCCAGAGACAATATTTCTACAAATGATATTCTCGAAACATCCAGAGACAATATTTTCATAAATGGTGTACTGGAAACATCCAGAGATAATAATTTCAGATATGGTGTACCAGGAACATCCAGAGATAATAATTTCAGATATGGTGTACCAGGAACATCCAGAGACGATAATTTCAGAAATGATGTACCAGGAACATCCAGAGACAATAATTTCAGAAATGATGTACCAGGAACATCCAGAGACAATAATTTCAGAAATGATGTACCAGGAACATCCAGAGACGATAATGTCAGAAATGATGTACCAGGAACATCCAGAGACAATAATTTCAGAAATGATGTACCAGGAACATCCAGAGACAATAATTTCAGATATTGTCTACCAGGAACATCCAGAGACAGAAATGATGTACCAGGAACATCCAGAGATAATATGTCCAGAAATAGTATCCAAAACATGGTAAGTATAATATACAGATATTATTTGTTATCAAGTGTAGATTTCCCAGGTTAGATCTTGTCCTCTAGATTGTTTCATGGCTAGTTGGCCAACTAATGTTTCTAACCTGGCATTTTCTTTGTTCAGCTCACTTCCTTTCCTGTCTGATGAAAATTCAGCTTTAGATTGTTTCATGGCTAGTTGGCTAACTAATGTTTTGTTGGATTCCATTCTGGCAATTTTTCTTTTTTAGTTCTGTTCTTCTTTGTCACAGTCTGATGAAAATTCAGATGTAGATGTTTTGTTACCTTCACTAGCCAACCATGATCTGACAGAATTATCACATAGCCCATGTTCTAGATCGTCAAAATATTCACCTAATCAAATGCTCTGTTCAATTTTACATTTTTCAGATTTACATGTGATTTTGTTGCAGGATTCAGAAAATGATATATATGATTTATTAGAATTCAATACTTTGGATGGTCAAAGGCCAGATCCTGAAGATGACTATAGTAGACTTTCCAAAGTTTTGGAACTGGGGGAAGTTAAGTTGAAATGCAGTCTTTTATGAACTGGATTCTGATGAGGAAGCAAAGGATTTGTTTCATACAAAACTTAATGAGGCAGGCTTATCCTTCTTCTTGTACATATGTATTCTATATCGACGGAACATCTAACCTACATCTAACATGTTGTTTTAAACCTTTGGTGAAAATGTGACTGAACATGAATTTCAGAGGAATTCCTTCAGATCGTGGATTGTGAATGAAGTAACCCATAGACCCAAAAGAATTGAGTTTATTTTATTTTTTGTTTTCAGTTTTAAGCTTTTTTTGTTACGAATCTATTGAGAATTCTATTTTTATATCTTAAACTGTTGCTTTTAATAAAATGATTAGAAATAAATCGTGGTTTGATTTCTATTTCCATTCTCACTCTTTGACAAAATTATGACGTCACTATCACTAATACCATTTAGCTAGATATTTATAAAGATACAATAGATATCAGGCAGAAACCTTTGGTGAATTTGATGAATGTTCATGGTCTGATTGAAATTTGAACCTATCTGTCTTTTAGATTATCGATCAATTTGATGGATTTGAAGTTTTAGAATAAACCGAACAGTAGAACCAAATAAAAAAAAAGACAAACCAAATACAAAACAGATGTACCAAATACAAAACAGATGTACCAAATACAAAACAGATGTACCAAATACAAAACAGATGAACCAAATACAAAGCAGATGTACCAAATACAAAACACATATTACAAATTACAGTAACACAGGAACAACCGAAGGATTTTGCGATGCACGTGCATGGGTGGCTCCCATCCGTACCATTCTCAGAGCTTGTTCGCGTTGTTGCTGTGTCAGTCATGTGTGTTTCTTTTCATCGTTGTGTAAGCCCTACATGCTATTCAACCCGTTTTTAAACTCTTGGTGCACATGCTTTTTTGAGATTTTTGCTCGGGTATAATTCCTATAAATGTTATTGTTGTGTATGGGCAATATAATTTAGATGGATATATTTGTAGTTAAAATTAACTTTTTGGCCTTCATTATTCACTCGACATCGAGATCTGCATTTTAATAAGACTAGTCAACCATAAGGAAATAATGCAGTCATTTGAACACCAGTTTCAGAACGGGGTTTCTGTTATATTATCTACCTAGGGTATCTTATATTATATAGCTAGGGATAGCTATAGCTCTATTCCATTCAAACATCAGAGTGACATTCTAACCGGAAGTTGAATCATTGACCAATTCATGAGTCTTGAATAGGGCACAGTCTAACAAAGAAGTGAGGACTGGTTTTATTACAGATATATACAATGTGCTAAGACCATTTTGCTCTAAAATATTTTTGAATGGACCTGATAATGTGCTAATAAAAATGATTAAAACTGGATTCGAAACTAGGTATTTTTTTCAAATATGGTCAAGACAATACCTTGAATTTTGGACTCGGTTTGCCCCTTGTCAGTGATGCAGGTAGGAGGGGCTGACATGAAAAAAAAATCGAGTAGTTCGGATGGGACAACAAACCGTGCTACAAGCTGTGCACGTTAAAAGATCCTTCGACAGTTCCCCGTTGCACACTTCATTAGAGCATACGGTGCAGAAAAGTAGGAAGTAATACTCCATTCATCTCCATTCCCTTGCATGGGCATGCTGATGACAGGACCCGTGTGCTGTGAACCTCATTAGCTTTACTGACAATATTTCCCTCAGTGTAAACAGTCCATCTTTATAAGACCGACAAGGTACA